>NC_139229.1:16974278-17456687 GCF_977018435.1 Lepisma saccharinum
ACATTGCAACACTAGTGAATCACCCTACTTGTATAACTGCTATCATTATGAAGGAAATGCTTAATGATATTGAACTGAGGTCGCCCATTTGTGTTGAACGTATACCTAAAAAATATACAACCTTAGTGACAATGAAGTTCGACCAGTCACAAATATAGGAGTGCGTTGTGAAAGAAGGAGAACACATGCATATGCTGAACATATTTTATTCAGCAGGCTACATGGAACAAAGGAAAACATAAATTTCCGCTGCAACGCAGCAATGTATGGTGTCCACACAAAATAAAACATTTTCGTCCATCTACACGTGACATTGAAGTTCGACCACTGTTAGAGGTGATCCTGTTTACAATGGTGTGACGCCGCCCCGTCGGCGAATAACTGTGGCAATGCGTCGGGGCATGCTGCGGACCAGTCGTTCAAGGTATTCCACATCGATGCGGTGCCATTCCTCCTGCAGGCAGGCGATAAGAGCAGCCACTGTCGTGGGTCCCCCCTGTTGCACACGTCGCTTAAGAACATGCCACACATTCTCAATGGGCGAGAGGTCGGGACTCGATGGTGGCCATGGCAGAGTTCGCACGTGATGGCGAGTCAACCATTCTCTTGTCAGCCGCGCTGTATGAGGCCTGGCATTGTCGTGTTGAAAGATGAGACGCCGCCTGTGGAACAGGTGCCTTCGCACTGTGGGAAGATGCCGCTCCAGTATGCGTGTATAGGCGTGTGCATTCACAATGCCCTCACAGACGTGTAGTGGGCCAACCCCAGATGCCGTCATGCATCCCCATACCATCACTGACGCAGGTTTCTGTATTCGACGTGCTTCATTCTGTTCCTCCTTCCGACAAATGACTGTTTTCCGTATTTTCCCGTACACAACATTGAAAATGGATTCGTCCGTCCACAAAACCCTGTTCCACTGCCGAAATGTCCATCCCCGGTACATTCGTGCCCACCGTAGTCGATTGCCTTTTTTCAACATGGAAAGGAAAGGTTTACGTTTCGCCTTGTACACTCGGTAACCGCATCGCTGTAGGTAACGGCGAATGGTTCTGGTTGACACTTCAATGTGAAAGCGTTCTCGAGTCCACAGTCTTAATTCGGCCACAGAAACATGATTGTTGGTCTGGATATAGCGCCTAAATATCCGTAGGTCACGCACGCTCAGCAGGCGTTTTCGATCGGGGGCCTTACCTGGCTCTGTAGTACCAGTATTTTGGTGGTGTTTGATGATGCAGTGGATGGTTGACTTGGGTAAGTTCAGTTGGCGCCCTATTTCCCGTTCACTGAGTCCATCCCGTTGCAACTCCACCACTCTTCTCCTCACGGTGTTGTCAATAGGTTTGCCCTTGGCCATGGTGATGATACACTGCGGTTCCTCGGTGCACAACACGCGCTTATATACGGCGGACTCCCTTATCGTGTCCGTGACGTCATGCTTCCGTCGAATGCGCCACTATCAGGAATTTACCGTATGGGTCTGGTGCCTGGTCGAAGTTCAATGTCACGCGTATAGTTCCCCGTTTTCGTTCTTTACGTGACCTTGGGTGCAACATGGTGGGATCACAATTCTTGCCTGCTCACACGCCTCCTCTTACACACATGCGTCACTTCTGCGGGTCACCCATTCCACCGCCTATGCCTCTGTGCATTTAATCACGTATTCCTTTCTGGTCGAACTTCATTGTCACCAAGGTTGTAAACATTTGCGAGACTCGATCGTGGAAATTTGTTATCAGTTACTCACTTCGAAGGATTTTGCAGTACCTACAGTGGCAGCTCTTTATAAGCGTTTCTGCGTGTCTCGTATGATAACGTGTAAAGTCACTCTCCGAAACCCAACAGTAGACTGGGGTCAAATTTGGAAAAATGTCCATGCAAAACATATGCCTTCTTATATTACGTCTGTGCGGCATAGTGTTGTACATGATCTTGTGGTTACTGAGACGAAATTATGTAAAATTTGGTTATCGGACGATAACTTATGTATTCATTGTAAATTTGATGTGACGATGCAACATTGGGTAAGTGAATGTATAAGAACTAGAGAAACTTGGAAATATTTAGGTGTCCTAGTAGGCAAAATGTGTCGATTGCTGCCTCATTGCATTAACGTACAGTTACTATTGTTACCTAACTTTCACTACTATCCTGAGACTAAATTGAAAAGTGTGCAGTGGATTTTTGGTCATTGTATTTGGTATGTATGCAAATATAAGGAAATGGATTTTCATGAGCAATTCTTGCAGTATATAAAACACGAGTATTATCAACATAGTGAAAATAAGAGGAAAACTTTATTTAGTAACTTTTTGACAGTTCTTACTGAACATTAACATGTAAAATTGTAGTCATTCATGAGTGATTTTCAGTTAAATATGATTATATTTGTTTCTGAAATAAATGTTTTTAAAAAAAGTGGTTAGCTCATCGCCCTGCAATGCTAGGGGTCCCGGATTCGAATCCCGCTCGGGCTTGGATGTTTGTGTTCGTCCGAATAATGAGAAACAATGTGAATAAAGTGGAAATTGACATGTGTGAGAGTGTACGAATGTGTCAATGACGGGGGATACTGCCGAATAGGGGTATTTCTTTTGTAAAAAAAAGTCGTAAGGGCGTTTGACTATCATGAGAGGAACCAGAGTTCGATCCCCGGCGGGGGAGCGCCTGTATGCGGCTTCGGCACCCACTCAGCGTCGTATAAGGTGGGTACCTGGATGGAACTCTGGGGGTAAAGGCGGCCAGGGGCGTGGTGCTGATCACATCACTCCCAGCTCGGCCGAGATCAAGAACGCGTGGGGCCCTAACCCCACACCCCCTATACGCCTTTGTGGCGTGGTGCATAGCACAGGGGAGCACTTTACCTTTTTCATGTATGTGTGTATGTACGCAGCAATTTTGAACAGAATGTGTGCTCGTACCCACCACCTCAAGTTTGACGCACAAAATGTGGTCTTAGCCTTAGACTTAACGATCTCTGCAATAACTTTACGTCTTTTTTCTTCCACTTTTAGCTAATTGCAAGGATGAAGATGAATAGTGATGAGATAGATGAAGAGATGATCACAACTACATGAACGAAACCAAACACAATCCTACAGGGGTTTATACTGCCTGAGTCTAGGCTTCATGCCTCGTTAGCCTACAAATCTGCAGTGTATTACGTGGAAGAGAAGTTGACATTTATGTTGCTTACAGCCCTCTGCAATAGTGTGCTGTCCTCTGAATGAAAAATACCTGAAGAGACTTTGTGAATAGCGTACTTTTTATATTTCTGGCTGTAAATGGGAGAAAATTATATAAATGAACCTGTACTGTAGTTAATATGCACAGCATATTTTGCTCATAACGCATACTGCACTACATGTACAGTAATATGCATGAAATGAATGCAAAAAGTGCACTGGAATTGCATCGTGTGATTAAGGGGCACACAGATTTCTGCAAGAGCAATTACGAGTTTAATGAGCGAGTTCGTCGTTCACGTTTCAACACATATAATATAGTGGCGAAATGTGACACATGGCTATTTTCCCGCACATACCAACACGCCATTGAGGCGGACTTGCACATTTTTGCATATGTTTGTTTAAACTACACTGATTTAATCCTAGAGCTGGCCATGGTGCTAAGTATTGTTGTTCCATTTGCGTGTTGTGAAGTTTCCAGTTGTTGCAATTTACCTGTGAATGATTATGAATGCGTTAGAAGTCATTTCAGCTTGTCTATTTTTTTTTACCAAATTCGAAATGGCAAAAATTATATATTTCTATTTTGGGTTTATTTTACCTCGTTTTCTCCTCGCGGTGGTGATGGAATTGATGATAGGAGAAACACAGTGGCGGTCGTGGAAATCGAGCGTAGGGACTCCTGTTGCGCTAGCCACTTCAGTACAGAGATCGGTAGGTTTTCTTAATGTCCACTTTATGTACAGATAGGCTAATCGTTTGAATGATTGATTTTGTTTATTTTACTTCGCTTTTCTGCTACTTTTTGGTAATCGCGAAGATGAGGATGAATGATGATATGATGAAATTGATGAAGAGGCACTCACAAAGAACACCCAGGATGGGATTTGAACCCGGGACCCGTAGCGTATAAGATAATCGAGATTCTGCCTACAGTTCAAAGTGTGATCCGAAACACTGTGTGACTCCACTGGGTATCGAACCCGGGGCTTCTTGATTACAAGGCGACGACGTTACAGCTATGCCATAGGAGAGACCCCATTTCCCAGTCTCTGCATGGAAATCCATACGATTTTTTCCAGCATTACTTTTTAAGGAGGGGTAAACGAGGTATATTTCCTCCCACAATAGCATTAATAATAACAACCCGTGGCTCTACAGCCCATAAGGGCCTTGGCCCATTCTCCGACTGCCAGTCTCCCTCCCACAATGTTAGCTAGAGGTGTGGAGATCTTAAACCGATAATGGGGTGACGTCAGTACGTCGAACACCCAGCCGTTATAGGAGATATCCGTGACCGGGCTGACAATAGCATAACCCTCACAAAAAGACGCTTTCACTTTGAAGTTATCATGTTCCTTCTATACTTTGTCCAGGAAATCTATAGAGCAAGGTCGCTCATAAAGGTAGAAAAGGGGAGAAAGAGAGTGGGCTGCAATGGCTGGCAGCTGCAGTCGCTTTTCCCCTTCCACGCAATCCCGTTCCCTCTCACGTGTTCAATACTTGCGCAGAGATTTGTTTTCGTTCGCTCCCTTCAGATTACTGGGACAGAGTATACATTACTGTAACTGAAATGAAATTACGTGTGTGAAATATATAATTTTAGGACGAAATTAATTTTCCAGGAAGGGGTGTGGCTCCCCTTGCCCCCTTCTGGCACTTTGGGGAATCAACCAACTTAAATTTGTCTACTTTTTTTATCCTTCAGCTTGGAGAAAACAGAGATGATGTTCCATTTATCGTCAAATTCTTTCGGCGAGTTGGGAATAGAAAGTTTCGTAAACAACTCCAATTTGTGCAGTCATGTTTAGTTCACATCGAGTTGCTTCATTTGCATGCCCGAGTGTTGTTGTTATGCTTCACGCTTCGGCATATGCCCTCCTTACCATTCTCACAGAGGGTAGGGACTGTCAGA
This sequence comes from Lepisma saccharinum, assembly GCF_977018435.1. Lineage (NCBI taxonomy): Eukaryota > Metazoa > Arthropoda > Insecta > Zygentoma > Lepismatidae > Lepisma > Lepisma saccharinum. Next base: position 16,979,382 of record NC_139229.1, read on the forward strand.
ACCAAACAAGCACACCCTTACAGTGCGTTAAGCAACACGGGAGTTGTTAGAATAATAAGGAAAATTTAACAAAGTTTAATATCTGTCTCCTTTGACTTTACTACTGCATATCGTTAATGTAATCTTCACTTGAAAGATAGTAGACAAATATGCTTAGCATATTTACGTAACCATTATGTTATTCTTGTCTGCTACAAGGATCGGTTTTAATATCAACACCTTTCTCTTCTGCAACAAAATAAAAAAAAGTAAAAAAACTTTGGACTTTTTATTTACTACTTCTTGTACTAATATTTCGAAATTTCTCAATGTTCTCCTTATGTACAGTCACCTGCAATAAAAATGGGACACCTACATCCGGCAATACTCGCTTCATTGCAAGGCGTTGTGTGTGTTGCCTAACTCCACGGTGATAAGTGGATTTTAATCAAATTTTCAATGGCAATGTCTACCAGCACCGTAGAGTTATACAACACACAACGCCTTGCAGGGAAGTGAGTATTTCAGGATGTAGGTGTCCCATTTTTATTGCAGGTGACTGTACACAGAAAAGAGAATTCGTCATGTTTAATTTCTTCATTTCAAGTGCATCAAATGATGCATACGTGCCAGTAATTGTTTTATGCGGTGTTGATCGAAAGTTCTCATCCGATGTATTTTAATGCATCAAAAGAAGAAGTGTTAAGATGAATCTAGTGAAATACTGGAATGCTTCGCTGTTCTTGAATCTAAATTTTTACGCATTTCATTGCAACACTGGTTCGTACGATTGGTTATTGTCTCGTGCATTTTCTATTAATTTTAATAATACTTAGTAATGTTACTCTTGTTAATATGTTGTTCATGATGTGAAACGTTATCTTAAATAGGATACTCATAGATGGCAGCAATTTACAAGTTTAAAAGCTTACACCGTTACGTTGCGAATTGTCGCAAACCATATGTTCTCAGCTCTCATTGTATACAAAGTATACATTATATTTATCAAGGAAAGACTTTATGACCATAATATACTTTCCAGGAAGGAAAAGCTTACATAAAATTAGATCTTACTAATTATATTTTAAGACTTACCAATACTTGATTTTGCTTGGAAGTATGTTCATATGAAAGTCGTAGCAAACGTCCTGATGTGAAAGTGCAATGAATTTTTCTTCTCTTACCTTCTTGCAATGTTGAATAAATTTGTACCAAAGCTGACTTCATAGGAGAAATATGATAGTGAGAGAAAGAGGTAAATAGAAGAAATATGATGGTGAGAGAAAGAGGCAAATATAAGAAATATGATGGTGAGAGAAAGAGGCAAATAGAAGAAATATGATGGTGAGAGAAAGAGGCAAATAGAAGAAATATGATGGTGAGAGAAAGAGGCAAATAGAAGAAAAATGATGGTGAGAGAAAGAGGCAAATAGAAGAAATATGTTGGTGAGAGAAAGAGGCAAATAGAAGAAATATGATGGTGAGAGAAAGAGGCAAATAGAAGAAATATGATGGTGAGAGAAAGAGGCAAATATGAGAAATTTGATGATTGTGAGAGGGGGCAAATAGATGAAATGTGATAGTAAGAGGAAGATAGGGGAAATATTATGGTCAGAGAAAGATAAGGATGGGAGAAATATTGATAGAAAGAATTATGTAGGAAAAATATGATAGAGAACGAGGCAGACAGGTAATGTGTGATAGAAAAAGAGCAGACAGGAGAAATATGATAGTTAGGGAAAGAGGAAGATTATAGTGGAGGAAGGTTGAAGAAGGAAGGGGGAGAGTACGGAAATGAAAAATGAATGTGAAAGAAAAATTGTGGATGCGAAGTGCGAGCAAAGGAGTAAGAGAGGAAAGAAGAAAGAAATACAGGAAAGAGAGAGAGAGAGTGAAATGAGAGAACGTCAGAGAGAAAGAGAGAGAGAGTGTGAAATGAGAGAACGTCAGAGAGAAAGAGAGAGAGAGAGTGAAATGAGAGAACGTCAGAGAGAAAGAGAGAGAGAGTGAAATGAGAGAACGTCAGAGAGAAAGAGAGAGAGAGTGAAATGAGAGAACGTCAGAGAGAAAGAGAGAGAGAGAGTGAAATGAGAGAACGTCAGAGAGAAAGATAGGGAGAGATAGTGAAATGAGACAACGTCAGAGAGAAAGAGAGAGAGAGAGTGAAATGAGAGAACGTCAGAGAGAAAGAGAGAGAGAGAGTGAAATGAGAGAACGTCAGAGAGAAAGAGAGAGAGAGTGAAATGAGAGAACGTCAGAGAGAAAGAGAGAGAGAGAGTGAAATGAGAGAACGTCAGAGAGAAAGATAGAGAGAGAGTGAAATGAGAGAACGTCAGAGAGAAAGAGAGAGAGAGAGAGTGAAATGAGAGAACGTCAGAGAGAAAGAGAGAGAGAGAGAGAGTGAAATGAGAGAACGTCAGAGAGAAAGAGAGAGAGAGAGTGAAATGAGAGAACGTCAGAGAGAAAGAGAGAGAGAAAGTGAAATGAGAGAACGTCAGAGAGAAAGAGAGAGAGAGAGTGAAATGAGAAAACGTCAGAGAGAAAGAGAGAGAGAGAGTGAAATGAGAAAACGTCAGAGAGAAAGAGAGAGAGAGAGAGTGAAATGAGACAACGTCAGAGAGAAAGAGAGAGAGAGAGTGAAATGAGACAACGTCAGAGAGAAAGAGAGAGAGAGAGTGAAATGAGACAACCTCAGAGAGAAAGAGAGAGAGAGAGTGAAATGAGAGAACCTCAGAGAGAAAGATAGAGAGAGTTAAATGAGAACGTCAGAGAGAAAGATAGAGAGAGTGAAATGAGAGAACGTCAGAGAGAAAGAGAGAGAGAGAGAGAAAGAGAGAGAGAGGTAGGAGCACACACAAACACACACCAAGAGTGTGTGTGTGTGTGTACATGTGTGAAAACGTGCTTAAATCTAAATTTATATCTGCGTACACCTTCATGTCCACCTCCGTTCAGCAACTCTGAATATCCAGTTCGAGAGATCTCGCAAAGCTGACTTCAAAACTAGATCTCAGAGGAAGACAATATCCTGCTAAGGCCTGTTATCCTCCGCGATATGATCCTCTGTCCGGAGCTCGCCTGTGCGATTCCTGTGGGAAGGCGAACACGTGTCGGCAAGTTTCTGGAAGGACACTGGAAATCATATCTTCCCGTTTGCTCGCTGCTTTGAATTCATGATGAAATGTTCTGTCGAGATCTCTCCTGACAGTTGCAGCTGGCATAAATGGTGGTTCTCCATCCTATCGTTTCTGCCCCTTGTAAACTTAAGAAATGATGATTTAAAGTGTGTTACAAAGCAGTTCAAAGTATGTTCAGTGAGTCCTGCCTGAAACCAGAAAAGCTGAAAGGGTAAATGAAAAGAAAATATTTTATGAAATTTTCCCAGCCTTTGCCATGAATTGTGAGTACCTTATTTTATTTCGTTTGTTCCAAGGGTCCCGGGTTCGAATCCCAGCCGTTGAATGGGTGTTCTTAATGAGTGTTTCTTAATCAGTTTCATCATATCACTAATCCTAATTTCCAAGATTAGCCAAAAGTGTCAGAAAAGCTGTAAATTACCAAATCAATCATTCATTTCGTTTGTTATGTTGATGTAACGGCATTTTGTAAGCCTAGTGTTGTACACCCAACGGCCAAAGAAACAGTAGACGAGTTGTGCACTACAATTTTCATTCGGTCTGTATTACACAATGTGATGACAATGAATTGAAATAATGACGTCAACAAGCAGAGAACAATGCCTGCTTCGAACCAACATAGTTTTATTCCTTACAACAACACAGGATGTAGAATAAAGTAGTGAAAATTACGGTGGACAATTTGCCTACCATTATCTTTGCCGTTGACTGTACGTACAGCTACCGGCAATAAAAACGGGACATTTAGATTCTGAAATACCAGCTTCCCTGCAAGGCGTTGTGTGTGTTGCCTAACTATACGGCGATTGGTGGATTTTAATAGAAAATTTTCAATAGAAACTTCTGACAGCGCCGTAGAGTTAGACAACACACACATCCCCTTGCAGGGAAAAAGAGTACTTCTGGATCTAGGTGTCCCTTATTATTGACGGTGACTGTACAAAATATCAAGTAGGTATCTGCAAAATCTATAACAGAATTCCGAAGCTACAAAGTAACAGAAACAGCGAAAATTAAACACCTGTTCAAATGAAATTGCGAATTTCAATAAATTGAGGTAGACACACGAAGCTTCATTGCAAAAAACAAACAAAAGTTTCCCAAGAGCTCGCGCTTCTTTTCATGTATCAATCATTATTGTATGTGCAATACTTGTGAAAATACAGTGTTTTGAAATCCGATGAATGATTTATAGAATCATACGTATGTTCATCACAGCTTTACTTCCAAAAGAATCCGTAATTGGCGAGGTGAAGCACAAACTAAAGAAAGTAGAAACCGTTTGTTACGCCACTGTGCGTCTTCTATGCACGCACATATCTAAACTCGACCATTTATTGTCGCAGCAACATATGCCTTCCATCCAATCTAACGTTATTTTGACAAGACTAACCCCACATGCCAATAAAAGTGGATGAGAGTGGCTTTAAATGTAACAGAATAACTCTGATCATAAGCGGACGAACGTTTTAGTGAAATTACTGCAGTACATTGCGTGATGTGTGCTTGATTATATAATGGACAATCTAAAAATATGTGATTAATTGTTTTGACATGATTTTCCCCCGACATGAACTACGAGTTAACTAACGATTCGTGATAGATGTGCATTCAGAAACGCATGACCTGTTCGTAGAAGTATCTTATGGACTAGTTCAGTGCGTAAGAATGGTAAATGTAAGTACTAAGGTCTATTAGGTGGATTAGTAACAACCCCAGCGTGAGTACAACCACTGGATGGTCGAGAATCGGCTCTAGCCCAAGGGTTGCCAGAACATCCAGAAAGTGAATAAGCGTCAAAGTGGAATTTTCGCCCTTAGTCCGTTTCGCGCTTAATCACTCTTGCGGTTGTGCCCTCTCGCGCTTAATCTCTTTAGCGGTTGTGCCCTCTCGCGCTTAATCACTCTTGCGGTTGTGCCCTCTCGTGCTTAATCTCTTTAGCGGTTGTGCCCTCTCGCGCTTAATCAATCTTGCGGTTGTGTCCTCTCGCGCTTAATCACTCTTGCGTTTGTGCCCTCTGTCGCTTAATCTCTTTTGCGGTTGTGCCCTCTGGCGCTTAATCTCTTTTGCGGTTGTGCCCTCTCGTGCTTAATCTCTTTTGCGGTTGTGCCCTCTAGCGCTTAATCTCTTTTGCGGTTGTGCCCACTAGCGCTTAATCTCTTTTGCGGTTGTGCCCACTAGCGCTTAATCTCTTTTGCGGTTGTGTCCTCTAGCGCTTAATCTGTTTTGCGGTTGTGCCCCCTCGTGCTTAATCTCTTTTGCGGTTGTGCCCTCTAGCGCTTAATCTCTTTTGCGGTTGTGCCCTCTAGCGCTTAATCTCTTTTGCGGTTGTGCCCTCTAGCGCTTAATTTCTTTTGCGGTTGTGCACTCTAGCGCTTAATCTCTTTTGCGGTTGTGCCCTCTAGCGCTTAATCTCTTTTGCGGTTGTGCCCTCTCGCTCTTAATCTCTTTTGCGGTTGTGCCCTCTAGCGCTTAATCTCTTTTGCGGTTGTGCCCTCTAGCGCTTAATCTCTTTTGCGGTTGTGCCCTCTAGCGCTTAATCTCTTTCGTGGTTGTGCCCTCTCGCACTCAATCACTCTTGCGTTTGTGCCCTCTGTCGCTTAATCTCTTTTGCGGTTGTGCCCTCTAGCGCTTAATCTCTTTTGCGGTTGTGCCCTCTAGCGCTTAATCTCTTTCGTGGTTGTGCCCTCTCGCACTCAATCACTCTTGCGTTTGTGCCCTCTGTCGCTTAATCTCTTTTGCGGTTGTGCCCTCTAGCGCTTAATCTCTTTTTGCGGTTGTGCCCTCTAGCGCTTAATCTCTTTTGCGGTTGTGCCCTCTCGCTCTTAATCACTCTTGCGGTTGTGCCCTCTAGCGCTTAATCTCTTTTGCGGTTGTGCCCTCTAGCGCTTAATCACTCTTGCGGTTGTGCCCTCTAGCGCTTAATCTCTTTTGCGGTTGTGCCCTCTAGCGCTTAATCTCTTTTGCGAATGTGCCCTCTAGAAAGATAAAGAGTTGGGAATTATAAGATAAACGAAGTGAGGGATAAGCAAGGTAGAAATAGAAAGAAAAAGATGAGCATATTTAGGAGAGAAAGGCAGAAGAATGGTGAAAAGAAATAAGGAGAGAGAGAAAGAAAGATGGGGAAAGAGCTAGAAAGAGCTACGTCACTGAACATTACTGTATGTTTCTCATGGTTTACCAGCTCGCTTTGACATTTCATCCAGGCCTGTGGGGAATCGTCCGAAATGGGGACACTAACATATTTTGGCCGACCATAGCAAAATATCAATGAAAAAATGTTTCAAGGCTTTTCTTTGCTAAGTAGGTCCTATACTATTGGCAAACAAGGTTGTTTGAAAAAGAATAGGGGAGGCAAGAAAAAAAACATTTTGCTTGGAAAATGTACGTTTCTAATTTGGACAACCGATTGGGTAAAATGGGGTATACATGAAACAATGCGAATTCGAGGTGTATATATAAATTTTCTTACAAAAACTTTCTTCAATGAACAAAAAGTCAACCATGAAAAATACAATATTTTTGTCAGTTTTTTTTAAAATCTAAACTAACAAATACTTTCTTGTACTTAATGTAAACACTTTATAAAGAACATAATATCACACATTTGCCTGAGAATTAAAGCATAAGCGTGGTAGGTAAAGCATATTTCAATGTTGGTCGGTTGCATTCAAATTGGGGACGACACCGTTTTGGACTCTGCTCAAGGCTCACATTTTAGCAGACAGAGACGGACGCTAGATCTCTCTCTTGATACACGTGTACATTAACCTATCAAACAGTATGTCAAAATCTAACTTAAGACTTCAAGAAACAATGCTGTACTTACAAAATTGAATGTTCAAAGGTTGTTTGCATTTGTGTTATGTTATTCCGAGAGAAGCATACTTACTACCTGCAGCACACACAGTCGCTGTTTTGTTCCGAAACCATTTGGCTGTCACTTAAGATGGACAAAAATGAGGTTTTCTGCGGATTAAATTGTTTAACCGAGTTATATTGACATTGAAAGGCATTGCGGGTGAGGTGGAAAGGTTTGAAATGCTGCTAACCCTATTACCCGCTTGTTGGTACTAGTAGACTGGCTTTTCAGTGCAACTCTCGCAGTTTAGAACAACTTACAACTTAAGAGCACACTAGTGACATCTAATCGTTGGACCGGAAACAATCGTTAGCATTAATGTAAATTCCTCTCACCTGCATAGAGTTAGGTACTATCACAGAGGCGAGGAATACAATTTTTGTACAAGTCATCATTTTGACCATTCCACTATGACGAGACTAGTCTTTGCCCTGGATCCAGAACAAATGATTTGAAGGAATGAAAGAAGAGATCTGACGTTGCAAGATCTGTCCAGTAGGCTGGATGAGGCAGTAGTTCATGGTTAAACGTGGCCGTTGCTTTTTTTTTTTTTGCTATGTTAGACTTGTGAACAAGGACACTGTCTCACATCTCACAACATGCCAGGCCTATAAGTTCTTATTTTCTCCAATAGTTTTGGAGTAATTTCGTATAATAGGCAACAGTAACTTTCTGCAGGTAAAAATTGGTAATTACTACGCCATTCTGATCCCAAATCACTCTCAGCATAAGTTATTGACGGTTTGACTTTGCCATTTGGAGGAGTATCCATTTCCTGAAGGAATTTCTAGGTTCGTGAATGGGACATGGATTTGAAAGTTACTATTAGGAGAACAAGAGAAAACCACGCTTGAACAAATAATACATTTAATTAAGAACTGGACATAAATCCGAAACATTAACTGACACATATTTTAACTCCACACATCAAGACAACAACAGAATATGTTTATCTATGGTTCCTCTTCTCTTTTCCCAGAAGATCAATCCAGTAACCATGTACTAACACTTGGGGAGAATAATTTCTGTTGAGCAGTTTACCTTCAATGTATCCAGCTTTGATCCAGTGCGATTAGACGAAAGAAAAAGTATTTCACTGTTTTGGCATAATGTTAACAGCTCTTCTGACTTTGTCGGTCAGACTTCTGGAATACTGTCAGTTTTGTGGGAATCCATCTGGTATTCGATTTCCGTACTTAGTAATGGGTCCACAGTAATAATCAACCCCAATGGAACAATTCATGTCCAAATATCCGACAATCTTCCATGATTAACGATTTCACTCTGTCATCGGTGGGTTTAGAAAGACGTCCGTGGAATGGAGTCGAATTCAACTGATGTCAGTGATTTACAATGCTACAGGGTGGGGCTTCATCATCTGGTACAGCATCCATCATCTTGTTGATTTATTTCAGAGATTCCTCCTTCAAGAAAAATAACCAGATTTCAGGGTTGCTAAAAGAAAGGTACAGGAATTTTAACGAAATTCAATTCCGGTTCAGGAGAGAAAATCAGCAAGCGTAAATGGGTTCTGGACCGTAAAAATATTTTTCTGTTTAAAGTATTTCAATTCGGTCCAGTAACCTGTTTTCCAGATCAGTTTATATTCGGTCCAGGAACCTTTTTTCCGGCTCAATTTAAATTCGGTCCAGGAACCTTTCTTTCAATTAAACAATATGCAACTTGGACCGAATTCAGATTGTGGGAGAAAAAATGATCCGGTCCTACAGCGGAACCCAATAGAACCCATTAGAATTTATGGATTATTAGTTATCAACCCAGCCGGATTACAGCTCTGAGTTTATCGAATCACCCATACAAATATGATTGGTAATTGGCTTTGGAACATAACGTTTGCAAAACATTAAAAAGTAAGAGTACAGGATTTATACTTTATGAATTGAGTTCCACTGCTTTGTTTTGGTAATTATATACGTAATATAGAGTGTCCAGTCAAGAGGATATCTCACTTCCACGTGCAAGACCCGGGATGAGTGATTTCATGTAGGTTTTTTCCACCACGGAGCGGCTTTAAGGTTCAGCCAGCCTCTAAGAAATTTATACCTGGGGGGCCACTTTGGAGGTGTAAAGGCGGACGGAGCGTGATGTTGATCACATCACCTCCACAAACAACTGAGATTGTATATGTCTGCGGCATTAACTCCCATGCACTATTTAAACTATTTTGGGGCGATACGGAAATTTCCCGATTGGATCTGTAGAAAGTTAAGCTTAACGTCCACTGAGACACAGATAAACGCGGCAACTAAACGCAGCAAACGTATTTCCGGCGTCTCAGTGGGCCATAACCTTTAAGATAACCTGCAGACTTCTGGCATGGAAATTCCCCGCTGCAGTTCCCCGCGTTTCCCTGTAGTGGGCGTTACACCATTTGATTTCAATGAAAGCAGACTATAAAAGTTCTGTTGCTTTCTGTTGCCCCGTCTGAGTGGGCGTGAAGCTATTGTCACCTTAACCAGACAAATATGTGGCGCTCAGTAAATACATGTAAATGGCGAAATTTATCTATTTCGTTTCTATTATTTTACTTATTATGATTACAACGACGAGTGTGAATGATGCAGTGATGAAATTGGTGATAGAGGAAAAACAATGACTAGAATTCGAACACAGGATACCTGACATGGTAGCACGTTGCGTTAACTACATTGTCACAGAAGCTGGCAGAAATCAGTTAAACAATGTAGATTAAACATATTATTACAATGCAGCTTTGGTGTGTAAAAAATGCCTCAAGTCGATTTTTTACAATTGTATTATTATATATGAAGGGGGCTGGGTCACCTCAGCGCCTTCCTGACATGTCCTTGAAGATTTCAAGCTTGTAAGGGTTAACTTTACATTCATAGTCTTCTCATCATGAAGACTGTATCTGGCAAAAATATTTGGACAGCGTCGTTTGTATCGTTTCTTTATTGAGTTCTTCACTTTCTTCCTGTTAAATTTGATAATTAATGTTTTCAATTTAATCTTGTTTTCTGTTCTCAACTTCCATTCCCATTTCACGTGTATTGTTTTGAATTTCCCCTTACTCCAGTTGTAACTTGCTCTTTGGTACTTGTGACGTCATATCTACTGTTTCAAATCAGATTTTTTTTAAATTATGTAACGTTTTGTTTGCCAAAAATGTAATTTATTTCATCTCTCCCTTTACGTTTTATTTACAATGGACTGAATATGCCTCTATTACTCATACATCTTGCTCTTTTTAATTCATGATAGCTTCGAATAGTTTGGAAAACGCTGAATATTAGATTTCGCCAGCTACAATCGAACAGAAAAACAAGTAAGGAGTCGAGAGTCTGATTAATAATCTTTTTGAGAAGTGTATTTACGACACTGTCGTCGCTTTCAGAAATTAATTGCATTTTGTACATTGGCCATAAACATGTTTTTGTATTTAAGCAACAGATGGACCTTTCAACAGTTACATTTCTTATCACCCTTTGCTTTGGAGCAGTTAAAGCTTTGGATGTTATACATTCTGGCATACTTGGTTTAAATTCTGGTTGGCTGAAAATTAGGTTAACGTTTCTCTATATGGGAAATCAATCTGCTTTTTATGCAGACTCTGTAAATTCTCACTTATAGTTCCGGACAAAATTAAAAGAAAGTTTGCCCATATCTTCACCACTGACTATGCGTGGAGAGGTGTGTATGTAGCCACGTTATGTCCCTTAGATGTTGCCAATTCTTGTAATGGTACCAACATGGACATGTGATGGCCGTATCCCTCTTCACGTCTCGTCAAGGCCGACCTCCGTGGCGGAGTGGTTAGCACAGCGCATTACGTCGCGAGGGGTCCCGAGCTCGAATCCCTGCTTGGGTGTTCTTTGTGAGTGTCCCTTCATCTATTTCAACACATGATCACTCATCCTCATGTTCGCGATTAGCCAATAAGTGGCAAAAATGCGAAGTAAAATATATCAAATCAATAAACAATCAAGGTCAACATCAGGGTTTCTTTAAGTTCATCCAGAACTATCCCGCCACCTCTAGAACGCAGTTATGTAATATCCACCTTTACAATTGCAACTCCCTCCGAGAAAAAAATCCTGCGTACGCCAGTGTTTATATGTACTCTTTGTTACCACCTTTAGTTACACGAACAACATCAACTCATCCCAAACTTGCTACAACCTGTATACGTTCTCACTGACTCCACAGCAGCGACTTTCTAGCTCATCCAGAGTTCGTACCCTACAGCTGGCCTCCTAAGACAACTGATCGTATTCTGGGCATACATTAAGAATGCTACCTGTAACAATTGCCCATAACTCTAAATATGCTGACGACATACGACCATTTGAAATCCGATGAATCATTTTGAAACACCCTGTATATTATATATAATGTGTGTATGTATGTCAGTAGGGATGCTGAGCTGTGCGCGTACGTCATTACGATTTGAATAAGTCGTTAACCCTCCACCACTCAACTGCCATCTCTATATTTCCACTATACTCTAACCTATCTTATTGCACAAAGATTAAGTTCTAGTTACGTCATAGCTAAGCACTTCCGCGTCACTCTGTCCGCAGCATCCATAACTTCAGCGCTGCGGGTAAACCGAGAAACTAACACCTTGAACATCCTCCCTACAAGCATGTTAGCATCTACATCTCATACACCCTTCCGTCGCCGGCAGGTACTTAGCAAGGGAAAAGCAGGGATTTCTGGAAAACCGGGAATTTCCGGGATATTTTCCCCTCCGCTAGAAGGGGTAGGGTTGAGAATTAGAGACCTCGTTAGCGCCACGACAGAGTAATTTCCAAGAACGCTGTGCGTGTGTCGCTGACAACCCAGTTGGGGCAAAATTCTCAGCAATTATCATAAGACACAGCTCGGCTGGCAAGAAGCTCGCATTAGCAGCTAATAATGCTTGTGTAGGAGTCCGCTTGGGCGGCGCTGAAGGAGATAAGTGTTTTGTATCCGGCGCCTCCCGAAGAGTGGGGAGGGGGTGGTCTGCTCCTTGGTGGAGTCCATTCGGTTCCTCTGGAGCGGAAAATTTGATTTCGGCTTTTCCAAACTGTCCCCCCTTTTTTCTCCCCCTCTGTAATAATATTCGATTCGCTTTTGCTCGAAGGCATGACAATCTGGTGTAGTGAATTTCAATCTGGAGGCTAAGCTAAAACAAACTGGCATCGTGAAGTTCTTATCCACCGTGGGAATTGCCTTGATGAAAGGGATTTTTTTTATTTAGTTTATTTTACTTCGCGTTTTGTGCCTCTTGGCTAATTTGCGAAGATGGGGATGAGTGATGAAATGATGAAATTGATGAATGGACATTCACAAACAACCAAGCCCGACCGGGATTCGAACCCGGGACCCTTGGCGTCGCAGCGCGATGTGCTAACCACTCGGTCGGGCAATATATACTGTATGTGTTAACAGGAAATGCATACATTTGCAAGAAAATCAGACCAGTTTTTTTTAAAGAAGATAAATGCATATTGTTGTTAGCAGCAGTGCCAGTGGTAACGATAAGTATGACAATACATTAAAATTGTAACTCAAAATGAAACTTTGCAAGTAACATTTCACATGCTTCACACCAAAGTGCAAGTGCCACTTCACCCGACAAACTCCACACCAAAGTGGCAAGTGACACTTCGCACCAAAGTGACGAGTGACACTTCGCACCAAAGTGACGAGTGACACTTCGCACCAAAGTGACGAGAGACACTTCGCACCAAAGTAGCAAGTGGCACTTCACAAAGAACTTCACACCAAAATTTCAAACAAGACTCCACCACATACATACAAGCTTGACTACCAATTTTCCCATTTCTGTCTGGACTGTACATGTGCAACAAACCCGGAGTGAGAGTTCAAGCTATGGATGAAAAGAGTGTCTTAATAGTGACACAAAAGGGATAAACCATATACGTATGCAGGGTGTAGCTCTAATCTGAACGGTTCCATTTGTTTCGTAAGGATCGTGTCACTCGGATGTCAGGCTTGTCACCTCTATCGATCGACCTGCCATCTGACGAAGTGTTCGCAAAGTTTCGAGGTCTCCATTTACCGATCTTAGATTCGATTTTACCTCCTAGGTAAATCACGTTATATTCGTTCCTTCATCTGTTTCCTCAATCACTATTCACCATTATCGTCGTGCTTATCCTAGACCGGAAGATTAATCTTGTCCAGAGGGACCCCTTTCACCGTTAGGGCAATCTCATCTGAGCAAGACCGGGCTAATACCAAGTAAAAAACGTCGTTCCCCACTTTAAACTGTAGGTCCAGTCCCGATTAGCCTATCTGCGCATAAATTGAACTTAAAACAGCAATTCAAGTAAACTAAATGTTGGAGACGAACTCATTCTCCCGTAACCCATCAACACTAGGGAAGCCCAAGAACCTGGAAACCCTTTGCGCACGAAGCACACAGAGTGCTAGTTGGGGAGAATTTCTGTCCCCAGGCGGGCGAAGCTTACGCTGGCATGGTTGCCGCTGCGTCTGACTCATATGTTTCCCGCGGTTGGAAGAAAACCAAGCAAGAATCGACTCCCGTGTTGTTTCAAAAATGCTTCACGGGAGGTATAACAAAACGGGTTTCAGTTTTAATATGTGAACTATTACGTTCACAAACGAGATGGCTTAAAGTTGGATATTACTTTAATTAGAAGTAATATCAGTTACTCTGTGCTTTGGGTGAGAATCAGGAAGCGAAATAACAATCCTTGTATATCCCCCCCCAAATAGTTACAACTAGGTTGAATAGTTTAAAGATTGTATATCATAAGCTCAATCTCTGATTTGTTACGGGTGGATAACTAACTAACTCTCTAGCCTTCTTAAACCCGAAGGTTCATGGCTGCAGCAACACAGGCCTTCCATCTGTCCCTATCTTGAGCAAGATCTATATACTCTTTTCCATCCCTACCGATTTCCTTTAGGACCATCTCAACGTTGTCCCTCCATCTTCGTCTTGGCCTTCCTACAGGTCTCTTACCATCAGGTTTCCCAACAAGAATCCTGTAAACTCCTCTTTCCTCTCCCATTCGTGCCACATGGCCTGCCCACCTAAGTCTTCTTGATTTAATTATTCTAATAATATCTGGACATGAATACAAATTATGTACTTCTAAATTATGTAACCTTCTCCACTCACCTGACTCCTCATCCCTTTTAGGTCCAAAGATTTTCCTAAGGATCTTATTTTCAAATACTCTCAATTTATGTTCCTCTTTCAATGTAAGGGACCAAGTTTCACATCCATATAATACTACAGGCAAAATTACTGTTTTGTATATTTTAACTTTTAGTTTCTTAGATATTAAACGAGAAGACAAAAGTTTATGAAGAGAGAAGTAACATGCATTTCCTGAATTAAGCCTACTTTTTATTTCCTCTTTAATATAATTTTCATTTGTTAATATTACTCCTAAGTATTTGAATTTGGAAACTGTTTCAAACGAGTTGTTATCAATAATTAGATTTTGATTATTACCTAACACTTGGTTTCGGCCTGTAAGCATATATTTAGTTTTCTCTTTGTTAACTTCCAAACCTATCTCTTTAGCAGTTTTGAAAAATATTTTAGCATTATTCTTAATTGTATTCACATCATCCCCCAGTAAGTCTACATCATCTGCATATGCTAACAACTGAGTCACACCATTTAATTTTAGTCCTTCTTTAGTTTCTTTTACCTTCCTAACAGCATATTCTAAGGCAAAATTAAAGAGCAATGGAGATAATGCATCTCCTTGTTTTAACCCATCATGAATTGTAAATTTGTCAGACATATTATTACCCACACGAATTTTACTTTCTGTTTCACTGGTGCATATTTTTATCATATTAACAAGCTTCTTAGGTATTCCAAACTCTAGTACTAATATATTATATAATTTATATCTTTTGACCGAATCATATGCTTTTTTGAAATCAATGAATAGCTGATGGACATTTTGATTATATTCCCACTTTTTTTCAAGTGTCTGTCTGATGTGAAAAATCTGATCTGTAGTTGATCTGTTACGTTTAAATCCACATTGATAATCACCTATAATTTCATTAGCATATGGTGTTAGTCTTGTTAAAAGAATGTTAGACAATATTTTGTATGTTGTTGAGAGTAGAGAAATTCCACGGTAATTATTGCAGTTCATTTTATCACCTTTTTTAAACACAGGAACAATTATGGATTCTTTCCACTGTTGAGGGATTTCTTCTTTATTCCATATTAAACAAATTAATTTATGAATTTGACATATTAATGAATTTCCACCATATTTAATTAACTCAGCTGGTATTAAATCAATGCCAGGTGCTTTGTTATTCTTTAGCCTTTTAATAGCATCTTTAACTTCAGTCAAGTTAGGTTCTGGAACTAAAGCTTCTGCTGTGTGGACTTCATTTACTTCTGATTTATCTCCTACATGGACATTTAAAAGGTCATTAAAGTAGTTCTTCCATCTATTTAGAATATCGCTTGGGTCAGCTAGAAAATCACCGTCTTTATCTTTTATCAAGTTTACTTTAGGTTGCCACCCCTTTCTAAACTCATTTACACCTTTATATAAATCCCTGATATTTTTATTTTTGCTGTTTGTTTCAATTTCGTTAATTTTGCTTTTCAAGTAATCTCTTTTTTTACTTCTAAACGTGCGGTTAACTTCTCGCTTTATTCTATTATAATTGTTTAGATTTGTATCATCAGAGTTATTTAACCACCTAAGTCTAGCCTGATTTCTTATTTCTATTAGATTATGACATTCATTATCAAACCATGGCTTACTTTTTCTCGGTTTATGGTATCCTATACTTTCTTAGGTGCTGATTCTATTGCATTACGTATGTGCTCCCAATTTTTATTTACGTCTGTTTCATTTATATTTTCATCATCATTTAAATCCTGCTGATCATACTGAGAAATTTTATCAAAGACCTGTTCTAACTCTGTATAAAAATCATCTTTAGTATTATCATCTTTATCTTCCGTTGGTGCATGTATGTTTATTAAAATAATTTTACACCACCTACCCTGTAAAACTGCATATGATATCCTATCATTAATAAATTCTACTGTTTTATGAGCCGAGATAATTCTATTATTTATGAAGAAGCCTGTTCCAAAATTATGATTTTCAGTACCACCATAGAAAAAAGTATAATTTTTAGTTTTACAATTCCCTTCTCCTGGCCACCTAACTTCCTGGACAGCTACTGCATCTAATTTATACTTAACTATCTCATTAACTGTACACTGAAATGCCCCAGGCCGGTAAAGGCTCAGAACATTCCAGGTGCCTAATTTAATATCCTTATTCCTAATGTAGATCTTATCCTTAGTCCAGGGACCTCCCAAAGTAGTCCCCACCCGGAGATCCGAACGGGGGACTATTTTACCTCCGGAATATTTTACCTTGGGAACATCCATGGCCTTATATTGCTGTTTCTTGACTTTTTACAGTGCAGAGTTGTCAGCTCTACGCCTAACCCCCAATATGAATGGAGGAACTACTACACAACTCTTCTACGTCCAGTATTTCAAAGTCACTTCGAACTTTTGCGGTCCGGTCTGTTTGATACGAGAACACAAGCAGAATGGTCCTGTTGAATCTTCATCGCGGTTGTAACACTGATTACTTGGTCTGGTTCGATACTCCGTCTGCATTCTCCTTTAAACAAGTGAATGGGGCTCATTTCGAACATCTTCTGTAAATAGTAGGTAAGCTCAATTTGACTTTTAGTGGTGTACGTGTTGCAACATCTTCTACCCCCCCCCCCCCCATTTGCCTTCAGTTGACATTGTACATGTAACTACGTGCCTCCTTCACCATTTGCCTTGAGTTGCGATTGTGCATGTACGGGTGGATACGCAACATAAAATGACAATTAGAAAAATGTACTTGGGAGTTTGGGGAAAATATAGCTAGTTTCTCGCGATACTTCTCAATGCTTCATATTATGCCCTAAGGTACTTAGATCAGGATTATTAGTAATTTAAGTAATAAAACCTTACAAGCTACGCATTTCAAGTGCCAGAATATACTCTATGTGAAGTGAACAACATGTGATGCCATCTTGTGTCAGATTGTAAAGGTTACGGTTTCCACATCATTGTTAATTTTTTATGCCGTGAATGCTAACAGAGTATAATAAGTTTCTTCCCTCCAGAACGTTTGCAAAACTTCCCCTTAAAAGGCTCTTCAGAAAAAGGAGATCTTCCTCATAAGAATTGCCAATAAAACATGAGTAGGGAACATTTTCAGGAAGTGGACATTAACGTTCGAACGTAACAAGTTAAACTACCCTGAAAGCCATAAAGAGATTCCATTGTCATGCAAAATGACCATTTCCAGGATGCAAAAACACAGCGCTCTTAGCTCTTGTAACAAAACTGGCCCCATTTACGTAGATTCTCGGGTATAAGTGTGTGATTTTAATAAGCGTGGTCTGATAATTGCCCCCACACTATATTTCATTCTTAGAGCATGTATCAGGATGAATGTAGTTGCTTTTTTGCCCGCTGGGTGGAGCTGCTATAAGGTGGTCAAGTGGAACGTCTCAGTGCTATCATTTTGGAGTTTTTTGGGTCGTTTCCAGGGAATCATTTGGAGATTTTCCCAGTGGTTATTTTGCGCTAGTGTTTTCAGATCGGCTTAAAAGTTAAATAAGGCAGGGTGTGAAATTATGGAATAGGTGTCGGGGATATTTTTCAACCTAACATTGCTATCCATGACCGAGTAATATTCACAATCGTAAGGTAAACTTTCTTTACTACCCCATACACATCGCAACATGCCTTGCAGGAATATTTATTTATGCTTTGCACTTCTACAGAGGATTGAACCTCCAATTAGAGAAGGCGTAGACTGCGTTTAGTTAATACAATACAAATTACATGGAAATATATAAACACATATTCATTCACGCACAACACATATAACACATGAGAACATATATACACTTATCTGCATACATTTAGGCAAGAGGTTTATAAGTAATTCATAAGTATTGCACACTCTAAATGGTAACATTTATATTAAACCATCTATATTCTATCAGAGTTTCTATAGCACTTAATCTATTATTCTTTTATATCTGTCAAATGGAAGTGAAAAATCTACACATTGGTTGTTTGCAACAAGGATATTGTAATTGTGACACATTCTATTTATTGGTGAGTTTTTATATTTCTGAGTTTTTTGAAATTTTAGAAGTTAGAATATTTCTATTGCGCAAATTATTTTTTCTTACATTGAATTGTATTTCACCGAGAAAGGAGCTGTTGTCTAAGACACCATTAATTGTTTTATACAAGAACAACTGTCTTAGTAATAGGGAAAATATTAGAACTGTTCTAATATTTTCCCTATTACTAAGACACTTAAAACCAAATATGTCAAGCAGATTATTATAATTCACGTTATTTTGTCGTGGGGACATATCATATTTTTCTTGTAAAACAGATACCTTAGGAACGTTTTCTGAATTCTTTCTATGCTGTTTTCGTACGATCTATACATTGAAGACCAAATAATGGATGCTTATTCCAGTCTACTTCTTACTATGCTGTTATATAGAGTTGAAATACAATGTATACTCTTAAAATCTCTAGAATTCCTTATAACAAAACCTAATGATCTGTAGGCCTTATTTACCATGAAGGACGATGTGGAGCTAAGGCTATTTGTTGAGGTAATGTGATCATCACCACGCTCCGACCGCAGTGACACTCACACACACACAAATGGGTTGGTACAACTCTATAAAAATCTTCTACATGAAAAGATGATAAAATAACACTGATACCAAAAAATAGTTTATTATTCTTAATATGTAAAAGAGGGGGGATCCCCTCACCCACTTCGAATACCGCCCTGCTTACATCTGTACGTCCAAAGTATTGAGGCAAATTTACACACGGCAACTGGTAACTGAAGATTTTTTCTGGGTCTTCCAAAAAGGCTCAGAGGGGAGTCTGGTTGCTTTGCTTCTCCTGAAACAATTCGCTTCTGGAGCCAGTAGAGAGGAAGCAGGTGTTCCAGATGGGGGTTCCTGGGATCGTAAACAAAATCTGGCTCGAAAGACGCAGGCAACTTGAAGCCGGGCTCTCGCCAATTGAACTCACTTTGTTCGGGAGTCTCTAGAGTACTTTACGAACGCAATGAGTCCCACAGAAGATACATCTCTTGATGTGAAAGAAAAGATGGTGGAGAAAACCTGATTTCTCTTCTTCTCTGAGGGAAAATGTACTGATGTCCTGTGGAATGTAGCTTGAAGATAAAGGCGAACTTCTGCAGGTTCGGTGCTTCAAGGGAAACCGCTAGATGGTGCCATGTAAATATTGAACCAGAAGTAAAAATTGTGCTTTAACCATTTCTTCCATTAAGTACCTTTTGATTCAGTTTATCACATTGTAATTTCATCTTTCCTCTATTTAATATTCTGTGCTCTAATTTCTTACATTGATTTTTCTGTATCTGAGAAAACTTAGTTTCTCTTCTTCTCTGAGGGAAAATGTACTGATGTTCTGTGTAATGTAGTTTGAAGATAAAGGCGAACTTCGGTGCTTTAAGAGAAGCCGCTAGATGGTGCAATATAAATATTGAACCAAAAGTAACTATTGTACTTTAATACTTTCATCTATTAAGTTCCTTTTCTTTCTGTTTATGACACTGTAATTCTATCTTTCCTCTACTTAATATTCTGTGCTAATTTGTTACAGGTACTATATAAATATTGATCTACTCCTAAAAGTAACTATTGTATTCTATTTCTTTTATCTATTAAGTACTTTGTGATCAGTTTACCACGTAATTTCATCTTTTGTTTAATATTTAGTGCTCTAACTTGTTGCATTGATTTTCCTGACTCTCTCTTATTAGGTATCATGCATCAAAATCTACCATATATCTCAATGTAAGCCATTATTTTTATAATAATCATATCTTTAGTTAAATTCAGGATTCGCTTTCGGAACTATCAAGTCAACTCTTCTACTTTGACAACCCTTGTTTTAGAGTAAGCTACACATTCTAATTTACTCTAGTTTTATTTTGTTACTGTCAATAGGAAACAAGCATACGAACATCATAGCCTCGTAACTAAGCAGTTGAATGGAGCAGACAACTGCCGGTCTGTACAATTTTCAAACTACGATAGCTCGAAAACTACTTGTACTAGAATCCTGAAAAAAACACCATTGACATTGACATCTAGTTTTACTTTGTTACTGTCAATAGGCATTGTTCCATTTGAAAAAATGTAACTTTCTAAAATAAATACACATTCTAATAATTTTAGAAATCTGTGTATGGGGTACAAATATGAGCCCTTGGTTACACTTCATTTCTGTGAAAACAGCACATCAATAGCACCTTCTGAAATATTTGGGGTGCAAGTTTTAGGTGATTCACCCGGTATAATCTAATAGAGGAATTAATATGTAATGTCACTTCATGGGGAATCGAACACGGAACTCTTTGGACAGGTGAAAACAGTAGCCACTACACTTTCGGGGGGGGGGGGGATCATCAACCTGAAGGAAACTCAAAACTCACTGGCCTAGTGTTCATCGTCACGGAGGTCCCACGTTCAAACCCTGGTTAATTAATAATTTGCTTATTGGGAACAGAAAAGTAAATTGTCAAATTATGGAATTCCAAAATAGGCTTATGAGCGAAAGATTTACATCTATACTTTGTCTTGGGAATCTGTGGAGGAGGCCGCGGATGACGGTAGAGAAGGCGAAAGCGATGCAGCCGCGTTTTTCCCTCCATGCACCCACTTCCTCTCACGCGTTTATTGATCGAGCCATCTCGAGTCATTACTTGATCAGCTGACTTGCTTTCGTTCACTTGCTCCAGAAATTACCGGGGTATATACTGCGCCCCAGCTAACTGTGGAGCAGACAAACGAAAGCAAGTTTCTGCGCAAGTAGCGACGCGAGACAGCTCCACCAATGAACACGTAAGAGGAACGGAATTTCGTGGAGTGGTGGAAAGCGACTGAAGTTACCAGCCTTCCATCAACGTCTACTGCTTCTCTCGGGCCAATAGATTTCCCTCGCTTCTCTGACGCTATGCGAGGCCTAGCTCCACAGTTAGCTGGGACAGGGTGTAGTATATACGCTTGAAGTCAGATGTTTTCTTCTGGAGCGTTCAACAGGTCTTTCTGTCCCTGTATGAAAACTGTAGGTCCGGTCTCGATTAACCTCAACGCGCATAAAGTGACCTTATATCAATCTCTTTAACATACTCTCCAAAAAGACATGCAAGAAAGCATCTCAGTATCCGAAACCGTACATCTTTGTCTTCTGTTGCTTGACGCTCTTTGAACGAGTGGGTCTGTGAGTGACTTGCCGACATTTCCTCTTAACATTCTAACTAATTAGGAAGCACAGGCGCCGCTTAATTAGATGCTGATTACAGAAGCAGCCGAGGTCCTTCGCCGCAGGGGACAGGGCACGGAAGGGAAAGAGTGCTGGCGTGGTGAATTAAGCAAACTAAATTTGATATACGTGCAATGACGTCTAAATGCACGGTGGCCCCGTTGAATATATGAAAATTACCCACAGTGCCTCGACAAATTACGGTCTTCCGTAGAATGTACTTGTGGTAAACAAGTGTTATTTATTTATTCCGTCTCGGGAATCTCTCAAAAAATGCGAACGGGAACAAGTGCTCTGTGCGTGCAGGACTCGAAGACGTGAGTGCATGGAGGTGATAACGCGGCTGCAGCTACCAGGTGGGATAACGCGGCGCGCACTGCTTTGCTCCTTCCACTCGCTTTCTCCTCTTCTCTACAGTTATGCGCGGCGTTGCTCCACAGATTCGGTGTGTAGATATTGCGTTGTGAGTCTCTTTAACAATTGTATACAATCTTCATTATCGTCGCGATTACCGTAAAGATGCGGATAAACGACGTAAAGCAATGCAAGAATGGTTTTGCTACTTGCAGGTGATCTGAACTTTACAATTACTTCGGATTATATCACATACACTCTCTCCCTCTTAACGTCTATTTCCATATTCTGTTCAATATACCGCAATATAGGTCCCCAGAGTTCGCAGTACTTTCCGTTGACCAAAGTTGTGATCTCGTTTCGACGCTACGGGACTTCAAAAACCAGTATTTTATATCCTGCATTTAACCACGCGATGCAGTTTTCTTTCTGTCGTGTTGTATGGGAAGAACTTCATGCCAATCTGAATTCCCATAACCGCGAGTTTCGTCCTAGTATTCGCACTTCCAGAGGACGAACCAGGACTTGATCGGTTGAACTGTCCGTCCTGAGATTGTTTCGTTCTCGGAGAAAACATGTTAGTGGCACCCTGCCTACTTGCCTATGGTCGAGACCATGGAAGAGTGCAAGAAGGCCGTAGGAATCGTATAGAGAATCGAATTCGCGCTGAGAATTTTGGGTCAAATCCACATTCAAAGGGGGATTTTTTTTTCTGGGTTTGCCCTTCTAATAATATTACGTAGATTACTTATTTTGTTATAGAATAGAAATATTAATAAATATCCTACTAGCGTTGTAATTATAATTAAAATTAGTATGTATAATCATGGAAGAATATTATTTCTTCTAATAAATTTAAAAAAATGCTAGTACTTTTAACTCACACCTGTCAGAAAGTTTAGGGACACTCATTTTTTTTTATATTTTACCTGGCGGATTTTTAACATTTTTTCTTGGATTTTCAATTATTTTTAACTTTCCTTGACGGGGCAGTACTGCTGCCATCCAGCGGGTTCGCCACAGAACTTATATGTCGCCTAATGAGAAAGATAAGGATGGGACACAGCACGTGTCCCCCCCCCCCCTTCGGGCCTTCCTCCTCAGGTTAGAGCATGAACAGAAAGCAACATTCTGTTTCACCTTGAAACGTGAGTTCTTTAGACTGAAGATGCTGCAATGAATCTGATGAAATAGTACTGAATCCAAACAAACGTTAAGCTCGGAGGGATCAAATTAGGAGTGAAATATGCTTCTAAAATATCAGCGTTCTTGCACGGAAGGGGGGGGGGCTGATGTAAATACAACCTCAGAGGGTGAAGAGGATAAATTCATATCTGAAAAGAATGAGAATTTTGCAGAAATGCGTTCGATTAACGGAAAACTCCTTTCTTCGTCCATGTTAAATCGTCCTGTATGTTTGTAATATATTTATTAGGCATAAGCCTTTCGGATTCTCTGTGTTAAATGTCTCATTTTAGAACTCATTGGATGTTAATTGAAAACAGTTCCCTCTGCTGAAAGTGTAATTGTTCGCGCTTTGAGAAAAAAAGAGAATTAACAGTGCGTTCAGTGCGTACGTTGGGTTGCGGTTCACGCATAATAGGCACGAGAGGCAGGCGACATGAAAATTTAAACGAGAAGCGTCACTCCTTGTATTCCCGCCAAAGCCACCGCTTTTAAACAAAACATTCAGGCCGAGTCCACAGTCCTTTCTTGGGAGTCCTTTAAATTTTGCATAAAGCCATGACAACGAAGCATAAAACCTTCACTAAGCCTTGCGGTAGGATAAAACGAAAGTTCTTTCTCACTTTTCTCGGCAGCGCGACGAAAACGAATAAAGATTAGAACGTAGATATATATCAACGATTCCTTTTGAGGCAGTTTAACGGCAGCTCGGGTGGAAGATTCCCGCCGATTTTACAGGAACCGGGAAAAGACCGGAACTGGTTCTCACGCCACGCTGAAAGTTAAAGAAGTTTGGGTAATGGGCCACCAGGTGGCAGTGCAAGAACTGCTCTCGAGGGGACCGTGCCATGCGAGTTATGATCATGTGACAGAGTTTCCAGGCTGTGCGCAGAAATTCCGAAACGAAGCAACCTATTCTCTTGGAGTAAAATGTGGTATTTCTCTACAAAGGAATGTACCACGTTTTCGTGTTTTTGTTAGGATCCGCTAGTCTATTCTTGCGTTAGACAAAGAATTCTAAAAGAAATGCAGGAACCGCCGATAACTTACATGGCCTTTTCTTTGCAATGTACTTCCTCAGTATCGTCAACACTTACGTGGTGTATTCTGCTGTAAGGGCAGTGTGTGTGGGAATTAAGTGGAACGGATTTACGTATATTTATGTATGTAAATACATATCTTATATTTTGTATTTGCGCATCATGGCATATAGACTCGAAAAAATCAGTTTTTATTTTCCATATGTGTACATTAGGTTTTGGCTCATATTTTGACATATTATTTCCATAATTCAGACCATTTCTCAACATATACTCCATATTCGCGCAATAACTACATGTCCACGTGTGACCGAAAGAGTTGAGTGAAGTCTTGGGAATAACTGACAAATTTGAAATACACTCCCTTTACTTCTTGCAATATTGAACGCAGTTTTAGTCAATAAAAATCCATCTTAAGAGACAAGAAAAAGATTCACGTTCGAACACTTGCAACAAAATGTTTAATTCATTGTTTTGGAAACAGAAAATGAAAACACATTTTTTGTTGTTTTACAATTAATGTCAATGTAAGCATACTGTATTTTCTGTAGCTCGTTTAGTCTTATAGTATTGAAAATGTACATTTGTACAATTTTAAGTCCATATTTAACTCCATATATGCATTTATTATGTAACATATTTTTACTATAGGCTAATTCCATGTCAAATTAACCGATAAAATTTATTTTTGAACCTTACGGATTCAGATTTTTTAGATTTTTTGTTTATACATTGCACCTATCAAGAGGACAAAAACTGCAAAATTTAAGATTTTCTGGCCTCTTAGTTTTTGAATTATTGACTTTCAAAAAAGCAAAAATCCCAACATTTGACGACATTTTGAAATCTTTAAACAGCTGTAGATCAAAAACTATTTGACCTAGAGAGTTCAAATTGGAGTCATTCTCTTCTGCTTTTAATGAGCTTTAATATGACTGTGGTATTTGATTTTTTGAATTTTTAAGAAACTTGAAGAATGTTTTTTTGAAAATCTCAAAAACACAATTTTTAATTTTATATATATATATATATATATATATGAATGATTTGAAGACATCAATTGACTATTTGTATGCAAAATTTCATAATGTGACGGCAATGGGTTCCTATGGAAGTTAAATTTTTGTAATGTAATGTGTGGAAAATTTGCTAAATTTCCATGTTATAACCACAACTATATGCTGAGTGGTTGATGTTGAAGTCTTGATGTTAGTCTATTTTATAATTTTTGAAGTATAAATAACATGAAAATACCTAAAAAATATCACTTTGAATATCAGGTAAGCAAATTTAAAAATGTACGAGGGGAAGTCATTAAATAACAGGAATTTTATTCTAAACTTCATGGAGATTTATGCACAACGAGAATTTGAGTTTCGGCACTCAAAAAGATTCCTTAGCAACACGCCATCAAGGTATCGTGACAATTGAGCAGTATGCGCCTGCGCAGCATCTCGTATTGCTTGGCCGCTCCACTGTTGACTTGCATCGTAGAAGAGCAACAAAGTGGTTTTTCGTTTTTTGTGGTCAGAAGGAGTGAAACCTTCGGAAATCTAGAGCTGAAGGTTCAGTACGGAGACAATTGTTTAACTCAGGGGGAGTATATGAATGGCTGGAAAGATTTAAAGACGGAAGACGAAATGTCAGTGATGAACAACGGAGAGGGAGGCCAGTTTGATTGGCAACTAAGGCAGTGAAACAGCAGATCGATCAGCGAATCCGTTAATTTAGTACACACTCCCCTGACTTAAATAATTGTCTCCGTACTGAACCTTCATTCAGCTCTAGATTTCAGCATAGGCGTGCGCAGACCCTCATTGAGGGGGGGGGCTTGATGAAAGTTCATTTGGAGAAAGAAAACCCTAATTTCATCTGTTTTATTGTATTGATGTGTATGGAAGAGGGGCCTCCATTTCCCACCCTAATTTACATATGAACATGGTTTCATACAGCAGATTCAAATCAAATGCACATAATAGCTATGTTCCTTTCCATTAGGGGGACGGTTGCTCCCTCACTTTTTGCCCCTAAACTATAGCCTCTTAATGCTAAGCCTTGTCTGCAATGAAAAAGTAAACTGTCCTTGCCCCCTCCCCACTTTGTTATGCAATCGCTGCTACCGATATCTAATGTGGGCAAGTTATCCTTGGAAACACATAGGTAGGGAGACAAATGTATGGTAAATAAAAACTGAGGAGAGCGGTAAATAAACTGTTAGATCAGCGGTATATACCAGCGGTGGAAAAAAAAATTGGCACACACTTATTCAAAATGAGAGGAAACAGCATACAAAAGAGCTATAAATTGATAAATACTTCATTTTTATATACTGTACACATGCACAAGTACTTAGCTGTCCAACCAAAAAGAGAACATCAACACAAAATCACTTCATTTATAAATTGCATATCTCAAGTGATTTATTCATTGTATGTATTTAAAGGATATCGTTGCTGTCCAACAAATAAAATAATCAGTACTGCACATACACAAACACATGTTGAAAATCACATGATGATAAACAAAATTCATTCATGATTGAACACAAATGACACCATTGTTTCCCTTGATGTGCGGAACAGATTAATCTTATCGCTGCTACAGCTAGCAAGTTCAATGAAACTGGAAGTTGAGTAATTCGGGGGAAGAAAGGAATGCAGCTTGACAGGGAGCGAAGATTTCGAACTGAGATTATGTGCAAGGGAAATCCCTATTTGCAGCGTCTTCCTGATGTGATCCAAGATAAAACGTTCTTCAGCTGCAAGTGGTAGGAAACTTTAGGCAAACGTTTCGTTACAAATCGACAGTTTGCGCGCACAACCTCGATTGCCGGTTTTTGCGTGTTTTCTACTTAATTTGATGATATTTCACGGTTATTTCGCGAAAAAGCGTTCATTTCGTGGAAAAGCACACATTTCACATTACTTCGCGAATAAAACTCATGTATATTTCATCATTGGGGGTGTAGTTACGCGCAGAATTTTCAAAATTGCATCTTTTTTACACATTTCGCTATTTCGAGCATTGCGAAAATTCAATGTCCCTACACATAGGCAACAAAACTAACGAATAAACTGTATGCGAGTGTTAATAACAAAAAAAATTGCTAGTGAACGAAGTTGGATAGTTCAATTACATAGGAAATAATGCATCTTACGTAGTTGCTTGGTACTTTCGTCGGCTTGAAAATAGTTAATTATGTAAAGAGCATAATATCGTTTAATAACGGTGATACGATTCCTCTGCACTAAATTCCTAAGCAAGAGTATTAGAGGGGACTACTGACCCCTCTTTCCCTCCCGTGCGCACGGCTATGGATTTCAGAAGGTTTTTAGCCCTCTGACCAAAAAAAACTAATAACATTTCGTAGCTCTTCTACGGTGCAAGTCAACAGTATAGCGGCCATGCTGTATACGAGATGCTGCGCAGGCGCATACTGCTCAATTGTTACGACACCTTTATGGCGTGTTGTTAAGGAACCTTTTTATGTGCCGAAACTCAAATTTTCCTTGTGCATAAATCTCCATGAAGTTCAGAATAAATTCCTGTTATTTAATGACTTCCCCTCGTACATTTTTCAATTTGCTTACCTGATATTAAAAGTGATACATTTTAGATATTTTCATATTATTTGTACTCCAAAAATTATAAAATAGACTAACATGAAGACTTCAACTCAACCACTCAGCATGTAGTTAGTTGTGGTTATAACATGGAAGTCAACAAATTTAGCTAATTTCGCCCAAATGACAATACAAAAAAATAATTTCCATAGAAACCCATTGCCATCCCACTATGAAATTTTGCACACAAATAGTCAATTGATGTCTTCAAATCATATAATTTTTTTAAAAAATGATGTTTTTGAGATTTTCAATTTTTTTTTTCAAATTTCTTAAAAATTAAAAATTAAAATGCCAGTCATGTTACATTTCAAATTAAAGCTCATTAAACGCAGAAGAGAATGACTCCAATTTGATCTCTCTAGGTCAAATAGTTTTTGATCTACAGCTGTTTAAAGATTTCAAAATGTCGTAAAATGTTGGGATTTTTGCTTCTTTGAAACCCAATAACTCAAAAACTAAGAGCCAAAAAAATCTGAAGTTTGACAGTTTACGTCAACTTTACTGCTACTACCACTGCACCAAAAATTATTAATTTCTGAGATGTCAAGGTTCAGACCCCGGTTGATTTGGCATGGAATGACCCAATGAAGTAAAAATGCATATAAATCCGTTCTCTGGGAATGACCATCACCTTATCTGCAGATGGAAACACTTTTTCGGTGTTGGAGAGACAGTGTTTCCATACTATGCTGGCTTGTTTTTCTTCTAGGTTATAGTATTGATTCCAGAAAAGCATAACCTTTTCACAATCCCAGCTATAAACGACAACAGAATTTTATTGCTGCATCTGCTCCTCCCGCGTAACCTCCATACGCAAAATGCATGCAGTGCCTAGAACAAAAAGCTTTGCAACCAAAGAAGGATCCGATGATGCTGCCACCCCACTCTTGTTCCAATATGCACATTACAAACATGTAACGATAGATGGCGCTGTAAAAAAAAATCACTCACTCTTTTTGATCAGCCCTTGTATATTCATCGTAGCTGTACGGTTCATGAAGTCCCACACCTTCAAGATGGCATCTGTGTTGAGTGGTACGACGAGCAGTGTAGTTTAACGCGCAAGGTTCATGCACAGCTGTCATTGAAACAATCGGTGAGATTTCTCAGAAGCGCAGCTGCTTGAGATTGGTAGCCATAGCCGTGTTTTCCCCTCCATGCACTCACTTCCTCTCTCACGCTTTCATTCGTCGATCCCTCTCGAGTCGCTACTTGACTTGTTTTCGTTCGGTTGCTCCATAGATACTCGGGACAAAGTGTAGTGTTGTCTTTCGAGTTTGTTGCTTGATACTCTCGAGAATTCCGGTTGAATTCCCTGCACGAGTGATGTGTTCGTACTCTTCACTTCAGTGCTTAATTGGTAAGCGAACTGTGCTCATCGAATATTTACTACAGAGGGAGCTAAACCGTACAATATTTATTATTTTTAAAGCTACAACGTAACTAAAACAACAAAAGTTCTATATGCAGTGTCATGTTCTATCGATGCTTAATAATTAATGGGGCTTGGAGAGTGAATAATGCAGAGAGATGTCTTGTTCCGAAAGCTTTCTTACCTTTAACATCCTCAATACTCTTTGATGTTCAGTTGTTTTTGTTTTCTTCCCTTTGGAATATTCTACGAATTGATCTCGTAGTTCCCGTCTCGAGGAGGTGCTAGCAGATGTTGCGCTCTGCCCTGGTTATCTCCCACGTGACCTCTGTTGAATTCAAGTTGGGTCTCGATGCTCACACCCACTTGGAGCACAAGCTGCGACGTTTGGAAAATGTCGTCAGGATTCCTGTGAAAGATAAACACAGGGTGGCGCAGGATTTCCAAATTTGTGTGTGTGTGGAAGGAGGGAGATGAGGTGGATTGATAAACTCATTTCCCCTTCTCCTGCGTCTCCCCCCCTCTCTCTGTATGTATAACTCCGGAGTTTTGAATTGAAGTTTCTACATTACATTCTACATCATACGTGTATGTAACGTGTTTTATAGAAGTTCAAAGTTTTATTACCTCGTGGCGCAACAGCCCTTGAGGGGCAGCGCCAACCTAGCGACTACCGGCCTCACTTTCACCAGAGGTAGATCATTCAACCAGTTACGAGGTACAGTAAGCGTTACACTATTTGATGCCAATAGAAGCAGACGACAGAAGTTCTATTGCCGGATTTTTCCGTATTTCTTGCGAGGTTCCTTAGACCGCAAGGCCACGGTGTCTCGAAAGTTTTACTACCCTTAGTGTAATTCAATATATGCACCATTTACAGCCCTACAGACATAAGGACAATAGTACACTTCAGTCCACACTCGGGTAAGCGTATCTATAGGAATTCACATATAGTTGTGTTTTTTCTATGACGCAGGTGGTCAAGTGACTGGGTTTTCTATTGATACGCATTGTCTTTTACGTAGCCCAAAAAGAAAGAAAATCCATTGGTGTCAAATCGGGACTTCGAGGTGGACAAGAAATGGAACCTGTTCTGTTTCAATACTCAAATTCACGTGTAACAACATAGATATCTGTTCTCAGCTAAATAAATTCGTGATGTTTCTTTGTTTATTATTACACGGTTGATTAAATTTATTTTATTGCCTTGAGATTTAATGCGCTATTTCAATGCCCTCACTTATCACAACTAACAACTGAGGGCAGATATGTAGACTTCCACAAATCATTAACTAGTGGCGGTTCAAGGACTAACACTTGCACACAAAAGGGGTGGATAATCGCACGTTATTGAGGAGAGGGTAGAGGTTGCATACGAGAAAACAGAAACCTTCTCTTCCCCATGGCTGTCTCTGGATAGCTTCCTTCGAATTATCCGAATGAAAGATTCGAAAATTCGAATTAAATATGAAGTTCAAGGGAAATAAACTTCTGTTCGAATTATAGGAGTCCACTGTACAATATGATTGTCTCGCAATGGAACCCAAACATTCAACACTTTTTAAAAAAAAAAAAAAAAAATGTGTAGTTCTCTTTCAAAAACTGGCACAAACTTACCTTGTGTTACTAAACAAGGTCTGGCATTGTTTAAATGAACTCGTTCGCCAGCATTCACGAACAATAAACCCTCACTGTTCATGTTTGTGCCACACGCAGCCACTCTACAGAGTCGCTTCTCAAGGTCACGGGTAGAGTCCATTCCGTTGGGGGTGTGGGTAGACTTAGGCTTCGTCCATGTAAAATTTTCATAACGAGTCATACAGGAACTAAAACGTTAGCAAAAAGAAGGTTTGAATTTTCTTGGGAGAGAATAACTCTGTAGTATTAACTTCCTTGCCAACGAAAGCAGTTTTTACTTTGCAAACTACCCTCTTTTGTTTAATTTGCAGAAGCGATTATTTAAAATTGCTGCATTCGGAATAAAGCCTTGTATGCAATATTTATAATTAGCGAGGTACTTTCTGCCTGATTATAGTACGCTTATTTTTTAAAAGTAAATAAAATGTAAGGTTTAATTAAAACTCGGAAGAAGAGCAGCTCGTTAAAGTCAAGGAAGTTAAGTTAGCCCCCGTAATTAGTTTTGTAACGAACTGTTTAATTAATACACTTGCTTGCGTAATCGTTATATTTATTAAGAAGCTTGCTTCTGCGTTTTTCAGACTAGGTGCATGCATTTGGATGTGAATGTTAACGTTAGCTGTGAATTATATCACTCTCTTGCCATAGCTAATTTGATCTAGGTCCTAAAGAACAGTGGCGTACCCTGAATTTTATTTCGAGAGGGGCAGATCCTGGATCCTTGTGTGCCAATAAGAAACAAAGTTGATAGCCTCTAAATCAACTTACTCTCATCTATATGTGGGTCGTTCCATGTTAAAATAAACAGTCAGTTTTTGGTTTTGACGAAATTTACAGAAATGGTTCGGTTTGCGCCAAAATAAATTTACGTTCGACATTTTTCTTTTTTGAAATTTTGATATTTATACTTTACAGGGGGGATAAAGAAGCTCCTTTTTCACAAAAGAACATTTTTCAAAAGGCTGTAGCTCGGAGAGTATAGCAGATAAAGAGGTGTTTCTAAAAGTAATTTTGAACACAGTTTGAACATTCTGTTCAAACGTTCATACTTCAGAATTCAATAGCAAAATACTATCTCTTACTGACGCTTTCACATATTGTAGTGATACCTCTTACCTTACTTTATGGAAAATTTCGTTTTGTTGTTCGCTTATTGAAGGCGGAGAAATGTTTTTTGATTCATTGGTTTTTGTTTAATATTATTAAGGAATACAATAGGAGATATTGCACAATAATTTAGGGTATTCCATAATGTGTGGGATGGTGTTGTTGTGGAATAGGCCAACAAAAGAACAAGTCATCATACCATACTGAAAATGTAAGGAAAAGATGGACGAAATATGATGAGAATAAAGATGTTAACGTCTGGGCTCCAGCAATGTCTCCACCTAATCTTGTTTCCATTGTCCAATTTGTTTTCCTTTCTTTGTTATTTTGCAATGCGTCCATTCATTCAATATTATTCCCGTGAATTTCCTATGGGAGCCTACGATTATATTACACGAGTTGTAGCCAATATTTCCGAGCTTTCTTACGTATTCACTCTTCAAGGTTTCTGAGATAGATGCCGGAGGACACTGCATAAGGTTAAATTGATTTAATATGCAGGTCGTTTCGTATGGTTGTGACAACAAACCATACGGTTATTGTAGTACCAGGGTGGAACAGAACTCTACCGACAAACTTTCACAGGTTGTTCATAGATGTCGGCTGAGTGTTTTGGTGAGAAACCCATGATACCCCACTACCTTATTACAGAGTAATTGCATTTCTGTCGTTTGTTCAAACTCTACTACCTGTGTGTATGTTTACACGGAATTTGTTTCGTCTCTCTCTACTACCTTTGTGTATGTTTACACGGAATTTGTTTCGTTTCTCTCTACTACCTTTGTGTATGTTTACGCGGAATTTGTTTCGTTTCTATCTACTACCTTTGTGTATGTTTACGCGGAATTTGTTTAGTTTCTATCTACTACCTTTTTGTATGTTTACGCAGAATTTGTTTAGTTTCTCTCTACTACCTTTGTGTATGTTTACACGGAATTTGTTTCGTTTCTCTCTACTACCTTTGCGTATGTTTACACGGAATTTGTTTCGTTTCTCTCTACTATGTGTCTGTTTACGCGGAATTTGTTTCGTTTCTATCTACTACCTTTGTGTATGTTTACACGGAATTTGTTTCGTTTCTCTCTACTACCTTTGCGTATGTTTACACGGAATTTGTTTCGTTTCTCTCTACTACCTTTGTGTATGTTTACACGGAATTTGTTTCGTTTCTATCTACTACCTTTGTGTATGCTTACACGGAATTTATCTGTTTTCTATCTACTACCTTTGTGTATGCTTACACGGAATTTATCTCTTTTCTATCTACTACCTTTGTGTATGCTTACACGAAATTTGTTTCGTTTCTATCTACTACCTTTGTGTATGCTTACACGGAATTTGTTTCGTTTCTATCTACTACCTTTGTGTATGTTTACACGGAATTTGTCTCGTTTCTATCTACTACCTTTGCGTATGTTTACACGGAATTTGTCTCGTTTCTATCTACTACCTTTGTGTATGCTTACACGGAATTTGTTTCGTTTCTATCTACTACCTTTGTGTATGCTTACACGGAATTTATCTCTTTTCTATCTACTACCTTTGTGTATGCTTACACGGAATTTGTTTCGCTTCTATCTACTACCTTTGTGTATGTTTACGCGGAATTTGTTTGGTCTCTCTCTACTACCTTTGTGTATATTTACACGGAATTTGTCTCGTTTCTATCTACTACCTTTGTGTATGTTTACACGGAATTTGTTTCGTTTCTATCTACTACCTTTGTGTGTGTTTCCATGGAGTTTTTTTCTTTTCTATCTACTACCTTTGTGTATGTTTACGCGGAATTTATTTCGTTTCTCTCTACTACCTTTGTGTATGTTTACACGGAATTTGTCTCGTTTCTATCTACTACCTTTGCGTATGTTTACACGGAATTTGTTACGTTCCTCGAGCTAAACTACCTTTGCGTATGTCTTCTTCTGGGATCATGTACGAAACTCCAGTCGACACTCCCATGGATCTGGTATCTAGGATTATAGCAGCCGCTGAAGATGTGCGTCAATGTCCTGGGACGCTAGAACGTGTGCGACAGTCCATGCTGTGTCGCTCTACAGTTTGTCGTGATCATGGTGGTCAACATTTTAAACAGCTGCTTTAAAGAAACAGTTACTTATTGAAGAGTACACAATGTACTGTACTGTACATACAGTACAGTTATTTACAGTGGCGGCTATTGGGTTCCAAAACCGGGGGAGCAAGGTGCCAAAACTGGTGGGGGGCAACGACAGTATATTTCCATTTGTATTAGCATAATGCGGAGACAAATGTGGCGAAAAGTGGGGAGGGGGAGCAACCGCCCGCCCCCCGTAATCGCCGCCACTGGTTATTTAACATACAAGTAGATACGAGTTTTGTCCTAGTTTTTTTTCCTTACTCATGTAATTTTTTGTATTATTATTGTTATTGCTATTCATGGTATTACAGAGAGTAGTTGATTAATTTTGCTTTGTAATCTACCAGAACCCATCTAACACGGTACAAAGAACATAATACAAGTGTAACAATTAGCCAACATGCCTAAACAGCCTGTGAAAGTTTTTCGGTAGAGATCTGTTCCCTGTATACGTTTGGAGAACAATACGTAATTTATTTTCCAATGGTGCATGAAACTGACGTAAGAACTTCAAAGAGGACGACGTCGCTGCTGACTTTGAAATGAAGGATCATGAGAATTCCTGAGAACCATTGGATGATAAAATATTCTGAAATATTCATGTTGAGTGCTGCACATGAAGAACCAAAGAAAAGACTCCTGATGCCCGCTGAACGTCAGATTTTTTCCCCAACTGAGTGGACACTCTAGCAACGCATTCATATTTTCTCATACACCAACAAATTGAGATACAGTTTTACGAATGTGAATTCTTTCTCAATAGATGGCACTTGTTACAAATATTATGGTAATAACAAAGTTAAAGCATACTTTCCTTTTGGTATACAGATTCTACTGGAATGTATTGTTCAGTAATATAATCAGTTAAATCTTGACAAATGTTTTGAGTTTAATGTAAACGACTCCACATTATACTATTATATATTTATCTTTCCAAAAAAATTACACACAAATATATGTTTATAATGGAATTAAACGGGACTAAGTATACGTTGGTGTCTGTGCTGAAGTACTGTTCCAGAAATTTTAAAACAATATTTTGGAATTTAAGCGCCAATAACCAGATCAGGCTTGCATGAAACAAATCGTTTCATGCGAGTCAGTGAATGCTACTAATTTGCTCACCAACAGAATACTCGCAATAACCCATCAATTTAAACTATGTCATCCCTAGACGAGGGCCATAGTTCCGTGCCATGAATTTTCTAGCTCTAAAATGGGGAACCAGCAGATCAACAGGAGGCATTTGGAGAGTTTAAAGTATCGTGAAATTTACAGTTTATCTGTGTGTTGAACCAAAGCGCATAATATTTCAAATTCTTAACTTTAAATTTTTCGCCGTGTCCTGTCGTTGTCTCGTTTGGTGTTATTAGTTTTTGCTCTGTGAAGTTTCACTTTCAGGAGTACGGTTTTCAGTCTGCCAAAATTAGGAAGT
The DNA here is from genome assembly GCF_977018435.1 of Lepisma saccharinum. Classification (NCBI taxonomy): domain Eukaryota; kingdom Metazoa; phylum Arthropoda; class Insecta; order Zygentoma; family Lepismatidae; genus Lepisma; species Lepisma saccharinum. The sequence continues at coordinate 17,014,604 of NC_139229.1, forward strand.
GATATTTCTTTATCTCGAGAAAACACTTCTTCAGGGTGGCTACTCACCGGGAATTCCTTGAATTCCGGGAATTATGCGTGACTTATTGGCTCTGGGAATTATGCGTGAATTCTGCTTGAATTTCTCTCCGTAGACGTAGAAAGTTGCAACTTTTTAAAGTCCAAATCCTATTGAATTTATCCATAGGTAATTTATCAATGCCCTAAGGCAAGTTTTTTAAAAACATTTTAGCTTTTATTTTTATAAAACACATTAGAATTCTCTCAATCCGTTTATTTTTATATCGTCATTTGCAGAACAATTTGACAATTCGAGTCTGAGTATGTGAAGTGGGGAATAAACTCCTCACCTTAAATTAATTCTTTTAAAAATATATAGGGTTTAATTGAATTGAATTAGACTTTTTGAATAATTTGGAATCGTACAGACCCTTTATATTGTAATATATTCAAAATTTGTGTCTGCACGTGTGTGTGATGAGAGAGGGTAGTACGTAAGGTTGAAATAGATAAAACGTCTGCTTGTACCCTTGAATTTTTGGAAAGTTCGCCCTGAAAACCGCTTATATACAAATCCAGCCAAAACTTTGTCGCATTACATATTTATAAATATGGCAATGAAACGAGTGTGTTCGTGACACACACAAACGTATTATATGTTACGTTGCTCAGAGATTTTCGTCTGGGAAGATAGATCCAAACCTTGGAGGTAGGCAACCATCATGACGTTATACAAAGGCTGGTTGCATATCAGCTAGGATGTAACGTGAATTGTGCTGTTATTCACAGCTCGTTGGTGTAAATTTGGTAGTGTGTGACTGAAATTAGATTGCTTGATCGATTTGGTTTATTTTACTTCGCACTTCTGCCACTTTTGGCTAATCGCGGAGATGATAAAGGGACACACAAGGAACACCCAGGCCTGGAATCGAACCCAGGAGCCCTGGCGTCATAGCACGGTGTGATAACCCCTCCACCACCGGCTGAGATTCTGGTTTCCAACATATACAAGCAGCTATGAAAACTGTTTGCAGATTAATGAATTTACGTTTAACCCACAGAAATCTAAAGAATATGGTGTAATAATGTAACGGTGGGGAAAACACAAATGAGCAAATTTTTGGCGTTTCCTTATGTTGATATTTTGCAGAAAGTTGGCAAATAATGGAAAAAATTATCATGAGACAAAAATTGTCATATATGTAGAATCATGTCATGAACTACATACTGAATATGCTCGGAAATCTTACCAGAGCTTCTTACGACATATTGAAAAATAGTATCCCTACGCACAAATGTTGGAAAATAGATAAAAATACGTGAGATAAAAATTAGCAGCCATGTTGGAAAATGGCGGCCAGAGCATTAAAGTTAAGGCACAAATTTATATCAGCCTAATGTAAATTTAACCAAAATATGTTCTGGAAACCAATCCTCGATATCGGAAAAGATCGGATTAAATGTGCATTTTTAGCTTATTTGGCGATATTACGTTTTGTGATAGTTTTAATTGCACATTCTGTTTAGTTCTATCAACATTCTTTGTAGTGCTTATTGATGTAATACTTTCTGCTTTCCTTTGATAAGAATTTCCATTTTGAATACAAGTAACGTAAGGTAAAGATACTCCGTACGTGTGCATACATGCCATGATGGCATATGGCTTGATGTGGATGTATAGAGCTCCACATATCTTGATCTCGGCCATAGTCGGGATGCTGTGATCCGCATCATGCCCTGCCTCATTTACACGAGGCTAGGTGGACCTCAGAGTCGCGAAGGGAAGGAAATGACTGGGCGAAATTTCTGGTCCAGATCACCTGCCCCGATATTCGAACCCGGGTCTTCAGCCTGGTAGCCAAATGCTTTACCAACTGAGCTACCGCGAATACCAGTGATATTCTTCTCACTGCCGTATAGACGCCTTCAACCTGTTCACAGCATTCACGATTAAATTTATAGTTATAAGAAGATGTAATGTTGGGGAAGACTAGAAAAATGTATCGGAAACTCTTTCCTTTCCAGCGAATACGAAGAATTGTCTGATTCTTATGACGAAATTGCTCCGGGAACTTGAAAAACGAAAATGCAATATTCTCATTTGAAGATGTCGAGAAGGAATGTCGATTTTTATTCCAGAGACGAGCGAAGATGAACATGTACCTTGCAGAAGACGTAGGCCTTTGGAATCATCTTTTAAAGAATGAAATATCCGAACCGAAAATTGGCTTCCGACGAAGCCGGCTCGTCGCTTGGCGATTGCAGCGCCAAAGCGGAAGCGGCCAGAAAAGGCAGACACCATTTTACCCGCTCAAAAGGATTGACGCAAGAGGTGGCGTTCTCTTTAGCAGGAATCCAATGTCATTTTCGACAGCGCTAATAGGGTTTGGCCACTCGCGAACTCCTCTTGCTCCTTATTATCTCGTCACAAAAGACTGTGTGCTTGGATTCGATAATATTCCTCCAATGCTTCGTCCTTTCACATTAGGTATCGGGGCCTAAGAGCTTTCCTTCCGGTTCCAAATTAACTGTAAAAAAGAGAAAGGTTTCATTGCAGCCATTGGCGAAATTATATTCTGTTCGTATCTAAATGACCAGAAGGTTTGTGACGCCCCCTATGACTACTGTGAAACTTGCTCGTCTCCTGATACGGTAGAGCAATAAGACTTGCCACAGCTTCTCAAGAAATATATCCTAACGACAAAATTGTTTGACTGCAAGGATTATTAATATTATCGCTATTTAGTTGGAGAACCAACGGGTCTAATGTTTCTTCTGCAGACACTTTCCTTACTCATTTACATGAATTGTCTTGTGCATGTTTCTATTTGTGTAATTTAATAAACCGACCTTAAGTGTGTTCTTACAGCATCTAGAATATTTCACAAGCTTAGTTATCTGCAGGACAGGACTTTATTATAGAAAAATTTCCTCTCGCAGCCAAACCGAGAGACTTTTGGAGTTGATTTTTTTCGATGAGTCATTTCTTGGTTGGTCTATTGGTCTATTGGCCCACTAAATTTTATGTTTATCGCTCGAACACGAGCTTTTTCCACCTATTGCTGATCTGAACCCTCATGCTACAATGAAATTATCTTAAGGTTTGAAAGTGGAAACTGAGAGTTTTAACAGTTCTTGCTGGACCTCAAGGTTTTAAAATATCAGACTAGACCCGACAGTATGCAATACTCGGATACAAAAATCTTTCAGAGCTTTATATATGTGGTTATATAACCCGTTAGCTGATCTTCGTGGCGGAGTGGTTAGCACAGCGCGCTACGACGTCCGGGCTCCCGGGTTCGAATCCAGGCCTGGGCGTAGATGAATGTTATTTGTGAGCGTCCTTCATCATATCACTCATCCTCATCGTTACGATTAGCCAAAGTAAGCAGAAAAGCGACGCTAGGTAACAAATATCAAATCAAATATATAACTCCCAACCCCCAAATGATGATTTGAATATGCTAACAAATACAAATTTATCGAATTATATGTCCCCTAGCATGACCCAAATTGAATGAACGGTGTTGTATTCGAAAAACTGGACAAGCGATCACGAATAATTATAATTACAATGAGAATTTGCGATTCAAATGGTCTCCTCTGCAATTCTATATACTTCAGGACCACAGTCGGTGGACCAAGATAATGCAATTCTGCATCCAGTAATGAAAGCATATGCATCACCTATCGAGCGGGTATACAAACGCGCATTAATATAAAACGGATGGGGGCTGCATGTTGGCAGTGATGTGTTTGTGTGGTGAATGGGAAGAGGAAAATTAGGAGTTTGCTATTTAAATTGTTTCTGTGTTGAATTTGGAAAATTCAGGTTTGTTCCGCTCTGTTTCCTGCTCAGAAACCACAGTTTAGAAATCGACACGAGAACGAGATTAGAGTCCTCGAGACTTGATGCGATACCGAGAACGGGTACAGTGTGCTGCAGTGAGAGGATTTCGGTAGAGCGCCAAATAGTTCGCAAGGACGACGCTAGATAGCGTACGGAATGGAGAGCTGCTTCGCTCGAGCGAATGACGCTCGAACAGGCAAAACGAACGGTATACTCTCTAAGCACTGTAGTACACGTACAACCGTAATTTGTCTGTCGTCGTAGGTCCCCAAATATGGATCATGAAATTGAAACTTAAGTAAACATAGTCATTATCTGCATGTTAAAATGTAGTTTAGTCTATTTTACCAATACAGTGATATACAGGGTGATTCTTATAGAACAGGCCCGACAAAACGAGTTGTAATATAAAATATGCCATATAGTTATTCATGACCAATTGTGTGTTGCCAATCGATCCTGTCACCCAGTACGTCCGCAAGAGAAATATTTGAGGTCAACAAGCTTCCCAAGAGAGATTCACATCGAAGTGACACGCGACACTTGAGAAAGAACCAATCAACGGCAATGTTTTACCGTAGCGGCATTACAGACAGCACAAGCCTGCATTTGATTGGTTAAATTAGCGACACACGTGACTTTTCCCTCCATGACTGTCGCCTGGGCACTGCAAATACGTACGTACGTGCACCGCTACGTGTCCTTGAACCTTGCAGCATAAGTGCTGCCACCTGTTGGACCATGCGCACAACATTCGACTCAGCACGGCCCATGAATTATTATGTCGTAATTCGAAACCCGGACTTCTTGATTACACGGCGACGATGTTACCACTGCTATATCTGAGGGGAAAGTCTTCGCTCTGAAAGCTTCCCAAGAGAGCTTCACACCGAAGTGACACGCGCACTTGAGAAAGAACCAATCAACGGCAACGTTTCACCGTAGCGGCATTACAGACAGCACAAGCCTGCATTCGATTGGTTAAATTAGCGACACGCGTGACTTTTCCCTCTGCTCTGCGGACAAACGCCTTGACTGCCGGATTTCATTTAACCATCATCCATTTTCGTGGCCGCGATTCGTCAGAAGTGACAGAAAAGTGACGTAAAATAACAAAAAATACAAGGTTGTTCTCTTCACAGAAGAATCCAATTTGGAGTTTTATTATTTTACTGAGCTGTTCTACCCTTTGGGCTTGTCGTGACGATGAGGAAGCTGGTGAAACGATCACAGAACAACAACCAATTATCCAGGACTCGAACCCATGAGCCTTATGTTTACCACTACACAGTGGATGTTAGTAATTCTGCACAGATAGCAGCACATTACACAAGCGGCTAAATATGTTTCGATTTTTTCTCTGGGAGGGGAAAGCAGTGCTCATAGTTGGTGGAACGTAATGTGGTGTTATCAAGTTAAGATATGTCTCATAAAATATCCCCCACAAAGATAATTTGCATAGGCATCCCCCACCAACTGCATTATTTCCATGTTGATCCGTACAAGTCCCCAAACTGGACACCACTAGGAATTTCTACTTCGATCATTTGGGGACAGTCATAAAAACCCATGTTTCCCTTTATTATTATTATTAACAAAGTTAAAATTGAATTTAAAATACCTAGGCGTGGTTGTCAACTCAGGCTTGAGTCCACTATTTAAAAAGATGCTGGATTCGACTTGCTTCCTTTCCATAAACATCAATGATCAACAGTTTTTTGTTTCTTTGCTTTCTCGCAATGTACAGATGTCAGAGACCATTTAATTAATCTGCTATCTTTCATGGCACCCCTCATCCATACTTTCACGCTACAATTTTACCATTGGAATTGTATGAACGTTCCAGAATATGTCTGAGCGCCCTTGTTCCAAAGCCCTTCCATCCCTTTACAGTACATCTGAAAAATACTGGATTTTTTCCCTTTGTCTGACTTCAATCAGTGTCAGGTCGACATCATTACTTGAATGTACCCCACACTTCCTCAGTAATAGGCGTGTTGAGACGAACCCTGTGTTCATCCAAGCGTAAAACATTCCAATGTATACAGTGCTACTTGCTTTTGTATGCATCCGCTGTGACTTTGCTAAGTGACCGGTGGAGAGCGTCCGTTTTCATCCATCAGCGCTTCCCGTGCGTGTCACGATTTGACAGCGGTGGTGAGGGCAAGCTGTCGATGCAGCGGGAGAGGAAAAAGCAGTTTTGAAGTGCGGCTTTTAGACTAACAAGGAAGCGTGTTGGGGTAAATGCTATTCAAACTTGACTCGCGTGAAAATAATGGAACAGGAAAGAAAAATAACCCATGACATTCCTGTGGTTGTTTGCTTCCTTTCAACATTTGTGAACCTCAATTTTTTTCCCGCTACGACGATGTATTTTGTTCATCTGGATAGGTCTTTGCGTCTTCCTAAAAAAAATTGACGCTAGATGTCAGGCCTGTTCAAGATATCAAAACAATATGCATATAACCTTTGCTATTTTAATTTGTTTCGATTTGAAAGTGGATTTCTTGTGAAAATTGATTGCAATTGTAAAATCTCTTGTCATGTAATCAGCTAGTTGTGGTTACCGGAAGCAAGAAACTTATTGGAAACTACCTCCATGCGAAGATCTCTGCATAAGATATAAGTTGCAGTGTCTAAGAAAGTTCGCTCAGGCGAGTTCACAGAGTACGTCGACTAGGAGTTAACTCTGGAAGTCGACGTAGTCGGTAAACTCGTCGAAGTGGGTACTGCTTGAGAGATTAGGAGTAATCCGCTCTGTCGAATTCATCGACTGCGCTGACTTCCAGAGTATATCCTAGTCGGCGTAGTCTGGGAGCTCGACGGGGTGGGTACGTTTACTTTAACGTTTCAAGCAGAACCAGCTCCATCGAGTTTGACTACGTTGGCTGCTAGTCACTCTGACAGTCGGCATAGAGATGAACTCGACAGAGTGGGTTTGTGTTGAAATATTAAAGTAGCCCGCTTCGTCGAATTCACCTACACACTTCCAGATTTAGCTCTTCGTAAGGTCTAGAGGAGTCGCACTGGAACAACCTTGTATGGGAGACTGGTCCACAAACAAAGTTGTCCTGTCGCAAGTCAAAACATATAGTCTGTCCGATTTTATCAACATTATTGTGCCATCGTGACCATATTCACTGGTTTACGCAACGAATAGAGAAGCCCTTAATTATAGGTGTTAGGGAAATCCTGAACTCCACGCTACAATGCAGAACTGATCTGTATACTTTCTCTAAAATCTAAAAGCCTTATCAGCCAGGTAAAGTTGATTGTTCGTGCCTCAATTACCTCTAGGTGATCTCTAAATCTGTAGTAGTTACCCTCCTATCTCGCAGGTTTGAATGTCAATTAATGAATGGATGATGCTTCCTTAGTTAATATTACGTATATTAAGTTACTGTTCGAATTGCCAGGGAATTGTCTCCTCTCTACATTTCCCCCAAATTCTACATCTTCAAAGGCCTCCCCGATGGCGCAGTGGTAGAGTCGTCGCCTTGTAATCAAGGGATCCCGGGTTCGATACCCGGTGGAGGCACAAGTGGTTCGGATCCCACTTTAAACTGTAGGTCCAGTCCCAATTAGCCTTACTGTGCATAAAGTGGACTTAAAACAACAAATCAATCAATCTACATCTTCAACCAGTGAAAAAATCCCAATTGCTTACAGTGACTAGATTAAGAATAGTCGTAATGAGCGGGGGTATTACTGTAGGGTAGGGTTACAAGTTTTGTAAAGTCGGAGCGATATTTTACCATGTTTTGTAATCCTCGGCCAAAAAGTAGCATTAGCCTTGCTTGCGAGTTTTCTAGTCAAATGCGCGTACACCAGAGAACCAACACCCCCTTTCACACACATACACGCAAAATAATATGTGGTTATGTCCAAATATGGTACGAGGAATAAAGTTAGGAATATATTACATAAGTTCGACTTTATAAACCCACAAATAGATGTGCCATATCGTTCTTAATATAGTTGTTTGACAGGGTCGTATACTAGTAAGCTGTCGATGTTTGGATATTATGTCTCGATAGGTGTGCATGGACGACTCCATTGTTTCAGTGCATTTTCCCTTCATTAGGAGCATCAACTGGTCGCCAAATCAATATACGAGTTCTTGATACGGGGGAATTAAATTTTTTCTATGATAACACTTTACCCATACAGTACAGTTCAAATAAATTTGTATCCAAATTGTCCAACGTCGTATGGTTGCGCAGTCTTTTGTTCAGCAACTTATACAAAATCATCGCCAAAGGCCGTGTTACATATATCTACCGGTCTCACCTTTTCCCTTGCAAATTCCCCTCTGCCCTCTTTCTTCTTCTCTAAGAGAAAGTGACTGTGAGAAACAGGGAAAGGAATAAATTGAGGCATAGACAAAGGGATGAGTTGGAAAGAAAGAAAGGAACAGACACAGATGAGAAGAGAGTGAAAGCAAGATACAGAGACAGATAAAGAGAGAGAAGGGGAAAATATAAACAGATGCATAGAAAGAGACACAGAAAGATAAAGATGCACAGGCACAGGAACAGACGCAAATAAAGAAACATAAGCACGGAAAGAGAGGGAACAACCAAGAAACACAAGTACAGAAGGAGAGGGGGAGAAAGAGAGAACAAGAAACAGAGGCAATAGACAAAAAGAGAGGGGAAGAAAGAAACAGATGCATAAAAAGAGAGGATGAGAAAGAAATATACACATTCACAGTCAAGAGAGGGGAAAGAGGAAAGTAAATAACACAGGCAAGATAGGAGAGGGGGAAGAGAAAGTAAGCAACAGAGTTGTAGGAAGCAGAGAAAGAAACAGAGGCACAAAGAGAGAGGGGGAAAGAAAGGTATGGAAAAAGAGAAAGAGGAAACTGACATTTTGCCTTTGTGTACCTTTAAAATTAACTGTACATTTGAGTTTGGAGAATACGACGGATGTAGCTTTTCTCTAGCTATGTTAAACAAATTCAAAGAAATCGTCTTTCCCCTCCCTCTCCCTATTTCTCTTTTTACTGTGAATTCGGATGCCGTTTATTCATGCGTTTTCTCTACAGTTTCTTCACCTCGAAGTGCACCTTGTTAAAGTTATTCAAAAGGCATAATTGGAGGAACCGTGGAAACCGGCGTGATGACGCATTAACGACACGTGGCTCCTTTTCCCCATTCCCTCCTCCGCTGGGAACTCCACGCGTTAACTACAATGCGCTTTCGTCCGAAGCATCCCCCGAATCTTCCATTCCATCGAAATCTTAGAAAAGCCTTCCATCTGCCTCAGTACTTTCCAGAGACTCTTGCTCAACGCGGCTTACGAGAAATCTTCTCAAAAAGTTCCACATTTTTTTTTCTGGAATATATCTCGGAGTAAAAGAGATTAGGTGACATGCATTTTCCAAGGCGGAGGCTGGAGTTTTTCATCTCTGTAGCCTGGAAGAACCTGTTTAATTCCAGATAAATCCCTGATCACTTAGATAAGATTTAGGGGAAGAAGCCCCATGGCGTGTTCTTACAGGCTAGGATTTGATCTTGGAATATTAGATATTCTTGCTCCGGTCTTAGGCGACGGTTCGTTGCACTAAGGTCATGCTTTTCTGACCGTCTCTTCGTAAGCGTGGTTCCAAAGTGGTACGTAGATTTTGTACCATACGAATGTAGGCAGGAGAGGGTCCAAAACCTTCTCATGCCTTGCTCTCTCGGTGTTGTAGTTTGTCATTATATTTTTCTGCGCTGGCTGCTTTTAAACCATTTCCTGTTGTAGGGAATGACCACTTTACTGTTAAGATTGATTTTGTCTTCGACTTCACCCTGTGAATAATTTTACCGACGAGTATTTTCCCCGAAATTCTCTCTTCTCTCTCTCTCTCTCTCTCTGTGTATCTCTATCCATCCATTATCTCTCTTTCTTTCTTTCCCTCTCTATCACTCCACCCTTCTCTATTTTTACATTCTCTTTCTCTATATCTCCCTATCGCTGCATCCCACTCATTCTCTCTATATCCTTCTCTCTCCATTTCTCCATCCTTTCTTTCTTTTCTTCCTCTATCGCTGCATCCTATATCTATCCCTGCATCCCACCCTCTATACTTATCTCTTTCTCTCTCCATCCCTCCATCATATCTGCTTCCTCTCTCTCTATCACTACATCCCTATCTCTCTTCCTCAATTTATCATATTTTATTTATCACATTCTCTTTTATGTTGATGTCCTGCTAATTTATGCTAAAAATCTTTGTTGGCGAAGTCTTGGGCGCTCTGTTACCGAGGCGGCACTCTTTCTCAATTGCTAGTCTCGTGCACGTTCTACTTTTCTGCCCCATTTCGTCTTTGGCTTTATTCTCCCTTTTATCCTCCTCTGCCTCTCTATTTATCTTCATTAATTCCCCCTTCTTTTAGAAAATGTTCTGCAGACATTAATGAGCCGGAGAGCCCTGTTCTAAATGTCATTGCAGACGAAATTACTTTCGTAACTAGCAAGAGCAAGTGAAATGTATTATATTGATTGGTGATGACAGCGTTTCTTGATCAAAAGGCAGGAATCGACAGTTGCAGAATTATCTTGGATAACGAGATAATTACATGATTATTACTCTTGTAATAACAAGAGTACAGCATTATGTTATCTGACTTCACGATATGTACCCAAGAAACCCAATTATGAACGGTCGGGGCGAAAAGGCATGGCTCGGCATGACACAGCACGGAACTGCATCGGTCAAAATGATTTTAAGGAAATCAAATAGTTAGTAAGCCATCAGGAGTTCCAAACGAACCAAAGTGTGCCTTAATCCGGCTTTAGTCGAAAGCATTTAAAAAGCATGTAAAAGCTTCCATAAATCTTATAGCAGATAGTACGCAAGCATTTCATGTAACGTTTCGGCTAGGTTTTGCGATTACAATGTATAACATATACAGCATGAAAGGCACGTCGAGTTACCCATATTTGATGAGTGCACGGTGTTTACATTTGAAACAACTAAAATATTCTTCCATACGTGTACAGTAAACATTGTAAAGTATGTATTTAAGCAGCGCCATCGTTTTATATCTAATAACATTTTACACGAAACGTTATTCCTCTCGGTTGAATAGTTACAGGCTTTTCAAAATGTGAACTGATACATTGTTTACATCTGACGCGGTCGCCATTACAACTGCACTCGTGACCTAGAGGTCGCTTCCGATTGGTTATGCTACGGAAATAGGACGGGTTCTATCCTTGAGAAATGCCATGACATCTGAAATGCCATCAGATTTTTCGCTTTACGCGGTACAATTTTGGTCATGGCATGAATGTTAAGAAAAATGCTTTCGTCTAAAGCGGGGTTAACGGAGCCCAGCGTTCGTAGCAGATTCTTCCCATTTGATTTCCTTAATAGCATTTTGATCGATGGCGGCCTGTGCTGTGCTGTGCTGTGCCGTGTTGTACCGTGCCGAGCCAAGCCGTTCTGTGCCGAGCCGAGCCGAGCCAAGCCGTACCGTGCCGCTCCGTGCCGTGTCGTGCAGCGCCGTGCCGAGCAGTATCTATTCGATAATGGGTTTCCTGTCGTACTGATTCTATAACAGCATGAAAAATCATATTTTTACCCTCTTACCTATTTTTATTAGAGTACAACTTCGAACACTGTGGCGCTTACATAGTACGTCAGTGCAATGGATGATATATTTCAAGTACTTTCAAGTGTCATCGTTAGATGAAATTTTGCTCGGCTTTGACTAAAGAGAAGGAATCTTTCCGGATAATCAAAGAATACGCAATATAAAGATAGGGGTGTTTCTAAACCACACTAATGTACTTTCAAAGTAACTAATCTCCAATATATGCGTTACGTTATACATTTGTGGCAAAATAGCATTTCAGACGTGTTATTACGTGCAAATTTATGGCATTCGGCGAATTTGTCGAAAACTTGCCGAACATATAAGGCTTTATCTATAGGAACCTTAAAAACTCTCCACTTTGCACAAGTAAGTTAATATAATCTTGGTACTAGTGTCAAGGGGATGTTTCTGCTGCAAGAAAGGTTAAGAATCTCGAGCCGTAGATGGTCATCTCTTTAAAGTAAAACTCTGATGTCGGCTCCCTTTATCCTTTAAGCAGAATATGTGGTCCTCAAGAAATGGGAAGATGTTGACGGAGGGGAGGTCTAATCTAACTGCTGGAAAGGAGGGGGTTGTTTACGTGAATAACAAAGTAAGTCCGACTCTCAACCCTCCCCTACGCGGCTGCTTTCAAACCATTTCCTGGAAAGCGAACAGGAGAACAAAGCTCCAGAATTTAGACCCAAAGATAGAAATAGCCGCCCTGTTGTAGGGAATGACGACTTCACTGTCAAGTTGATTTTTTTAGGTTTCATTCTAAGATTTTTTTTTTAGGTTTCATTTTACGATTTTTTTTGTTTCATTCTACGAATTATTTTATTGACAAAGTTTCTTTTTCCTAGTTTCTGTTTTTCTATCCATCTTTCTTTCACTCCCTCTCTGTCTATCCCTCCATATCTGTCCTTTATCTCTCCATTCCCGATTTCTCTCTTTTTCTTTCCCTCTCTTTCTCATATTAGCTCCCTCCCTCCCTCGCCATACCCTCTCACTCTCTCTTTCTCTATCACTACATCTTCTCTCCTGTCTCTATCGCTACATCTTCCCTTCTTTCTCTATCGCTACATCTTCTCTCTTTTCTCTATCGCTACATCTTCTCTCTTTTCTCTATCGCTACATCTTCTCTCCTTTCTCTATCGTTACATCTTCTCTCCTTTTCCTATCGTTACATCTTCTCTCCTTTCCCTATCGTTACATCTTCTCTCCTTTCCCTATCGTTACATCTTCTCTCCTTTCCCTATCGTTACATCTTCTCTCCTTTCCCTATCGCTACATCCTATCTCCTTTCCCTATCGCTACATCCTTCTCCTTTCCCTATCGCTACATCTTCTCTCCTTTCCCTATCGCTACATCTTCTCTCCTTTCCCTATCGCTACATCTTCTCTCCTTTCCCTATCGCTACATCCTCTCTCCTTTCCCTATCGCTACATCCTCTCTCCTTTCCCTATCGCTACATCTTCTCTCCTTTCCCTATCGCTACATCCTCTCTCCTTTCCCTATCGCTACATCATCTCTCCTTTCCCTATCGCTACATCCTCTCTCCTTTCCCTATCGCTACATCCTCTCTCCTTTCCCTATCGCTACATCCTCTCTCCTTTCCCTATCGCTACATCCTCTCTTCTTTTCATACCGCTACATCCTCTCTTCTTTTCCTATCGCTACATCCTCTCTCCTTTCCCTATCGATACATCCTCTCTCTGTCTCTCTCTCTCTGTCTCTCTCTCTCTCTCTCTCTCTCTCTCTCTCTCTCTCTCTCTCTCTCTCTCTCTCTCTCTCTCTCTCTAGGGAGTATATAAGAGGTGACCTTCTGGGAAAGTGCCCAAAAGTCAACCTGACTTTCACTGGATTTAATTCATGCGGACTAACGAAGTTCTGGCACCCTGGTACCTGGACTCTCAGCCAGTATAAACCTCTGATAGAATTTGTTTTGTATCGTCTATATATGATATGTTTGTGATTGACTCTCATCCTCATCGTCACGATTAGCCTAAAGTGACACACAACCTGTATCGTAAAATAAACGAAAGGAATCAATCTACTCATCCACGGCCTCTCTTTCTATTTCTCCACAGCCCCTCAATCGGTCCATTCTTTCTTTCTCCATCCCCCACCTTTTTGCTTTCTCTGCACCCATCCATCACTTTCTCTACCCCTCCATTCCTCCTCTCTTTCTCCTTCCCTCCCTCCCTCTCTTGTCACACATACAACGTTGCTGTAATGTTGAAGGAAACTGGACGGAACACTGGGAAGTTTTAATAAAGCATCTTCGTTTATTGGAGAGAGAGAGGAAGAGGAAAAGATGTTTTCTTTCTCACGTCAAAGAAACATTCTTTCGAATGAAACTTCTGTCTTCGTTGTAGAGAAAGAAGTTAACACGGAAAAACAATACGATGACAGAGTTCAATACAGGTTCTGAAGAAGCTACAAAGGCTTTGTTTGAACTTGTTCGTCATTTTTTGCTCTTAATATATTATCTTATGTTGAAAACTAGTTCTCTTTTGAATATCGTCAGAGAATAGGACAGTAATTTGATAGAAAGTCGCGAAGAAGGATGTTTTTAAAGTTTAAGAAACCTTTTATTACAAAACAGTGCAGACATTTGTTTACATAAAGCTTCAACTCCCTCTGTGGGCAAATAATGGAGAAGTTTGTGATTTAATATTGCCATATCAAAAAAGGGGGAAAATAAAAATATTTTTCCTACTACAGTAAAACTTCTCCTAACGGACATCTCTGAATAGCGGATTCCTCCAAATTACGGACATTTTTAAATTCCCCGGCAGAAATACATGGGGTTTAATGGCAATATTACTTCTCAATAACGGACATTCTTAATAACGGACGCGGACACTGAAAACTACCTCCCCAACGCAAATAAAATTTCTTAATAACGGACAGTGGGGTGTAAGGGGTACCTTCCGCGTAGGCGCCCAAAAGTCAACCTCACTTCCACGTAGTGCACCCTGGACAAAAGACTAACGAGGCTCTGGCGACTGGCACCATGGCCAGTATAATTTTGTGTGTGTTGTCCTGTTTTTTTGTCCTTGTGTGTGCTGAGCGCCCCTTTACGGCCTCAGCTTTTAACAGAAGTCAGAAGATTTTAAAATTTCTAGTTATGCAACGTTAAAGCTGTTATTTGTAATGGTAAGGGGCTAGTCCCATTATAATGTGACGGGAGCAAAATAGCCTAAGTGCTGACGCTCCCAAAATTTTAAATTCAAATTCAAATTAATAACCCACAGCCTGAAAGAAAACGGTCGGAATTCCTGGAATTCGATACAACAATGGCCAGTATTTCGAACTAGTGCGCATTGTTTCATCTTACACCGAAAAAAATGTAAAGTGCTCCCCTGTGCTTAGCACCATGCCATGAAGACGTATAGGGGGTGTGGGGGTAACGCCCCACACTTTCTTGATCCGGTCGTGAGTGGGGGTGATGTGATCAGCATCACGCACCTGACCGCCTTTACCCCGCAGGGATTTCCCCAGGTACCCATGTCATTCGACGCTGGGTGGGCGCCGGAGCCGCTTCCAACTTTAGAAAAGTTCCTGGATTTGAACCGGCCGGGGATTGAGCCCGGGACCTTTAGCATGGTAGCCAGACGCGTTACCGACTGAGCCACCGCGGCCACTATCTTACACCGAACGTATTTCTTTTTAAAAGTGCAGACAGTAGACAGTATTCTTTGTGGTTATCTTGAGAAGTGTGTGTCACTTTAAGATTCAGAAAAATATAGATTATTATTTTGGACAATCTGGGTCTGGCCAGAAATAGTTAGTCTATTCAAAATGAAGAGCATTTTGAATGCAGTAATTTAACAAAGGATTACACTACTAGTACTGTATTTTCTTTTTGAAAATTTGTAATGTATGTAGCGATACTTTACTAAATATAAATTCACCGTATGTAGTACAGTATTTTGTTCCTTGAATGTAGGAAAAAAAAAACATTCTGTTCTTAAAGTACGTACTATAATATTTTTATCCTATTGTGTAACATCCTACACTTTTTTCTGAATAGTGGACACTTCTTCTTAATGGACATTTATTTTTCCACCAGGGCCTGTCCGTTATTGTGAAGTTTTACTGTATATATTTTTTGTATCTATGTTCCTAACTCTCGGCACTCACCTCCAACTTCAATGCATTCGCTAGAGAGGAACACTTTCAAAGTTCTTACGCCATAGAGTTTTGACTTGCTTTTAATTAAAAACTACTTTTATTACTACTTTTTATTACTGAATGAAAGACCTCGTTTCTTTTACAAAACTTCGTGAGTCCTGAAACGTGCAGTGAAATTTGTCGTTTGGAAGGTTTCAACCGAAATAAATAAAGAATAAAGTTACGCTGTGCATCTATTATAGTCTATGTTCCTCATTTCTTCAAGCTTCCACACAAAAGGTTGGGTAAAACGTGAACGTGAAAGTTAGACATCTTTGAAACTTCTGTTAGGGATAGTACAAGACGTATTTAATTTTGGTTTTAGAAAATAAAACAAACATCATCCGAAGAATTTTGTTCCTCGCTTCAAGCGGTAGAAGTTTTGAAGTTAATTAATTATCGGTTAATTGACTCAGTATGCAAGAAGATATGCCAGAATCTGATTTTGAAGGGAGCGCATGTTAATTTTATGCGAGGGTTGTTTCAAAAGTGTGGCGTAATGTTTTATTTTACCGCTGTAGCTATAGAATTGATAAGCGGTATTCAATTTTCGTGGTATTCGTGGAAACAAAACAATTTCTAGCTCTTAAATGATGCTCGCGGATTAGAGTGTTCAATCATAGTGGTATGTAATTGGTTAGGGTATTTTACTGCTTAACCAGAGGTTTCTGAGCTAAAACTCCGACTGTGATATGGATATTCTTGGTGTATTTCACATCGATTTGATCAGAACATCTTGTAATATCATGTTAGTAATTCCACGCGCTCTCTCTCTCTCTCTCCCTACTTCCTCTCTCTATCTCTCTCTCTCTTTCTCTCTCTCCCTACCTCCTCTCTCTATCTCTCTCTTTCTCTCTCTCTTTCTCTCTCTTTCTTTCTTTTTATCTCTCTCTCTCTCTCTCTCTCTCTCTCTCCCTCTCCATCCATCCATCCATCCATCCATCCATCCATCCATCCATCCATCCATCCATCCATCCATCCATCCATCCATCCACCATCCATCCATCCATCCATCCATCCATCCTTTCTTTCTTTTATCTTTCTCTCTACCATTATAGGCGTGTGCACACCCTCTGATGGGGGCTGGTGGCAAACGCCTTGATGGAAGTTCAGTCTACGAAAAAAATCACATTTCATCTCATTGTTTTAAAAATTCTGTATTGACATTTACAAGACATGCGCGTATCTAGGGGTGGTTCCGGGACACCAAGAATCCTGTTGCTGTATACATTATTTTAATTTTAGACATAATTATATCATGCCATGTGATACATGGGTGTAGAAATGGAACTGCTATGTAATGTCTGTACTCCAAGTAAAAAAAAAAACAGAATCTAAACAAAATCTAAGGGTCTTCTTAAACTGAAATTTTCGAATTAAATGCACATGTATTTACAAATATTAGATAGCATATGAAACAGTGTTCGTCCAACATTGGAATGAACTTCTACAGTTTTATGGAAATAGCCTATCCTACAATAACAGTCTTCGTTCATTAATACAAGAGTTTTGAACACGTCCACTTGTCTCTGACATATCCAGTTACATGAGAAATACCCCTCCTCCTCTCATTGTTTCTAACTTTCATTGGAACACCGAAATAATCCCTCTACACTGAGTTTCTGAATGAAAATATTAGGGGGGCAACTGCCTCCCGAGCTCCCACGTGCGTGCGTCTATGTCCTTCTGTGCCTCTCTTCGTCCCTTCACCCCCTCATACGCTTCCCTGATGGCGTAGAGGTAACTGCATGGCCTTGTAATCAAGGGTTCCGGGTTCGATACTCGGTGGAGCCACATAGTGGTTCGGAACCCGCTTTAAACTTTATCTCCTGTCCCGATTGGCCTATCTGTGCATAAAGTGCACTTAACCCAAATAAAACTCAAAACATACGTTGCTCGTATGTGTAATACATCCATTATTTGCTCAATTCCCCCAAAGAACGTTTCCAAATTCCAACCTACCGAAGGATTTGATGAGTGTGCATATATATGGTGCCCTCAGGTGAATATAAGAGGATTTACTTATCACTTATTGTTTCATAAAGTAGTAATTTCATTTAGAATGTATCTCTTTAATTTGCACATGTTTCTCTCTTTAAAAAAAAACAACAAACAACGTATAAGCAGTGCCATAGCATCGACCTTGGCTGTTAGTGGAAGGCTCATAAAGAGAGAGAGAGAGTGTGTGTGTGTGTGTGTGTGTGTGAGTGTGTGTGTGTGTCCAGGTAATGCAGCTTTCTCTGTTTGCTATTCCAGTGTTTGTTCGCAGGACAGCTTAATCGATTTCTGCCTGGAGGTTTGAGCCACAAGAAAATATATTTACCCATTGCACATCTCTCTCTCTGTGTGTGTGTGTGTGTGTGTCTGGATGTTGACACTCTCAAATTGTTACATATAGGCCGCTTGAGTTTCGTAAATAGCAGGAGCCAGTGAAATGTACTATATCGATTGGGGATGGATGTGTTTCCTCAAAAGGCCGAGATAAACAGTTACAGAATCTACGGCGCGACTTGAAAATACTTAAATAAATTGTTCTTTGCATTGATGTGCACTGTCTACATGTATGTATATTGCACTACAGTGTTTTGATTTATATATGTTTGGATAGAATGAAGGTAAAATTATAATTTTTCATGTGGTCATTAGGCAAGTACGGCAAGATACCCGTTACGAAAAGTAGACACGGCACAGCACGCCACGACTCGGCACGGCACAGCACGGCTCAACACGGCACAGCACGTGATCAGTCAAAACGAGTTTTAAGGGAATCAAATGGAAAGTATCCCATTACGAGTGCAGGCCTCCGTTAGGCATACTTCGGTTCAGTTCGGGTTCCTATTTGGTTACTTTGCACCCAATTTCCTTAAAATAATTTTAACCAGTGCCGTGCCGACCATTCGCAATGAGTTTCCCACCTGACTTGGACACATGTTACCTGCGTTTGCTGACAAACTTCTTGACTCCTATTGTCCCCACACAAGTTTATATGCTACAAGAATGTGGCTTCTTCATTCGCCCACGAAATCGCTATTTCTAAACCAATCAAGGTGCTCCACATAACGCTTATAGGCTGCAATCCAAAGAATAACATAGCAAATGTCAGGGAACTGCGAATTATTCCATTTCGTCCCCTGAAATTGCCATTCTTTAAATACAAAACTTCGACTTGAGTTATTAATAAATTTATAGGGTACTACTTTACTATACCGGAGACACCTATCAATGATTTATTTCGCAATTTTTTACATTGATAACGTACTATTCTGCGTTGCAGAACATTTCTTTAGGTGAAATAATGGATTTCTAACGAAAACAATGTATATTTCTTACATACGATAGCCCCACGAACCATCACGGGGACGAGGTATGCCTACTAGGTTAGGTTAGGCCTGTTAGGTTAGGTTTCATTAGCACTCCTTTCGTTCAATTTAGCATATACGGACATCGGAATTACAAATTCCACGGAATCTTCCACACCCGGAACAACTTCACGACGCATCCTC
Source organism: Lepisma saccharinum (assembly GCF_977018435.1). NCBI lineage: Eukaryota > Metazoa > Arthropoda > Insecta > Zygentoma > Lepismatidae > Lepisma > Lepisma saccharinum. The sequence goes on from NC_139229.1 coordinate 17,033,703, forward strand.
GACACATCATGTTGTAGCAGCAGCAATAGCGCGTATTGTGCTCTCGTGCAGAAAGCAAATGGCGGCAGCAGCAATAGCGCGTCGGAAATAGATTTTCGTAGAAAACCACATGCATTCGCATTAAAATGGATCAAAACTACATTCCCGAACATCAACAACGCTACAGAAAATGATTTGCGTAAGTACTTTCTCCTGTAAATTTGAAGAAATCCGTCTCCGGTATAGTAAAGTGTTACCATTTATAGAATTTATTGCGTGAATTAAACTGGGAACCGAGGATATTTTGAATTATCTCGGTGCACAAGGCTTTAAGATGCAGAAAACCTGGTGTGAATATCATGTTCCAGCAATCAAAATCGAGCAACTTTCGAAACATTCCATATATTTTGTTTATATTATTCCATTAATCATTAAAAAACAACATCGGTTTATGATAAACTCGTATGTACTACCACTCTATACGGATATGTTAATTGGAAACTTGACCTACAATTTAAAGTTGGGCCAGAATCACCTTCACCGGGTAACGAATGCGGAACCACTTGATAAGAAGTCCACGACGTCACGCCTATGCCACGGTAATGGAAAGCAATTACAATGTTTATTGTAATTATTACATTTTGAGCCCATGGACAACGCCTGTAACAGTAAAATTAGGCATTATGGAACACTTTCCAAACTGAATTTTGAACAGTATAGACAGTTGTTCCGCCCACTTCATTCGATATCTTGTGATTGTCAAACCATAAAATTGTCGCCACGTTTTCAGCCTACAGGGGGATCGGAACGTACGCACAGCAAATTTATAAGTACACGCACGCGTAAACATTCATCCACACGCATCGTTTACGATTTCGACACTTCAAAGTCTATTTTTAAAGGGAAAAATATTTTGGTTGCATTTTCGTGTCAAATTACATTTGTTGCTTTGTCCGTAAGCTTTTGTCGATAATTTTGTTCCTGTCCGTTAGATTTTCCATTGCGCGCTTGGACTCACTGGCAAACGATTTAGTAAAAGATATGGACAAAATTGTATTTACTGATGTGTGTTATCCATGTGTAGCACGTGACACGTTACTCTCGGTCATTACACAGTTGACGGTGCCGTGTATGTATTGTATGCACAAATGGTCCTGTGTGTTTTTCCTATGAAGATTTGTTTTTTAAGGTACGTAGATATGACGTAAAATCGCAAGAGTTATGTCTCTCCCATATTATCATTAACAGTTCCATTGTCATTTTAGTTTTCAACACATTACATTGATTTTTTTTCTTAATCGACATATTTCAATGTTTTACGTAATGTAAAAGTGGTTCGAAAGTTAAGAAAGCACAAACAACGGATAAACTTGATCCCAAAGAATATTTCGGAGCATTTTTGCAGCCTTTCGTTAATGAAAACTGTTTTTATGCACACTAAAATAGTGAAATAACACATCGAAAAAAAACTGCCAGTACCAAACCTAAGAATCCTAACCTAACTACGTAAAATGATAGCTGCTGTTATGGAAAGTCGTTTTGGGTGCTATATTCACTTGCACAAGCCTTCGGGCTGTTCTGCTACACGGTAAAGTAACACGCTAATGTAACAGACGTACTTTACTTCACAATAACACATTTCCACGAGCAAAAATCAACTGAAATCGTTCATTAGAAACGAAGTCTTCATAAACAATGCAAGATATTTCACTTTCTCCAGGGGTTAAGGGTACCACTTCTACGTATTTGCAAGGACAGACTAGAAGAAAACGTTTAACTTCAAGGCCAAAATGATGTCCCAAGACTACTTCCCCCTATTTATGCATTTGTAAAATCATAGATAAGCAATTATCGGGACTATATGATACAAAATATAGCCATGTTCTAATGGCCTACATGGTGGCGTAGTGGTAATGTCGTAGCCTTGCAATGAATGGGTTCCGGGCTCTATACACGGTGGAGACACACGATGGTTCTGAACCCACTTTAAACTATACTCTGCCCCAGCTAACTGTAGAGCAGGCAAACTGAATCAAGTTCGCAAGTAGTGACGGGAGACGGCTCCACCAATGAAGACGTGAGAGGAACGGAATTGCGTGGAGTGGGAGGAAGCTTCGATCTGGCCACTCAATTTCCCTCGCTTGCTCCAGAGTTAGCTGGGACAGGGTATAGACCCAATCCCGATTAGCCTATATGTGAATAAAGTGGACTTAAAAACAAACTCAAAGCCGAAACATTTATTCGTTTATCCTTTTCGAATCGATAATTATAGTGTGTTACAATTTTAAGAATATGTAAATACCATAGGCCGGTAGTTTTCAACCTTCATGAGCTTGGGACCCGGTAAATTCGTCTCTTTTAAAAGTCTATGCCCTGATCCCAACAATTTTACTTGTAAATAGCTTTCTATTTATTAAACATTATATGTAAATTATTATTAATGTACACCCTTGAAATTTGATGTTAATAAATAAATTATAACAATCATAGACAGGATTAGTCCCATTATGTACAGGCTTGTTGGCAAATATTTAATTTGGTTGTTTAAATTTGTTGACACCACTGCACCTAATGAAATCGCTCACCGCCAGTGTCGCGAGGGCATTTTATCCTATCGCGCTCCAAACCCAAACGAAAGGTCATCTTTCCAGGCGGTTGCCAGCTCGGGCTGCAAGTCGCTTCACCCTTACGGCTCTAACTCGAGAAAGATCCAACCGTTAAAATTCCAATTTGGGGGCTGCACGGATACAGCCCCCTCTCAGTGGCTTCGATTTCTCACCAGCACCGACGAACTTTATGCAGGGACCAGGCATGAAAAATTCCAACCTTAGATCTCCCACCTCGAGAAACGAACCCATGTCTACCGCGTGACAGTTTAAGCTTAACGCCCACTCAGACTCGGAGAAACGCGGCAACGTAACGCAACAACTTCTGTTGTCTGCTTCTATTGAAATCAAATTGTGTAACGCCCACTACAGGGATACGCACGGAATTTCCATGCCAGAAGTCTGCAGGTTATCTTAGAGGCCCACTGAGACACCGCAAATGTGTATGTTGCCGACTTAGTGTTCCCCACGAGACGAGACTTTGGCCTGTCTCGTCTCGTGGAGTCTTGTGAAAATGCTGTCTCGTCTCGAAAATATTCGTTTGTCTTATGACACATGGTCAATCTCGTCTCGTCTCGAATTTTTAAAAGCCTGTCCCGTCTCGTCCCGTGGGCAACACTAGTTGCCGCGTTTCTCCGCGTCTCAGTGGGCGTCAAGATTTACGCGCCCTAACCACTAGACCACCGCGCTTCTACCGGCACAAAAAGTGATTACTTTTTTTCAGTGTACAGTCACCGACAATAAAAATGGGACACCTATACTTTATCCCAAATAACTGTGGAGCAAGGCCGCGCATACGTCAGAGAAGCGAGGTAAATCTATTGGCCAGAGAGAAGCAGTAGACGTTGATGGAAGGCTGGTAACTTCAGTCGCTTTCCCCCTCTCCACACAATTCCGTTCCTCTCGCGTGTTCATTGGTGGAGTCGTCTCGCGTCACTACTTGCGCAGAGACTTGTTTTCGTTTGCCTGCTCCACAGTTAGCTGGGACGGAGTATAGATCCTGCAATACTCATTCACTGCAATGTGTTATGTGCGTTGCCTAACTCTACGGCAGAAGTTGCCATTGAATATTTGCTATTTAAAACCACTTATCGCCGTACAGTTAGGCAACACACACAACCCCTACGTGCCCCATTTTTATTGCCGGGGACTGTACATGAAATATTGATGCTCTTCTCACTTTCAAATTTTTTCTCATTAATCCGATTTCCAACTTCAGCCAAGAGAAACCTCCATCACGTAGAATTATCTCAGCATCTGAATAATTTATTCCTAGCAGGAGATAACTAACCATGACATCAGAATTCACTATCCCACCCTCATTCAAATGAACACCAACGTTCTGGACTTCCAAATCCGAGATGAATCCGATCATTTGGCTCCATTATTCAGAACATTGATATGAAGACCTAACTTTTGGATCTTTTTCCTTTTCTACCATTCAAATCGCCTCCCTTGTTACCTCTTCATTCCTAGACACGAGATTCTCCCTAACAATTCTCTCCTTTTATTCTTCAAGGCTGACTAGAGATGTTTAGTTATGTCGGTCACTTCACATGGCTATGTTCTATCCTTACGTTCAATTTAACAAATAAAAAGAAACATTCATGACTTCTTCACAAACATTATGAAAATTTAATATATAAAATATAAACATCAGTTTCTTCTTCAAAAACATTATGAATATTTAAGGAATAAAAATGAAATACATGTGACCTCTTCAAAACCATCATCATAAAAATTTAAGAAATTAAAAATAAAAATTTGTGGCTTCTTCACAAGCATTATGAATATTTAAAGAATAAAAATTAAACACATGAGTCATTCCATGCGAAATCAACACAGCCTTTGACCTGACCATCTCCGATTTTCATGAAATTTGGGGAATTGAAACTATGCATGGAACTTAGTAAGTATAAAATTTTTTAGTTTCGTGCGTCTTGTAATTGTTAAATTATTCAAGGTCAAAGTTAGCATAAATTGCCCTTTTTGAGCCCGCTTAGCTATACTAAATCTGCTGTAACTCCGCCCCTATTTTGCCTAGGAATCTCAAATAAAATTATTGTACAGGGAATTGAACAAGCTTTCCAGTGATATATAACAATACCTACCTTTGGATAAAAATATAATTTTGTCACGTGACCTTGACTTTTGACCTTGAATATCTCAAAACATGTCATCACCAAAAATCGTGAAAAAAATATATTTGGTCCCTCATTCCATACTATAAAACATATCAAAAAATCATTCTGGGACTGCAATGGGATCAGAAGATACAAAATAATATGTGTAACTATGTGACTGATAAAAGCCCCATTACATGAACTATGAAGAGTCAAATGTCCTTTAACACTCCCTACAAAATGTGAAGGAGTTATCCTGGGTATAATTGGTCATGAAAGAAATAGGTTAGGCACAGGGAGATCCCTACCCTTGTGTGTCAAGCGCAGGTCCGGCCGGCATATTGTTGACCGCCATATTGAATTCAACGCAAAAATTTCAAAGGAAAGGGGGTGATGTGATATATCAAATGAGGCTAGAATTTCATGAGAAATGAAGTGAAGAAGGTTTATCCAACATATATTTAACCAGCAAAAATTTATTACTGCATGCTTGTAACCATTTTCTCCTTTTCGAGGTGTTAAAAGCAAAGCATTGGAATGCTCCTAACGTGTTAGGAACTCATCGAGATCACGCTGACATCTTGGGAGAGAAAGAAGTATACGCACCATTGCTTATGATTTTAATCAGCTACATTCACCAAATAGTTGAATAGTGAAGAATATTGGGAAAAGTATCTCAAACAATTACGTGACACTTCCTTTGGAATGAAAAATTCTTCAGTGACGAGGCAAATTTTTATGTTCACGGTGAAGTTAATAAAAATAATATGCAATACCTGTGATTTGCTCAGTCGAATGGTTGTTGCTGGTAAGCTAATTATGTGGTATAATGTATGGCGAACGGAAATGGTTGGTCCATATTCAACAACGGAACCTTAAATGGTGATGGCTTCTTGGATTTGTTAAGTGAACAGGTTTTTTCACCCTTGCTTATGGGATATGGCACTTTCCGAGAGTTTTGAAACAGGACAGAGTGTGACCACATTATGTAGACATTTTCGCAATTTCTTCATGGTGATTTTCTAGGTAGATTGATGGGCACACGGGGATCTATTAAAAGGCCTGCACATTCCCCAGATCTAACATCTTAGGAGGATTTTTACCTTCAGAAACATTTGAAGAGAATGGTGCATGCACTAAAAGTCCCTGATATTGACCATCTGAGAGAAGGCATAGTTGCTGCTTGCGATGTTGTTGCACATGCTACATTACCAAATGTTCTATGCGAGTGTGAGAGACGTCAACGAGTGTGCTCACAGGAACATTGACAACATTATAATGTGCATATATCGTAAGTGAAAGATATGTGTATAACTTTTTGCTGGCGTAAGATACGTTGGAAAATCCTTCGTCACTTCATTTCTCGTGAAATTCTAGCCTCATTTGATATATCACATCACCCCCTTTCCTTTGAAATTTTTGCGTTGAATTCAATATGGCGGTCAACAATATGCCGGCCGGACCTGCGCTTGACACACACGGCTAGGGATCTCCCTGTGCCTAACCTATTTCTTTCATGACCAATTATACCCAGGATAACTCCTTCACATTTTGTAGGGAGTGTTAAGGGACATTTGACTCTTCATAGTTCATGTAATGGGGCTTTTATCAGTCACATAGTTACACATATTATTTTGTATCTTCTGATCCCATTGCAGTCCCAGAATGATTTTTTGATATGTTTTATAGTATGGAATGAGGGACCAAATATATTTTTTTCACGATTTTTGGTCATGACATGTTTTGAGATATTCAAGGTCAAAAGTCAAGGTCACGTGACAAAATTATATTTTTATCCAAAGGTAGGCTTGTTATATATCACTGGAAAGCCTGTTTAATTCCCTGTACAATAAGCTTTATTTGAGATTCCTAGGCAAAATAAGGGCGGAGTTACAGCAGATTTAGTATAGCTAAGCGGGCTCAAAAAGGGCAATTTCTGCAAACTTTGACCTTGAATAATTTAACAATTTCAAGACGCACGAGACTAAAAATTTTCATAGTTACTAAGTTCTATGCATAGTTTCAATTCCCCAAATTTCATAAAAATCGGAGATGGTCAGGTTAAAAATTGCACATATCTGTGTTGATTTGGCATGGAATGACTCACATGTGGCTTCTTCAAAAACATTGTGATGAAAATTTAAGAAATGAAAAAGAAACATTCGTGGCTTCTTCACAAACATCATGAAGCTTTAAGATATAAAATATAAACATCCGTTTCTTCTTCAAAAACATTATGAATACCTAAGGAATAAAAATGAAATACATGTGACCTCTTCAAAAATATATATGAAAATTTAAGAAATGAAAAGGAAACATTTGTGGCTTTTTCGCAAGCATTATGAATATTTAAGGAATAAAAATGAAATATGTGGCTTCTTCAAAGACATTATGATGAAAATTTAAGAAATGAAAAAGAAACATTCGTGGCTTCTTCACAAACATCATGAAGATTTAAGATATAAAATATTAACATCCGTGTCTTCTTCAAAAACATCATGAAAATTATAAAAATAAAAGAGAAATTCGTGGTTTGTTCCCAAACATCATGAAAATTTAAGAAATGGAAAGGAGACACTCGTGACTTTAAAAACATCATCATAGACATTTAGGAAATAAAAGTAACTATTCCTAGATTCTTCACAAACATCATCATGAACATTTAAGAAATAAAAAAGAGTCTTCTTAAACATAATCATGATGAAAATTAAGAAATTAAAAACATCTGTGGTTTCTTCAAAACTCTCTTGATGAAAATTCAAGAAATAAAAAAGCACAATTGTTCATATTCCAAGAACTGTAGTCTTGATTAGCCTATCAGACTATATGAGTATATAGTCCTATTGGACTCGTACTTTGCAAACGTTTTTGGCAGTTACCTCAGCTCCTCCTAGGCTCAGCTTTCCTCTGGTGAAGGAACATATGGTAAAAATAAAGGAAATGATAAAAATAAGGATAACCATGTTTACTGTCATATTCTTCCCCTGGTAAATTCCTGGTCACGTACTGTGAGCATTGCACGTATGGTAATGCAAGGTCATGAACACGTAACCTACATTAAACGAACCATGCTCCGCTAATTTACTTAATTGAATGCGTCAGTTGGGATTTTTCTTGGCTGTAGTAGCCCAAAGTTTGATAATTCAATCTTGCATTCACTGCCATGTAGCTATCATTAATGACATCGGAGCGCAGACGATAATATGTGAGCAGAGGGAGGGTACTGTAACATATAGCGTTGTGCCATATTGGAAGAGGTACTTTGGGAAAATGAGGACCGAACAAAACAGGACATGGGTTACCGATGGGGGACCACGATTAGCAGAATTGAGCTGCTGTTATATGCGTGGAATATTCATAGGAAGAAGATTTTATGCGTGCGTAACTGTTACCCACCCTCACGCATTATCACGGGCGCCATACCTCACAGCACCACTAAGCTTTCGAGTGGATCTCTATTTGCGAGGTTGGCACAATCGTCAGTAAAACGATTCCTGAATAAAATTTCTGCTTGTTTGCATACTGATGATCTGCAAGTTTTGGATCGAAGGTCCAACTGACTAGAAAGGAGGGAGGGAGATAGATTTGGGATGAGTTTACAGAATTGTGATGCAGATTACGCAGATAGTCTCGTTTTGTGGGACGCCGGATGACAGCGCTGTTTGCGGAGGGTCGGATAATGTGTTTTGCAGAGAGGTCTGTCAATACTGGAGTGGAGAAAAATAGTGATCCAGTTGATGAGAACGTGAACGAGTTGTGAAGGTGAACCCCTGAGAGTCTTCCAGGCTTGCAACTTGGAGGGTGTCTGTTGTGTGACGTAATTGAAATTTGCTGACCAAATGCGACAGTCTTCCTTCGGTTGTTGTCGACGATATGACATGGTCAGTTAGGAGAATTGATGGCGAAGTCATGACTTGCTGTGGTTAGGAGTAACTAAAATTCTGAATTTCTCCAAGAACAACTTTAAGTTGTGTGTAAAATCCTATATAGAATTTTATGTCTCTCCCCTTAATCGAACTTCTTTTGGGGTGTAAGGGGTGACCCTATCTGCACACACCCAAATGTCAACATGGACTGCATTTTGCAGACTAACGAGGCTCTGTCGTCTGGACCTATGACCAGTTTTATCCTCTATGCGACTTGTGTTCTGTGCTGTACACGTGCGTTTGTGATTATCCCTTCATCTATTTAATCTTATCACTCTCCATCCGCATCTTCGCTATTAGCTTGAAGTGGCAGAAACGCGAAGTAAAATGAATCAATTCATTCACTTTTTTAGAGGCTAGGAGCAACAACTTGTGTTACGTTTCCTTGTATGCGCGCATAAAAACATGGGAGTTCACTTTTGCATATTACATGCAGATGTGCAGTTCTCAAATAACATACTGCGATCACGTTTAGTTTTAATTTTCCATATTTAAGAAATGCCAACACATTTATACACAAGATTAGGGTAAGGGCGGGACAAGCACATGGGAGGAAGCGGACATCCCATAAGAAAAGTACGAATATTATCGCGTTGACGTTGGTAACAGTTGAAACAGAACGTGTTGTAAGCCCATAGTGTAATATTACTCATGAATGACGTATTGAGACTCAATAGACAGGTGACTCAGGAAGGTTATGCCATTGGCTGGGCTTCTACGCTGGGCGAGCGAGAAGTTTAGCGTGGCAGATCCTTGCAGACTGAGAGAGACTTTGGACGAACTGGACACAGGCTGGACAGGCTGAGTATACTGCATTACCGTCTATCAACCTTTTGGGGCTTGCATGGCCGGGTGTAATTTACCTAAAGTTAATAGAGTTATTTTGAGTTCTTAAAAGAGCAAGAAAAGGAATTTGTTTTTGTTTTAATTTTTTTAGGTGGGTTGCTCCGGGTCATGTTGGCTGTGGGGGTTTTGGGCGGGACTGCGGTTGGCTCTGACTCGTGTAGCCGTTACTTACTGACTGGTGACAATCCAATGGGACGAACTGTACTAGTTTAACGGGGATATAATCCACAAAAATTTCTGTTGAGTTAACTAAATTTGGAAAGTATAAGTAATAATATTATTTGTAATAAAGATTATGTGTTAAAGAATATTAAGTTTGAATTGAATAATTTAAGTACCTAATATATGATCATTACGTTCTACTGCGCCGATAAGACAATCCTCGTCTCACTTCTTTAGTATTAAAGGGGAAACAAGAGACGTAGAGGATTATAGTGTGCGAAGAAGTGAAACCAGAATCGGTAGAAATATTGAAGAATAAAAACCAATTCAGCCTTAAAACCTGACTGGATAAGGAAAACGTCCCATGCAGAAACCCGAATAGTGACACTTCGAATTCAAGGATTTTTTTATATTCCGCTAGCCTAATCGACACTGGACCAACAATTTAAAAGTTACAGTTGCTCTATGCGGAACACTATTTAGTGTGGTTCACAGGGGTCGAACTCGGGTCTCTTTGATTACAAGACGATAGCATTTCCACTTCATCGAGGAAGCATTGCCCAATCAAAATACCAGTAAACAAACGTAGCCCTAACGTTTCTAAACACACCTGAGATAAATTCGTCCCGGCACAATAGAACACGGTGTGTACAACCATATAATCATCCTCTATGAAAAAAACACGCACAAATTGCCATTCGTCTCCACTTGACAAATGATGTACAAATTAATGAGCTGTGGAGAAACGCTTTTTTCATAATTAGAACGGAAGAATCTTTTTGTGAAATGAAGTGGAAAAAGACGACAGGGACTTCCGACTTCTGCAGTGATGGACGGCGGGTTTAATGAAGTCTTTAGTTAAATTCGAGGCAGTCTTCGGAGACTCTTAAGGTTAAATGAGGCTCCGAACTACGTGAAGTCTTTTGCGAAATTCGTGAGCAGTTTTAGGACCTCGCACTTAAAATACTCGGGAGGAGTAACTTCAGAGTTGCGAGGGACAAATCGAGAAAATGTTTCTCTTCATTTACGACAACTTTGCTTTCTTCAAAGTAATCATATTAGGATGGTCCATTACGTTAATTTGATTTCTGAAATATTAATATTTATCTTCTGAACTGAAAGCTAACAAAAGAAATATAACAAAAATTTCTTCACAATACAATGATGATTATATCACCGGAGTAGAAGAGTCAAATAGTTTCGAGTTAATCGTATTAATGTATTTTTTAGAATTTTGGTTGATTAAGTGATTTACTTGACGTTGTTTGAACAAGTGTTCTCGGGTTACTAGCCAGGTTAAATTGGAGATGGCTTCCAACGTTTCGAGGACATACATTGCTCTCATCTTCAGGGAATATAAAAATGGGAGACCAGTGTAGGTTAATATACATGACTATAATGTGGCGGAGTTTGGACTCTGCCTTCCGATTAGCTCGCTCTGGATCATGGTGTTCTCATTGGCTGGTGTCTTGTTTTTACGGAGGAGTGTAATCCAGGCGTGACTGAGAACACTTGTTCGAATCACGTCGCCAGGAAAGCTATTATTCTTATTAATGTTGTTGAATATGATACGACGAAGGATATACTGAAGAGAATTTGGAGATAGCAGAATGCATCCGTGGTCTTTAATTAATGAGGCTACAATTTCAGCAAAACAATAGATTTTGCGTAAACTACACCTCTCCATGACACAAGAATCGGTGTTATAAGATGATTTTTAAGACGTTCTGGTTCGTGTTATTGCAATGGCTTAAGTTGTATGTATTTGCATTTGCATTGTCTCCAACCGACCTCTGTGGTGAAGTGATTAGCACAGCGACCTACCATGGCGGGGAACCCGGGTTCGAATCCCAGGCTGGGCTTGGGCGTTCTTTGTGAGTGTATCTTCATCAATTTCATCATCTAATCTTCATCTTGATGATTGGCCTAAAGTTGCAGAAAAGCGAAGTAAACCAATTGAATACATGAAATCAATTTTATTTCTAGCTCGTTTGGTTAATCGAGACGCTGAGAATGATTTGTTGATGAAATAAGGAAGGTGCAAACACTACAGGTAGCTTTCGTTGCATCTGCATCAACTTCACGTTTGACTTAAATCACGAATGTCTCTTGCAGCATCTCCCGCTCGCCCGCTTGAATTCTGTGTGCTTACAACAAATTGTCTCAATCATGGCTGCTCGAAGCCACAATGCAACAGTTTGTGAAGTAGGTAAAGCACGCCTATAAAACGTGCAAACCTTGCCCAGGATTTAAACCTAGGTATTTTAGCTTTGTAAGACGCCACGTTAACCACTCCGCCAGACAGAGATGAATTAGGCCTCAAATTCAGCCCCACGTTGGGCGCCAAATTGTACTGCAGTGTGTGTCAATCTGAGTGTGGGGAGATAGAAAGTTTATAGAAAAAATAAAGATATTCCCTGTGCATTGCACCGTTTTATGGGAGCACATTTGATTTTCGAAATAGGTATAATCTTATTCTCGATCACGGCCATAAATTTTTCATCCCCTCCTCCAGATACCCCTTCATTAGGTGATGGCTGAAGCCTAGAACTGTTTATGCAGGAGAAATCTACGGATTTTTTTTTTTAAAGCATCTACCCCGGGAACGGAACTCATGTCTTCTATGTGGTGGTCAGACTCTGTGTCAGCTGAATTATTGCAACTTTACACAGAAAGTTTAAGAAAATGTCACAAGTCAGAGACATTTTTCTTTATGTTGTTCTAGAGCAATGAAAGATGCGATTTGATGATATTGACGAATATAGAGGTATAGATACCACAAAAACTTCTCGCGGGAAATGTTAAGAGGAAAGTGTGTTGGAAATTTTCGCGAAATTTACTCGTCAATGTTAGATAGCCTTGTGGAGAATGAATACAGCTCGTGTGTTTGAAATATGCACAACGATCTCTTGACCCATTTTCGCCGATCTGTAGGACTGATTTAAACTATCTCTCGAGGTGCTGCAGAACCTCATTTCAGTGAGCCCCTAAAGATGGCACTCGAATTGCTTGTATGTAAACTTAAGACTTGGCTGTTCCTCTGCGCAGAAAAAATCCCAGTTGTTCCTTTAAGAATTTCAGTTAAATATATTCAGTTGGGAAAAATTGCAGAAACCAGAAAGGATGCGACGACTTTGATGTTACTCTTCTGCACACGAAGTCATCTTCAAGAGTTTCGCTTCGCAATGCCTTCATGAATAAATTTCGGCTCTGGCGTCTTCGGGCATGAAATACCCCCCCCCCTCTCTCTCTCTCTCTCTTCCTCTTGCATCTTGCTTAATCTATTTATTGATTAACGCTCGAGCGGAAACAAAACCCGCGTCGGACAGGAAAAACTTTCCCAATGCGTGCAAGGAGATAAGTGAGATACGTACAGAGCAGTCCGAGATATTCCAACCGACAGTCTCATCAAGCACAATTCCTGCAGATAAGTTGTGGATCAATTCCAAGCCGTCTGCTTGGAGGATCCAATGAAGATTTTCGCATTGTCTTCGCAGATAATGCTCCATTGTTGGCTCTTCGTTTTACGTATATATACGGGGTGTCGCATTATAATATCGGCAGCTTTCACAGCGTACAGCGTACTCCTCTTGATATTTTTCTCGTTACGGGTTCACTTTATCCTTAGCAACCCTTATATGTGTGCGTGTGTTCAGAACTAAGCCTTACCTCTGCACATTGGGAGGCGGAGAGTTCGTGAAGTCCTGTAGAGAAATGTGGACTCCCACATTCACAACCTCGACCATTTGAGAAAGTGGTGTAATAGCACCACGCTTTGGCCGCATTTATCGCCCACAGGTGAGAGCTTGGGTGAACCCCAGAGTCGCACTATGCAGGAACATTGTTGGAACCACGCGAGACCAGTTTTCCCGCGTGGCAGTCAGGCGCACTATCGAATGAATCAGATTCTATATAGATTCACACATACAATACACGCATTCTGTGTTTATGCAACCCTAACTCGCAGAACAATGGTTTCCACTGACATTTATTATCTGTATGGCAAAGTACTAAAACATTTAGTACACTATGGACAAACCGAAAAAAATGCCAGGTACGCGAAAATATTGTGGAGAATAGAAGTGAATACCTCTTTAAAAAATCCACATCTTCGTTGAATTCACATCGTCTTACGAATTTCCTGGGTCCGTTTTGATGGCGACCTTCCCATTAAACAAGATAAATTCATTAATTAAGTACTATTTTAGGCCCAGCATGCATTTTGGATAGTACGTAGTTTTATATTAATTGAGACCGCCCTGTGGAAAATACTTACACCCACTTTTCCTTCTGCCTCGCCCATTATTCTTTTCTGAAATATGACTGTAGTGGCGCCATTGAGCGCTACCCTCTTGTACAAGCATCACATAAGGTAGAATAGAAACGTACATGTGTAGGTAGTGGCACAGATGTTAAAAGTCCAAGACTCGTGAATTCTAATTGGATCTATTGGGTTCCGTAACAGGGCCGGAACCTTTTTTCTTCTCGAACAATTTAAATTCGGCCCAGAAGAATGTGTGAACTGTACAACAGATGTTCCGAAAGGGAATCAAAATTAGATATATTTCACATACCTATTGGCTATTTCACAAAAAGCAATGTAAACATAGACGCATTTTTTGTAAATATATATTTCTTTCGTAGTTTATACTCAATTACATATATGTACGTACTTTCTAGAGTATCAATTATTTACAGGTCCTTTATTACACACATAATTAATGTATTTCTTCAAGGTAAATAACTACTATCCTTGATTTATACTGTGTTTATTTTATTTACATATTTTATGTAATTTATAATATATTATATTAGTATCTCCTTATATATATATATATATATATATATATATATATATATATATATAAAATATACATTTTGTACATGGTGGTAAAGATAAATACGTTGTGCATTGTACTTAATAATTGAAATATTGTATTCATGTAGGCTATTTTTGTAGATAATAGTTAGATATTTTGTTCCACTTTCTTCAATTAACATGTATTATTTTAACCAGTTTGTTAACTGTTGTATACACATATAATTTAGCGTTGACATGTTTTATGTTTATTTACATTTCTGCACAATAATATTTCTTATGAAACTGTAAATTTACAAACTCAAAGCAAGAAATGTAGAACACTGTAATTGGGCATTCCCCTGTTGTGTTTAATAAATAAATAAATAAAAAAAAAAATACGGAACTTGGACCTTGTTTAAATTGATCCGGAAAAAAAGTTTCCTGGACCGAATTCAAATACTTTACAGATAAAAAGGTTCTTTACGGTCCAGAACCCATTTACGCTTGCTGATTTTCTATCCTGGACCGGAATTGAATTTATTAAAAATTCCTAGACCTTTAGAAACACTGGTTAGTGATGCATTCAGGATTTGAGCAAAAGGATTGAGTTTGCATGATACGGAAGCAGGCATTCTTCTCATACATATAGCCAATGGCTATTTAAAACAGGAATCTGAGTTGTCTCTCTCCTTCAGCGCTTGGATATCATGGCATCCACATGTAAATGAGCTACTGCGAGTTATTTGCAGACATTTGTTTTACGTAATTGTCGACAAGAAATGAAGGAATTTTGTAGCCTACAGGAAAAAGGAAATTAATGTCTAAAGTTATTTTTGTGTGATGATATGTCAAATGCAACTACTATCGATAAAATATTTTCTTCAGTTTGTTTCCCTGAGATAGCGAACATAGTTTAATTTGAATTCACTTAAATATAAAGTTCGTAAAAGTTTCCAAGAAAGGTCAGATATTTTTACTTACTATAATCTGCATGGTATAGAAAGAAAGTTTCGTAATAATGTAACACTCAAATAATTGTAATGTAGAATTTTATCTTAAAACAGTTTTTTTATATTAACAGTATATATGAGTAATAAATTTCATACATAACGATATTTTGTAGAAGATTTCAATAACAGTGTGCGACAATGAAAATAGCCCCAGAACAAAAACATGTGATTCCTATGCAGTTCAGTGCCCTGATGACGATAGTGAAAACAGTTTTTCGCTATCACCTAAACTTTTCTCTGAAAACTCAATTTTATCAGCGCACGACTGCATGTTATTGTTGTCGCGTCACTTATCAGCACAGCCTGTTACTAGGGCTTGACAATGCATAAGGGAGGGCGTGGAGAGAGAAGGGATAGATAGCCACTTGGTTCAGGTATAGTAAGGTATAATGGAGTTGCAGTTATTTGCATCAGTCAGTTCCTGCAGTGTGTGTCATGCAAAACCCCTTACGTGAAGAATACTGTTTGTGTGTGTTTGCGTGTTTCTTGCGTTCAGCGATGTCTAGGATGTGTGTTAATTTACCAAACCTTTTCTGTTATGTGTGTGGTGAATTTACGACGAAGTTCCAAAGACATCCCATTTCCTCGCTTGTCACAAAGGCGTACGAGTTGTATTTTGAATTAAAGGTAGATGAGGGTAAGTGTTGAGCACCACAGAACTGTTGCTCACTTTGCTCCCGCTATTTAAGAGGCTGGTTGCATGGAACCCACCCATCTATGCCATTTGCCGTACCACAGTTGTGGAGGGAACCTAGAGACCACATCACATATTATTTTTGTTTAATGAAACTAACTGGAATCGCAAGTAAATCAAAACACACAGTTTCATATCCAAATTTGGAATCTTCAGTGCGCCCAGTTCCGCATTTGGATTCTCTCCTAGTTCCAAAACCACCAACGGAATGGACACTGGAAGATGAAACAGACGATGGAAGTGACCAACCAATAGATCAGGAAGATCTTGATTACACGCCATCTAGTACATCACAGCCCCAACAACAGCCATTGTCACAGGCAGAATTGGCATGAACCCATTGTTGACAAGGACAGTGTGCTGTTACCACCGATCCATCTGAAATTGGGCTTCATGAAGAATTTTGTGATAGCAATGGACAAAGATGGCAGGGTATTAAATTTTTACTGTCCAAATTTCCTGCGATTAGTACTGCAAAAATTTACGTTCATTGGTTTCATATTTCGCGCCCTTTTTCGAACAAGCTTTATGCAAACCGCCTTCTTAGATGTTGGGCACAATAGAACAATTAGAAATGAAAGATTATGTACTAATGTATTACAATTTTCTTGTTTCAGATGAATTGAGAAGAGGAGTCCTGATTCGAAATAGCCTGAAAGACACGATAGAAGAGAGAAGACGAATCATGTGATGCTGTTCGGACCAATAAATAATAGTTCGTTGTCTGTGCTATAGAGTAGCGGTCAAACGCGATAGTTTCTCGGCCGGGACAGTTTTAACAGTGAAAGTTTTAACCGAGTTGAGCGCTAGGTAAACAAGAGACGGCGACGCAATCGTCATGTGCCGCGCAAAGTACACCATCTTGGTGCTTTTCGTCGCAGTTTCCCTGTGCCGCGGGGAGGATCCGGAACATTGCCTGCACCATTTCAAGGAACACCGCGGCGTGATCACCACCCCCGGATTTCCGGGACCGTTTCCGGTGCCCATAAAATGCAAGTGGGTGATCAACGCGACCGGAGCGTACAACTCGTCCATAGTGGTGTACCTGACACAGCTGTACGTCACTTCTGGTTTGAAGTTCACGGAGTATGGTAGCTTCGAGGGCGGTAGGGGGGAGGTGGGGTTGTTGCAGATGAACGAGAAGCGGATGGAGAGGACCGCCTTCTTGAGATCGGAGAAGCCTTACCTGGTGATAGAGCTGGATGCTGAGTCGCTGGAAGGAAACCACTTTAGGGCACTCAATAACTTGCTGGATGTCTTCGGGTTCAACATCACGTATGAGATCGTGCCTAGGTCCTCGACAACCAAGAAGACCTGCACCGCCCTAGGATGCTCATTGGCTGGGAACTGCTACGCCACCTGGGATTTTTCGTAAGTAGACCCATCCAATTTTTTCTCAATCGTATCTTTCCTATAGTAAACAACATTCGCCTATATTGGCTTCTCGCGAAAACTTCTTTTGCATTCTTGGTAAATACTGATCCGTTCAAGTAAACTCATTTATGGCTCAATCTTGTTCTTCCTGCAATTTTAAGGGTGTACCCTCCCCTCTTGTGTATCCTTATCCCGGAGATGTAATAGGTTGTACTTTCTCTCTCTCTTTTTCCTTCCCCCTCTCTTTCTCTCTCTTCTCTATTTTCTCTCCCTTCTCCCTTCCCTTAATCTATTCTCTCTCTGTGTGTATCATTTTCTCCTCTTTTTCCCTTCTTTTTCTCTCTCTTTTCTCCCCTCTCTCATTATATTTCCTTTTCTCTCTTCTCTCTCTCCCTTCCTCTCTTTCTGTCTCATTCTATCTTTTCTTCCCTCTTACATTCCCCTATTTTTCTCTTCTTCTTCCCTTTCCCCTCTTTCTCTCTCTCATTCTGTTATCTTCTTTTTCTTTGGTTTCTCTATTTATCTCATTATCTCTTCTTTCCCTTTTTCCCTCTTCCTCTCTTTCCCCTCTTTCATTCTTGTTCAATTTCCCCCTCTATCTATCTCACTTATCATTCCCTTCCCCTCTTTTTCTCTCTCATTCTCCCTCTCTCTTTTCTTTCAATTCCATCTCTTCTCTATCTTCTCCTCTTTTCCCCTCTTTTCTGCTTCTCTCTCTTTCTCTCTATCTATCCCCGATGGTGGAGTGATAACGTCGTCTCCTTGTAATCAAAGAGTCCCTGTTCGATACCCAATAGAGGTACAGTCACGGACACTTCTGGGTTGTAACGATACCATTACCTTTAAATGGGATTGTTACAACCCAGCAATGTCCGTGACTGTACATAGTCATTCGGATCCCAGTTTAAAACAGTAGGTAAAATTCCTATACGTGGACACAAAACAAATTTCAACATTATCCATGCTAATACAGATCTACATAATGGCAGCACACCACTTGTCTTAATATTCTATCAATAGAGGCAAATGCTTCTGCCTCAATCCCAGGGGTGAATAAACGTCTCGTAGCCACCTCCTCACATTCAGGCCTCTGCCGAAGATTGTGAGCACAAGTGCTCTTTTGTGCATACACGTTCATCAGTTTTTCTGAACCATTTATCTCGTGATGAATCTTTAGTACTGCGAGTCGAGTAACCAAGAACCTTGTTTCTGCAATAATTCTGTCGTTAAGTTTTACGCCCACTTTATACGCAGAAAGGGCTAATCAGGACTGTACCTACAGTTTAAAGTAGGATCCGAACCACTAGGTCTACGATGCCAGCGGTCCCGGGTTCGAATCCCGGTCTGGGCATGGATGTTTGTGAGTGTGCATTCATCTATTTCATCACATCATCACTCATCCCTATCTTCGCAATTAGCCAAAAGTGGCATAAAAGCGAAGTAAAATAAAGCAAATCAATCGATCAATCGAACCACTATGTGCCTCCACCGGGCATGGAATCCTGGGCCCATTGATTGCAAAGCAATCACGTTACCAGTACATCATCGCGAAAGCACAATCTTTGACTAAGAAACTTTTTTTAGCTCCTGAATCATCTTTTGGATGTTTATAGATAGCTTTATAGGGGGGCTTTTTAAACCAACTCCATTTTTCAATAATTAAATAGTATTAATTAAGATAAATTATGTGTGTCTGTATCGGGGGAAGGGGTCATTACGTTATATACAATTTATAAATATCATACAACTACTACATTTTTCTACATCTTTTAAACCATCTCTTCAAGTGTTAATTGACTGCTATTGAAATCGTCCCTTACTACACGCTCCATACTACTTTTGATGATACAGATATTTATGTCATACAAGGAAAAATGCACAATGTTCAATCATAGTGCCTACCATATATTCCACCCCCGACCGAAGCAATGAAACTTCTCTTCGCGTTCCCAAAACGTGGGAGCCGTTGACCTTTGACACAGATGACGATGACATCAAAGTCACAGATTTCTGTCTAAACGCAACAGGGGCAGAGAAGATACAGATACAGAAGCTCCCCAATGAAGGAACTTTCTAAAGTAGAGAATCTTCTAAATACTTGCAGCTACTTGGTCTTCAACTCATGAACAAGTTGAGCGAATGTGATAGCTGCTGTTCAGGTTCTGTTCATTTATCCTTAAAGTTGTGAGACCTCCATATTTTCAGTCTTGACTGCAAACGAATTACACAAAATAGTTTTACCTAATGTCAAGGGGGGCTGATGGCAGTGTCAGGGGGGCTGAGCCCCCCTTGCCCCTGCCGGGCTACGGGCCGGAGGTAAACTCTAAGCTATGGATCAGTCGTAGTTTCTATGTTCAAAGCTGTCATAGCACACAGCATAGGCATAGCTTGTTTGCAAGGAACATTCACCCCTCCTCCCCCCCAATTTTTCAGGTTTATTAAAATTTACAAGCCAATGGTATTTTTGCTCACCTCCTGGGATCTGTTGTTCATGTTCTGGTCCTAAAAATTAAGCCCCAAGTTCCGCTGCAGGCACACAGTGTTCATGAAAGCATTTTCTTGCTTTTGTACCGGTGCTAACCTCAAGGGGGTCGAAACACTAAACCTGAAATGGGCCCAAGGGGGCAAATACCCGCTTTTCACAATGGCCAGCACATCCCTGAGCCAGTGGGACACAGCCCCTCCGAATACATTTATATAACATTGTTTCAATCACCAGAACAGATGTCGTAACAAATTGTGATAAATATTCCATCGAAGAAGAAATTATCCTCTGTCATTAAAACACTTCTAATCTTCAAAGCTGCCCATTGGTCCACGATTGGATGAGCTCAAACTTTTCTATTAAAATTGTTTTCAACGGTGATCGATTAGACAGTAATTTCCAAACTTCCTGCTGGGGGCGTTTTATTAAAAATCGGGGGAGTAAAAGAGTGGGGGAGAGATGGAACGCGAAAGTGCATTACAACTTTTCACCCCTCTCCTCCCAGAAATCTCTAGCTCCTTTCCGGATGCTGAGTTTCGACAATGATTCTCTCTTCAGCGCCGGAGAAATCTCGGGTCTTCGTCAGTTGGACGTTCAGGGGACACGGGATTCCATGTCATCTGCATACTGTGAGAAGTTAATGGCAAACTTTGGGATTGATTGATAGATCTTGTCCAAAGACAGGGGACTTTCACCTATATGCTCATTGCAGGGCACAGGAGCGGCTAATTCGGACTGCTCATAGCCTTTCAATCATGTGGTGGACCTGGGTTGAAACCTCGGATGTGACTGTCAGTGTTGCCTCTTACACATGGCTTAACAAGTTTTGTAACTGAGAAATTATCACACTAAGTACTAAGCATGTGTTACTGTCAGTGGTGACCTCCGTGATGGAGTAATGGTAGCGTCGTCGCCTTGTAATGAAGGAGTCTTTGTTTCGATACCCGGTGGATGCACATAGTGGTTCGGAACCCAATTTTATCTGTAGATCCAGGCCCGATTAGCCTTTCTGTTTATAAAGTGGGCATTACAACCAACTCATACTAATCAGTGGTGGACTTAGTCTTTTCTCGTGGAGCTGAGTGGGTCACCTTGTCTTCAATACTCACTTGCACGGTTCGTTGTAAGTTTGTTATTCTGTGTTCCGTCTATCTCTGGAGCGAGGCCGCGGATAGCGTCATAGAAGGAGGGGATAGAGTGGTCAGAGCGAACCAGTACACGCTGCTCCAAGGCTGGAAACTGCAGTCGCTTTCCTCCCCTCCACGCATTTCCGTTCCCTCTCGCGTATTCATTGGTAGAGCCGTCTCGCGTCATTACTTGCGCAGACACTTGTTTCCATCCGCTTACTCGAGAGATAACCGGGACAGGGTATAGTTTTACGCACACACTGTGCATCAATATAGAAATATTTCCACACTGCACAGCAACATTATAATAACCATATTATTGTGTATAGTCTATTATGCACACCAGTGGGAAGGCCTCTCCATTGGCGCAGTGGTAGGGTCCTCGCCTTGTAATCAAGGGGTCCCGGGTTCGATACCCGGTGGAGGCACATAGTGGTTCGGATTCCACTTTAAACTGTAGGTCCAGTCCCGATTAGCCTTACTGCGCATAAAGTGGACTTAAAACAACAAATCAATCAAGCACACCAGTGGTTCTCAAACTGTGGTACGCGTACCGCCTGGGGGACATGAACGATTTTAAGGAGTTAAGCCATCAGCTCGGGAGAGATATGTCGAAAATACCCACACGACAACATTTTTGCTGCAGGTGTGTAGAGCAGTTTCAAGTGCACTAGAATCTCTGAGGATTTACAATAATTACTACAAAATTGCGCTTGACAGTTTGTTTACAAACTTATTTTTCTTATTTACTCTTTTCAGCAACTATGGGAGAAATACATGAAAATTAGAGTTCTTTACATATTTCTTAGCATGTGTTTCACATTTTGATTCTTTGACTGAAAGCGTACGACCACCCAATAAAATTATATTTGTTTACCATCTTTCCACATACAGCACAAATGCCATTTTGTTCTATTGCAGATAGACGCCTCCAAGATATCAAAAACCAATCAGGCAGCCAAGAAGAAATCTCCAAAACTCACCATTCGTACAAAACCTATGGTGGGGATACTTTAGACGTTTAGTTACGACGAAAGGGTACAGTGAGAAAAAGTTTGACAACCACTGATGTACATAATAGAAGAAAGAGGTTCTGTGGTCAAATCGGTTGGGCGTCAACCTGCCACGTGAAGGACCCGGGTTTCATTTCCGGGTTGGTTCAGTTTAGGTGGAAATTTTCCTTAATTGTCACTGCATTAAGCGGCTCTGGGGTTCACCCAGCTTCTAAAAAAATCGTTCTTGTGGCGGGTTAAGGCGGATAGAGCGTCGTGGTGATCATGTCACCTCTGCGAGATTATGAATGTAAGGGACCTTCTCCCCGTACGGTGTTCGGATTAATAGATTTCCATGATGCGCATGAGTCTTTAAATTATGGCAGGGCTTCCTAGATTTGTGGTAGAAACGCTGTCGTGTTGTAATCTAGGGGCCCTGGTTCGATCCCCTGCGCACAGAGGTTCGAATCCCTCTTTAATCTGTACGTCTTGTCGCGGTTACCATATCTTACAATAGAGTGGACTTTTAAAAAAATAAACAATTGTCACAAATACATAAAAATAGTTTCAAAATATCCAATTTAATGTAAAATCAATAGAAAACATTGAAATGTTTATAAATTCTGAGTACTTGAAAATAAGATCCTTAGGAAAATATTTGGGCCTAAAAGGGATGAGGAGACAGATGAGTGGAGAAGGTTACATAATTTAGAAGTACATAATTAGTATTCATGTCCAGATATTATTAGAATGATTAAATCAAGAAGACTTAGGTAGGCAGGCCATGTGGTTTGATTGATTCGGTGTTTTAAGTCCACTTGATGCACAGTAAGGCTAATCGGGACTGGACCTACAGTGCCTCCACCGGGTATCGAACCAGGGACCCCTTGGCAGGCCATGTGGCACGAATGGGAGAGCATATAAGAGTTTACAGGATTCTTGTTGGGAAACCTGATGGTAAGAGACCAGTAGAAAGACATAGATGAAGATGAAGGGATAACGTTGACATGGATCTAAAGGATATTGGTAGGGATGGAAAGGAATACATAGATCTTGCTAAAGATAGGAACAGATGGAAGGCCAGTGTTGCTGCAGCCATGAACCTTCGGGTTCATGCAGACTAGAGAGTTGGTTCGTTAGTTAAGGAAATAATGTAAAATGAAGACAGTGTAATTGGTCACAACATAATAACATGGGCTCATGAACTTATACGGTTATGTTTTAAATCGTTTAAATTCAATGGCGATAAGAACTTTGGAAAAATTGGTTGGTATTGGTAATACTTGTGCATCCTACTGTATCAGACTCCTTGATTTCATAGTGATTAAACCAGCCCTGTATTGAGGTTTTTAGGTTCCTGAACCTAGCTGCATGTAACTATAAAGCAGTGGTCTGAATGAATCCCTGAATTCGAAGCCTTGACCTTTTGGCAACAAAACGATGACTTGCGACTTCTTCAAACGTGTACCACATTGCGCGATGTTCGTCCAAAAAAAGACGATCGGAGAATCCAACCGTACTGAATGTTTCTCCAGCTTTCCAGCGTGGCAGATTGTATCATCTATCTTAGAGAGAGGTCATGAAGGGCAATTGATAACGTTTTCCCCTTCTCCGTACTCTTTGAAAGAGGATGATGTGATGTGTGATCACGAGTCACTTGGCCGTCGTCCCATTTCCAAACCGATGTCACTGAGGAAAATCAATATTGCCGCATCTTGGCATGTAAAGGGGGACATGTCCCCCACGAGAGGAATTAAAAATGAGCCAGGATTTTTTTTAATTCCCCCTTTTACGACTGTTTCTCGTCCAGATATTTTTTTCCGGATATACTTCAATTTCCCATGCTACAAATCTCTCCGATAATATCTTGTCACCTAAAACCTGAATTAAAAAAGTAATGTTACACAGCGCCCGTATCAATTATTCATGTCTTTGGAGTTGGGAGAGTTGAGAAGATAAAATGTAACGGACCAAAGACAATGATGTGTAGGCCCGTTAATAGAGTACAGTCACGGACATTTCTGTGTTGTAACTCCCATTTACTTTCAACGGAATCGTTTCAACCCAGAATTGTCCGTGACTGTACAAGACTTGAATTCTGGATTCATCTCTCCAGAAACCGCTTTAAGTTCACTATTATTCTGAAAGACTAATCTGCACTGGGATCCGAGCCCCTGAGCAGTGTGCTTTCAGCGGGTTTCGAACCCGGTCATCTTCACTACAAGGCGACGTTGATATAAGTATGTATCGGGAGGCCCTCCGGAACTTACAACATTGGAGAAATATTGAGGTAAAATGAAGCTCCAAGAGTAGCAGGATACTCAAGATGGAATTCATTTTCACGTCTTTCTTGCATTATTTCTTCCAGACGTCCAAGCTGAAGGGTGGCACAAAGGGAAATTACCTCGATATAACATTTAAACAATTAAAATTACATTTCGTAAAATTTTCTTCTCAAATTCAGAGCCTTAGCTAGAGCGGCGGGAGTTGGCCCCTGGGCGCCGAACGATCTAATGAAAAAAATTGTCAAAGAGAGTGCCATGGCGCCCAATGATTTTTTTTAGTGCCGTATTACATCAATATTGTTTTCAGTTTGCAAAAATTTGGATGTAATTTGTTTTCTGTAATGCATTGTAAATTACAAGAGACAAAAGTTATAAGTACTAAGTACTTCAGACTCTTGCTGCTAAACAGTTTTGTCTTAAATGGATGAACACAATTTTGGAATGAAAAGAATCGCGGCGCATTTCAGAGACATTTTTTTATTCGTTACGGTTCCTGTTATGTTGCTGAATTTACCTAGGTATATGGGTATTGATGGGTTGTATATGCCGCCATCAAGGGCCAAGAAGGACAATGAAACTAATGCAGTGAGATAAAATGAAGTTTTTCTTTCCCGACTGAACTTTCATCAAGGCTTCCCCCCCCCCCAATCAGAGGGTCTGCGCACGCCTATGAGAATATGGTAGTTATTCTGCTTGATATGACAGTTTCTAGCGGACGACGGTGGTGTGGGATATTGTTTGCCATAATTTACTTCTGTACGATCTTTAACTGTTGGGTCTGTGAAGTTAAGTTCTTAATCCAAGGCCAAACAGTTGAGGGATCTGAGTCGATTCAGTTGCAGCCAACAGTATACATCGGTAATATTGCTGTTACGCGTCATAAAACTCAACTCCATGTTTTATGTTTTTTGGGTTAAGAAATTGTCCAAAAAGCTTACTAGTTCCAAGTTTCAAGTTCTTGCTTCGTTGCAAATTCAGAAAAAACCCTCAAAATATAGGCATCATTGGAACTTTTATATCCTCCTCACAAACCCATTCCACCAACTTTGTTTTCTGTATTAAGAATTGTTTTGCCCGTAAGAGATAATCGGGAAATCAGTACACTAACTTTCCGTTGTTCCGAGAGGGAAGTTGGGGGGTGTGGGGCAAAAACCCTCGGATGGAGAGCAGACTTTAATAAGCTTCACCCTTTTACAACCCCCTGCTTTAGGACTTTTTTTTGCAGTTGTTTTTAATTTTAGAGGAAAGATTCATCATCTAAGCCATTAGCATACCAAGTAAATGTTTCTTTTCTTGCCTCATTGTAAAGTAAGGAAACAAAAATTATCCACAAAGAAGCAACACTGCTTATACTGATCTTCGGAAGCTTCATATTTCAAGCAATTTGTCGCTTGAAGAAGAAATTTAACGGAATTGATTTTGCTTCATATAAATATATTGAAATTTTTTTCAAAGAAAAATTTTGTCAAAAGGGATCTTGCATAAATTCAACAGTAATATATTTGAAAATATCCCTCCGCGTAGCAATCGTGCGAATTATACTTTCTAAATCAAGGGTTGCCAACCCGCACATGTACCACTGTTTATGTCCAAAGTATTCACACCACCTGAATGTACGTCACCCTTCCATGGTTGACAGAAATTATATACAATTAAATCGTTTGAAAGGAAATAAATAATAGTTTTATATTTGAAACAAACCAATCGGTGGAACCCTCTCGAGTCACTACTTGTGCAGAGAACTTGTTCGCTTGCTACAGACTTTTCCGGGACAGAGTTTAGATACAATCTGTTGTGCTCGTAGTCTTGGAAATAACCTCAGAACATATACTATTTGTTCCTAATCTATTACTGCTACCATTTGAACTTGCTTTAAGGTAATCTTTAAATTTAATTTTTAATTATTTTTTTAAAAATTGTAAACTATTGTTTGGTGTTCCAGTGGCGGCCAAAACAGGGGCCCAAGGTGTCAAAACTGGGGCACAGTTTAATTTCCCTTCTTACATAAGATTTAGCACAGTGCAGAGACAAAAGCGGCAAAAAGTGGGGGCAAGTTCCCCCTATTCACCCCCTCTATCTAGGCCGCTTCCAGTTCTTATCTTGTGGCTTTGCATCGGTGGTGTTCCTGGCTCAGCTGTAGCGGTTTCACCAAGCAGCGTGTCTCTTCATTACTTCTGCCGGTGTGATGGAAAGCATGCTTGGGCGTGAGATTACATCAGAAGACATCAGAAGAAATGCAAGGAAACGTTCGCATTAATTACAAAGCTAATTTGTTCCTCGCTAGAATGGCGGAATAACCTTAAGCAGGGTTGAAGCGTTATGACTGCAATACCTGTGTTTTTTACTTGAGAAATTTGTATTCACGTGCATAGTCGTACACTTCTTGCTCGCTTTACGCTGGAGCTGTAACTTGTAGTACAATATTGTACGGTAGATGGCTCTTACTCAGCTTGTTTAACATAAAGAGTGAATGTGTAAACATGGATAACCCTTTTTAGGAAAATTATCAGAAATAGTTGGAAAATAATTCTCTTAACCTACAGAAAAAGTAAACGCAGGCATTAACTCACAAAAAAAGTGAAAGTTGTATCTGAAGGAAGTATACACTTGTATATACTTATATATGTATACAAGTATATATAATTATACGCTTGTATAATTGCATCGGGTGTTGAATAAGCACTACGAGTAAATGCACAAGTTTATCTTTTTTATAATCTACACACTAATCTTTTATAAAACGTACTTCCAAACAAGACTGCTATTTTGAATTCTTAGCATGGAATTAGATAGTCGTAACGTTGAACATTATAATTCCATTGTTTCAATCTTGGCTATTCCCGCAGGTGATATGATAAGCACCATGCTTCGGCTGCTTTTACACCCCCAGGTGTGCAATCATATTCCCTCGCCTTGTGACGGAGGGGTTTCGGCTTCGATATACAATGGAGACACATTGTGGAGTTGTTTGGATGCTAATTTAAACTGTAGGTCCAGTCCCGCCCAATCAGATGCCAATGTATTAGAGGCTAGGTGTACCCCAGAGTCGCTGCATGAGGTCGTCGCTGGAATAATTGCTATCCAAAAATACTTAAGTAATAATTAAGACATGTTTGCTTGTTCATTCATCCTCATCGTTACGATTAACCTGCGCTGCCAATAGAAAAATACATAAATATTTAATTTGAACATAAATGCTAGACATCTTGCATATCTATTATACTCCATCCATACACCACAGCAGAAACGTCACCTATACTCTGTCCCGAGAATCTGTGGAGCGAACAAATTAAAGCAAGTCTCTGCGCAAGTAGTGACTCGAGAGTTCTCAACCAATGAACATGTACAAGGGAGCGGGATTGCGTGGAGGGGAAAAACGACCCTTTGCAGTAGCGTGTACTGATTCGCTCTGCGCACTTGATTTCCCCCCTTCTCTGCCGCCATGCACGGTCTTGCTCCACATTCTCCCGGGATAGAGTGTAGAGAATGGGAGAAGGCTAGTGGGCTGAGCGAGGCAGTACACGTTGCTGCAAAGACTTGTAACCAATCGCTTTCTCCCCTCCACGCAATCCTGCTCCCTCGCGCTTGCTCACTGGTCGAGCCCTCTCGAGTAACTACCTGCGCAGAGACTCGCTTTCGTTCGCTCCAGAGATTCCCGGAATACAATATAGGTGTCGTTGCTGCTGGGTCGAGCTCAAAAGAATTTTTCCACAGATATTTTCTCCACTATGCGCCCTGTTAGCTTGGAAAGGGGAAAAACGGCTTGGGGGTCAACCTCTGATTCGTACCAGCAATCTACTGCATAACCAAGGGTTGACCCTCCCTGATATAAAAGTTAAAACTAGGTCCTGCCGTTGACTTTCCTTTTTATATTGCACCAGCTTCATGTGCAAGTACAGATTTTTCGTTTACCAACCTGCGGCAACAGGCATTTCCGGTGCATAAAAAAGAGACTTCATTGCGGGTCGTCGCGGTGCCCTACTCCGCCACTGTGCAGAGAAGGAGAATTGATGGGTGACCCCAATGACTTTTATGCTCGTTGCGGGGCATTCCCGTCCCTTCCGGAGTTCTAATAAACTGGTAAATAGCGTGTTGGGAATTTCCAATGTTCGCGCCAACTGGTATTTTTTTTCTCATTCTTTCAGCACGGTAATGCGCGGTCTCGCGGAAAATCAACTCTTGCTATCTCTCGATTTTTTGTTCCAAATAGTTTTTTCGTTTCTCTCTCCTCATGTTGCAATTAACGTTTGCTCCATGTACTCAACAAATCGTATCCGTTAGTAATACATTCGAAAACCACATAAAAGTCTCTTTATCGTGTGTTATAAAGTGCTCTTATAACTTAAAATGTTGTCTGTGATTAGACTCGTGATTTCAATACTGGCGTTCCCTGGTTCAAGTCCTGGATAAGAAACGGGTGTTCATTGCGAGTTTTTCGAATCGATTCGAGGTTGTAGCCTCGCATATATTAGACGCATTCCATTATCACGGGTGTGACACACGGACTACATTTTACTGATTGTTAAGGAACATTTTTCTTAGTTTCTGTGCAATGAAATATGAAACTTAACATTGTTGATTATACATAACTACCCTTAAAATACTTCAACAGATTTATAGCTGTAAGTGAACAATTGTGGGACAGATAAAACAGTGCTTCTTTACTCAATAAAAAGATAATTTTATTTCTGTGTATTTTCAAATGATGAAAAACATATTATTTAAGACAAAGATATAAGGTAATTGAATATTCTCGTGGAGTTGAAGCAGGGGTCCCGGGTTCGAATCCCGGCCTGGGCATGGATTTTTGTGAGTGTCCATTCATCAATTTTATCATGTCATCACTCATCCCCATCTTCGCAAATTTGCAAAAAGTGGCACAAAAAGCTAAGTAAAATAAAGCAAATCAAACAATCAATCGAGGAGTTGAAAGAGAAATGCAACAGTTAAAGGAGAAATTTATTGTTTTTTGGTGTCACGGGTGGGGCACGATACAAAACAAAAGTAAATTTAAAAAATGAACAATATATATACGTATAATATACCTTCTACCTTTTAACTTAATCTATTCTATATGTATATAAAATGTATGTATGTGTGTGTATGTTTGTTGCGGCATAACTCTCGAACGCCTGGAGTGATTGCAAATAAAATTGGTACACATATGACTTACAATCTGAAAAGAAATACTGTGGGGATAAGACACCCCTGGCACTCCTAGGGGTGGGGTGGAAAGGAGTAGTTAACATGTACAAATAATCGAAAACGACCGATACTAGTGTGGAATCCATAGTGACACTCCAAATGCCGTTCAACTCCAAGTTCATCACCTTTTGGCATGGGGGTGAGAGGGGGTGAAAAATAAAATGTCAAAAATGACCTACACTAGTGTCGAATCCATAGTTTTCGGAGTCGCTAAGTTAATTGGTGACATTCACGATTACATTTGAGAGAGAGAGCAGTCTATTAAGTAGTGCGGAGTGGATTTAAGATCGCCATGTTTCTCCAACGGATAATTTTATGTTGCTTACTCAAGGATGGATTCACCAAATTATTTATTTATTGAAGATTTTACTTTATAATTCGATTACTGTACTTATACTGTTAAATACCTGTAAAAAGAACTATTTACATTTTACAATATCGTTAGGATTCATTATTTTCCTGTCTAAAAAAAGATAGGATAAATAAATACAAGGGCAATGCCAGGTAAGCAGCTAGTTATGTACCTAGGAATACTTAAATTTTCATCCAAAATACAATTTTAGATTGTTCACTCACAAGATAGGATAAAGTTACAGCATTGTATTTAATTAAAAATTGAGGTTCAGGTTTACTTTTACATGGAACACCCCGTTACTTGATTTTTTTCCACAAAATTTTCAAAACATTTACTTTAATAAAGGCAAATATATTCCTTTTTATGCTCGTTTCACGGTTGTTATCAAGTAGGTCTTAACTTGTAATGTTCTTTTTTTTTTCAGGGAATACAGATGTTCGTGTTTCAGAGGATTCCATGGTAAATTTTGCGGGCATGGACCATTATGTGACCCTAGTAGGAATGTTACCTATTGCCACAATGGAGGAGTTTGTACGTAAGTGATGCTTTTTTGTTTTTCTTTAATCGATAGTTATTAATTTCTCGTTCATATCTAGTTTCTTTAAGAAAGTCTCTATTTCCAGAATTGGTGTGTTCAAATCATGTGATTTCAGTGTATGAAACTACTATACTGTATTATATGAAACCTACATTTCGTATGAACATTTCTTTATGCCATATTTCAATGTACATACTTGCTAATATGAGTGGCTTTTATAGATGGGTTTAATGTGACGCCAGGATGCGCACAGCCTCCATGTTTGCGGCCTTTTTTACGAGGGTTGGGGAGTAAGTCATGGCAACCCAGTAATAATTCAACAATCGAAGGATGTATTAAAAATTTGTTATATATAACTGAAAGAGTATCCATTATGGATATTTTGTTGGTAGGAATCATGAAAGCGTTACGTATTCCTCATTTTCATATTCGAGTTACGTTTAACTAGGCAGCCTGGCAGGAAGTATAGGAAAGTGTTAACTTGAGCGCCAGCTCAGCGAAAAGCATTCGCCATATATTTGCAAAGGAAAATTGATGAGAGAGAAAAAGGGGAGGAGTTTTGATGAGGAGGAATGCAAGTTTGATCTGGCTCGAGGGAGACAAGGGGAGTTGGTCTTGGTGGTTTGAAGAGAACAGGAGACTGGTTCGGGAGTAAGAAAAGGGGGTTTTGAGTGGGTTTGATTTGGATGGAGATTGAGGCTGGATGCAGACTTTTAGAAACTGGTTTGGAAGTGGAGTGCAGCGAAGCTGAGTGACAATTTAAGAGGCGAACTCCAGCAAGCGAGTGAGAGTTATTTTAGAAATCCTTCTGTCCACGCTTCTAAAGAGAGACAGGTAATATACTTTTATAATGCCATCCTTTGCCAATGCAGACTTAAGGTCATAGTAACCCAAATCTAGAGAGTTGCCATTTTATAAAGGATTCTGTAAATTTAAGTTTATTCAGGTACCTCCTGCAGTTAGCAGATGCAGCCAAGCGAGAGCTTACGGGCTACCGCTAACCCCCGATTGAAGAATAATTACTTTCATCTAAAGGGCTCCAGGTTCGATCCCCGAACCTTTTGAGGTTCACACGCTTAGTAAAATCTGTCACAATACGAAAGAAAACCCAAGCAACCCTGTGACATACACATGTATTAATGTACAAAATACAAAAACCTGTCTGACCCTGTGACGTGCACATGTTACAAAAACTTGTCTGATTATGACAAACCTTCGAAATAATCTCTTGCATTGTCCACAGCACGCTCCCATCGGTGTGGAAAACGTCTAATACCATCGCAGCACCATACCTGAAGCGGGTGATCTGTCGTCGCACAGCATTTTCAATGTCCATGCGGGTCGCATATCGTGTACCACGCTGTGGTTCCTTCACCTTGGGATGAGGCCAAAATCAGACGGTGACAAATCCGGTGAATACGCTGGGTGTTCCAACTCTTCCCATCCCCATCGGCGCAGTTGGTCCCGTGCACAAGCTGCCTTATGTGGCCTTATCGAGGAGTATCATTGCATTATGCAGTAGATCTGGACGCTTCTCCCTAACGGCACGTCGTAGATGTCGCTGCAGGAAGTCTTTGTAATAACTGTTTTCCCAGCGCCCCGTGCTCATCAAGTACAACACACAGAGCCATCTATTGACCAGCGGGTAAAGTTCTCGTGTCAGGCTTCCTCCCGCAGTCTCCATTTTCCGTCCACCTTTGCATATAATTAAAATATTACAGGGTTGCCATGACTTACTCTCCAACCCTCGTATTTGTCGTTTGCAAGGAAATATCTAACGCGTAGCGTTCGTTACATCTGCACCAACTGCACGTTTGTTTTCAATCACGTTAGTATCTCCCGCCCGCCTGCCTGCTTGAATTCCGTATTCTTATTTGAACTGACCTCAGTCATGTCTGCTCGAAGCCACAATGCAACAGTTTGTGACGTAGGTGAGACACACTTATAGAATTGATTAGAAAATGTATTACCAAGGCGAAATCTACTTGTTATTCACAAAATCAGACAAAGTTTAGAAATGTTCTTTTTTGACGTTTGTTGATCTCTTTCAAAACCATGTTTTAAGCCTACTGTATTATTTAATTTTTTGCAAACTAGTACCATCGCTTGAAAGTAAGAAATTTCCTTCGTTGATGCTTAAAGCCAGACTCGTAATTTAGAGGGCTTGTTTGGTTTTTAATCCCTGTATCTCACACACACTGGCAGCGATTAGTGGGGGCACTTTTACACCCGCACTATGCTAAACGTTATATACAAAGAGAAATCTACTGTCTTTGCCCCCTCCAGTTTTAGCACCTTGCCCCCCCCCCCCCACCAGTTTTGGAACCCAATCGCCGCCACTGCGCACAGGAAAAGTAATTGTAGATCTCAATTGATGTCCTTAAATCATGTCTTAAAACTTATAAGTGCAGTACAAATAGGAATTTCTGCTTGAAATATCTACGTCATAATTGACGTAATTGAGCATTTTTTTTCCTCCGGGGCTTCCTTCAGTGGTGGGATTGGGGCTATATGCAGGGTGTTTCAAAATGATTTGAACGATAAAAACACGTTCCATGAGCAATACAACATAATCACCGTTCAAATATGCCGTGCAGAACGGTCATAGTAGTTCTAAATTTTGCCGCCAGGTGTCAGACTGTCCATTTGGAAAATGGCTGCCGTAACTGGCGAAACATTCTTGAACACGCTGACTACGTGGCTCATGCCACAGCTGACACATGACAGAGCATACTTTATCTATCAGTTCGATGGAGCCTAATGTCACATCACATCGATGGATTGGGCGTTGCAGCTAACAATTACAATATCGACATGTGCAGAGCAACGAAGGGTATTCACAATGAGCATTTGTGAGTTAACTTCGCGATAACCATTGACACTTAAACTTGGACCATTACATTACATATGTGTGAAATTTCATCTTATTATGACCATTTATGAATAAAATATCAACAAGTTGAAATCGTTCAATCATTTTGAAACACTGTGATATGTTGGATGTCACCAGTCCTGCCCCAAATGATCTACCCTCTTGCACCAAATGCACTGCATTTAGGTTTTAAATATCAGCCTTCCTGCATCAAATGCACCAGACTTACGTTTCAGTGTCACTATCCCTACCTCTAGCGTACTGAACCTGCACTTGTTTCAAATGCCAAACATTTTTTCGTCAAATGTCCTGCGCTTATATTTAGATAGCAGCATTTCTGCGCCAGTAATAAGGAGATTCATTCACTCAAGTTGATCTAAGAAAGACAGTTTTCAAAATGTTCTGTGAAACACCATTTCAACTTAAGACATCTTGAAAATATTTTAAGAAAGTACTTTTCCTCTGAAAAGAACCCTGATTTTTCTCAGCCAGGCCTGGTTCAAAATCGAGTACTGAAGCAAAACAGTATCGGGAGATATGAGTTGAGAATTGTTCAATATTACGTGTATCCAATGTCTTTTCCAACAGTTGCCAAGACGTGAGACTTATTCGAAAGTGTGAAATCTTTACGCGACATGTTTTCGGTCGTATTTTCGTGCTCAGAGACTAGAAGATAAGAAAGTTCTCGCAGTTTTTCGTCGTTTCTCGCTTCTGAGTTATGCTTCCCAGGTTCATGGCAGTTCTCAAGTCAATATACTTTTATCTTAGAAGGAAGAATGTTTCCTTTCGCCGCGCTGAACGGCACACATAAATATGCACGTTGCGAATTATATTCTAACTTTGAAAGAGAACTTCTAGCATTAAATTACTTCACTTCGGATTTCTCACAACTTGTATCGTTACGTTTCATAAACTTCAATCCTATGCAATATGATACAGGGCGAGGAGAAAGTTACCTAGGTCAAGGGCCACCATGGTCGCCATACCTAACACACGTGGATTTTTTTTTTTGTGGAGATACAAATTAAGAGTATGAGCCTCAAGAGAAAGGGTCATAGGCCACCACCACACTAGTGTAAGGAGACAATCAAACGTTAACCTTGCTTCCACGTAGTACACTCCGGTAACTGCAATGTTGCAAACTAACGAGGCTCTTGCGTCTGAACCTACAACCAGGATAATCCTTTGCACGGATTGTGCTTATATGCGCTTAATGCTCCTTTACAGCCTGAGCTTTTAATTCATGTAAAGAGATTCAGTTCTCGGAGACACACCTTGATTTAAGTTATGGTAAGTGGGTGGGTTTGTATTGTGGTTTGTAGTGTGTAGCAAATCGCCTAAGTGTTGACGCACACAAATATTTTTATTTCAATCAATCACACCAGTAGACGTCTTATGGAACCGAGAGCGTCGAATTTAAGCATGCATTCAAGCAGAGCACATGTTGAACATGTAGAACTTTTGTGAGCTTGGTCTCTATGAGCCGGTCTTAAGTAATATTACATCTGCATTTTCTTATAAAAACCAATATAGAAATTTGACTTGAGTTGAGATCTAGAAGTGTTGATGCAAAGGTCTTAATAATAATCTTCATTCTTCTTTCTGCAACAATTGGCGGCCAACTACAAAGGTTCTTATTCTTTAACGCGACAATTGAGGTCTGTTATAGTTGTATATGTTTTAAACACGGAGAGAATGACAAAAGAGAATCGTTTCTTTTTATGTTAATTATTTATCTTTCTTACGTGAGTATTGTTCCGAGTTTTTTGAAATGTTATTGTAATTAGCAGTATTTTTAAAATTGTTAACAGTGTACAAACTTTTAATTCACTGAAACAGTATTTTTAGAAGATTTAATCGATACATTTAATGGAAACATAGTCTAAAGTTAGTGAAAGCATGCTCTCCACTTAACGTTTCACAAACGTTAGGGTATGCCATGAGAAACATAGTTTAAAGTTAGTGAAAGCATGCTCTCCACTTAACGTTTCAGAAACGTTAGGGTATGCCATGAGGAACATAGCTTAAAGTTAGTGAAAGCATGCTCTCCACTTAACGTTTCACAAACGTTAGGGTATGCCATGAGATACATAGTTTAAAGTTAGTGAAAGCATGCTCTCCACTTAACGTTTCACAAACGTTAGGGTATGCCATGAGAAACATAGTTTAAAGTTAGTGAAAGCATGCTCTCCACTTAACGTTTCACAAACGTTAGGGTATGCCATGAGAAACATAGTTTAAAGTTAGTGAAAGCATGCTCTCCACTTAACGTTTCACAAACGTTAGGGTATGCCATGAGAAACATAGTTTAAAGTTAGTGAAAGCATGCTCTCCACTTAACGTTTCACAAACGTTAGGGTATGCTATGAGAAACATAGTTTAAAGTTAGTAAAAGCATGCTCTCCACTTAACGTTTCACAAATGTTAGGGTATGCCATGAGAAACATAGTTTAAAGTTAGTGAAAGCATGCTCTCCACTTAACGTTTCACAAACGTTAGGGTATGCCATGAGAAACATAGTTTAAAGTTAGTAAAAGCATGCTCTCCACTTAACGTTTCACAAATGTTAGGGTATGCCATGAGAAACATAGTTTAAAGTTAGTAAAAGCATGCTCTTCACTTAATGTTCCGCAACCCTTAGCGTATACCATGAACATTTTGGGACTAAGGCACTGACTGCAACCATTACATACCCATCATGTGCATCCCTATTTGCTCTCCTACGTAACTTTACTTTTGCCTTGCCCTGTAGTTCCACACGAAGTATTGAGTCTTGACATGTATAATGGCACTACGTGACATAGTGCTACTTGGATAATATTTAATGGAAAGCTTCAATATCCTTCGCCCCATTGAAATTACGCATTTAAAATAACAAGATTCGTTCTGTATAAGAAATATTTTATGTGAATGTAGGGCGAATAAACATAATCAAATGATCCTTTATTGTAAGAATGAGTATACTCTACAATGCTGTAGAAAGGCGTAATAGAAGTAACGATATATATCTACCACATCTTAATACGTGAAAACACTTGTGAAAAAAGTTAACAGATAGCGTTGTGTGTCTTATACATTTCAATGGGCTTGTGTCTTGCGAAAATCTATATAAACCGACTGAAACTCATGTGGAATGTGAATAGAAAAGAATTACTTATAATTATTTCGATAATGTCGCAGATGGGATGCTAGTGAAATATAAAAGGTAACATTACAGTATAAGGGAGACTGATTTCTTCAATTTACAGGAGAAAGTACTTACGGAAATCATTTTCTGTAGCGTTGTGGAAGTTCGTGAATGTAGTTTTGATCCATTTTAATGCGAATACATGTTGTTTTCTGCGAAAATCTCTGTCCGACACGCTGTTTCTGCTGCCGCCATTTGCTTTCTGCACGAGAGCATAATGTTCCGTGTGTTAAGATGACGCAACCCCATAGTCAGTGTTTCAGCCTCGCCGTGTTTTCACTAGAACATGACTTGTCGAGTACTTTTTTTTAACTATGCTTGCCTAACCTAACTTAACCTAACCTAACCTTACGGAAAATGGTTTTTGGGGCTAACGTGAATGGTTTTTGGGGCTAACGTCAATGGTTTGTGGGGCTAACGTCAGTGGTTTGTGAGGCTAAAGTCAATGGTTTGCGACGTATTAGCATAATTTTAAATCAGG
Source organism: Lepisma saccharinum (assembly GCF_977018435.1). Lineage (NCBI taxonomy): Eukaryota > Metazoa > Arthropoda > Insecta > Zygentoma > Lepismatidae > Lepisma > Lepisma saccharinum. The sequence continues at coordinate 17,070,751 of NC_139229.1, forward strand.
GCACGAAAGTAGGTATTTTCCGGTGAACGAGGTTGCAACACTGCATAAATCGTCAAAACACACTCACAACGCGCCCTGAACCACTACGCTATCGCCCTCCATAATGTGTTACAGAATCGAAATAACAAGTAACAGTAAGTACTCGGAAATGTAAGAAATAGACATTATCTTAGTTAGAAATGCATTATTTCACCTTAGGAAATGTTCCGCATTCCAAAATAGTACGTTAGCAATGTAAAAAAGTGCGAAATATATGATTTATAGGTGTTTCCCTTATACTATAATAGTACCATATAAAAAAGCAGTGATAGAAACATTCACAAAATAAACTTTTAATTGTAACTTGAATTTTAACTGGGCCCCAATCTCGAAGCAGGGTTTTCCGTTCCTTTGACGTTTTTTTCAGGGTTACTATTCAGTGTTACCATTTAATTGAAATGCGAGCTGTACGTACATTATCTATTGTCTCATAACTTTGCGTGACAGATGTTACATCCTCCCTCAAAGATACCCACTACGCATTATGAAAAAATTACCTTGCACTTTGGCTGATAGAAGAATCTGGGTACGATTCTTAGATTCTGATTTCCATTTCATCCAATCATTATTCTCATCGTGTCTCCATTAACTTTTAAAATGTGGAAAATCGACATTATTTGACCAAAACACAAGGGTAAGTCACAGAGCAAAAATCAAGCAGTTACAATTGATCAATATATATAAAAATTCCCATTTTCTTCAATTGTCATCTTTTCCCAGATTCGGTTAATTCTGGATAACTTTTTCGCGCTTCGAGAACCCCACAGATATTCGCAAACGGAAAATTGGAACCATCTGCCTCTACCGTACATCATGGGAGAAATTTTCTACGTATGTTAGATACCAAGGTGAACAGATTCTAGAAATGAGATCCTCTCCAACCAGGCGAACCGTTCAGAGCCATTTCTAAAGATAGGCAAAGGATCCTGAAGATTGTGCCGGAAATTGTATGAGATTTTTTTTATTCTTTTACGGTATTGGGTAATGGAAAAAAAATCCAAGACCCAATCTTCAAAAACCAAAAACATGAAAGTCCTGCAAGGAAGCGAAAGGAAGCCATCGGTTACGAAAGAAAGAAAGATCTAAGATCGTGGTTGAGTGTTTCGTCCTGGTTGAAGTACCGTATCGTCAGAGCTTTTAAATATTTCATGTTGAACGTTCTGTTCTGTTGCAACGACACAGTAACGTCCATTTTTCTGGCAGTCAATGCAAGCTATCAAGACCCTGAAGGCTGAATTTCAACTGTGATGGTCCTGGCCCAAATGGAGTACATGATAAATGCTCAGAATTATTTAATATTGTAAGGCTACAGCACAAACAGGAAGAAAAACATGTAGCCAGAAAGAGGTCGAATCAAAGGACTTGAATGGAGGAAGTCAATGGTAGAAGGAGATAGAGAAAGACGTAAAAGGAAATCAAAAGGGAGAAACAGAGAGTGGTAAGCATAGAGAGATTGAACGAAAGGAAGATCGAGGGAAAGAGACAAACAAGGAAGAAAGAAATTGAAATATAGAAGTAGAAAGAAGGTCAGGGAGAGGGGGGGGTAGAAATATGGAGAAAAATATATGGGTAAAGAAAAGTAAAAGAGATTGAGAAACAGAGGGGGGAAACAAAGAGAGGGGAGACAGGGTAGGAATGAGAGAGAGAGAGAGAGAGAGAGAGAGAGAGAGAAATAGAGAATGAGGTTCAGAAACCGGGGAAGAAATAGAGGAAAAAGAAAGAAAAGGAATGCGAAACAGGAAAAAGGTACAGGAACAGGGGAAGAACTAAGGAAAGTAAGAAGGGATTGGGAAACGGAGGAGAAAAGTTCAGGAATAGAGGAATTACAGAAAGAAAGAAAGAAAGAAGGAATTGAGAAACATAGGAGAAAAGTTCAGGAACAGGGGAAGAACTACAGGAATAAAGAAGGAAAGAAGGAATTGAGAAACAGAGGAGAAAAGTTCAGGAACAGAGGAACTACAGAAAGGAAGAAAGAAATAAGGAATTGAGAAACAGAGGAGAAAAGTTCAGGAACGGGGGAAGAACTAAAGGAATAAAGAAAGAAAGAATGAATTGAGAAACAGAGGAGAAACTTTCCGGAACAGGGAAAGAACTAAAGGAATAAAGAAAGAAATAAGGAATTGATAAACAGAGGAGAAACTTTCAGGAACAGGGAAAGAACTAAAGGAATAAAGAAAGAAAGAAGATATTGAGAAACAGAGGAGAAACGTTCAGGAGCAGTGGAAGAACTACAGGAAGAGAGAAAGAATAATTAAGAAACGGAAGAGAAACTTTCAGGAACAGAGGAAGAACTGCAGAAAGAAAGAAAAAAGGAATTGAGAAACGGAGGAGAAACGTTCAGGAACAGAGGAACTACAGAAAGAAGAACTAAAGGAATTAGAAAGAAAGAAGGGATTGAGAAACAGAGGAGAAACGTTCAGAAACAGTGGAAGAACTAAAGGAATAAAGAAAGAAAGAAGAGATTGAGAAATAGAGGAGATAGGTACGGGAACGGAGGAAAGTAGAAAGAAAGAAAGAAAGAAGAAATTGAGAAACAGAGAAAAAATGAAAGTAGAAAGGAGAAACATAATATTAACTCCCATGAGAACAATAGCCATGCACATCTGAAAATATTTTGCACCACCCGAAAATTATCTGTTCACACTCTTGGTACCTTTATTAAACGGGTCTATGCTTATCCTCATGACAATGTGAGTAACTCACTAAGTATGAGAGGTGTACCTTCTCGGAAGACAGCGAAACTTCAACCCACCCCTCCCCGTAGCATATTGTGGAATCAAATTGGACATACGCTATATCTACATACTGCAACACTAACGCATGGACTTTTCCATCAGTTTTTGCAGATCAGTTCATAATTTCATGGAATTGGCTCAACTTTTATATGAGTAGTTGTAATAACGGTGAACAGTGTCTACACGTTTTAAATTATTTGTAATTAAAATGCATTAAAATTATATTACTATAGGCTACTACTACGATCTGTCACCAATGAGTAAGAAATCTATATTGAAATAAAGTGTGCACCAGATTCGCCTCTATGTAGATATAACTTTTGTTTCTATAATCAAGCAAAATAGCAAATAAATGCTTGCAAACGTGTTTCAATTAAAGGAATATTAGCTTGACACCCTTAATAAATCAAAAAGTATCGTTCTAAAGCAAATATTGTTATTAAATGTAGTTCTCTCTATCAATCTCATTCTTTTTACACCACGGTATTACTGTACAATAAGAAGAGGACATTCTAATATTACATATGAATACATACCTGCATCTTACTGAAAATCAAATTTGGTGTAATTTCGCATAGTAATCTGATACCTGTTACAAAACATAAATGTCAATAGATATCCAAAATGAAGAACTTGAGGGTATACAAAAACTTTTTACGTAATCAATGCTTATGCACAAGCATTGATTGTCAAATTTTCCATGACTATTTTCATTCATTGTTCTCTTGCATCTACGTGTTTATGGAATAGAACTGGAGATATGCTTGTGCAGGAGGTTCTTACCAGCTTATTTGACGTTTTGGGCCCGGTCTTGGACCATTTTGTTGGATAAAGCAAAGATAATGTGCATGATTATGGACAATTTGCACGCCACATTTCGTGACATCGACACAGATAATACCATAGTTGCACTGACTACCATCTAACAAGAAAAATTAACAATGCTGTATATTAATCGCGTTTTTCAACTCTTTCATTTTGTGTACAATTTACCGTTATCGAAATATAGCTCTCTCTCTCTCTCTCTCTCTCTCTATATATATATATATATATATATATATATATATATATATATATATATATTCATTTTCAAGGTTAATTTTTGGCGCTCTTTTTCAATATGGCGGTTGAACCTACTGGTCAGAAAGTGTAAATCCTTCAAAGTCGGATTAGTCATTTTTTTACTACACAGTAAGTTTGTTTAATTTCTGTTGCAATTAGTTCCACAGACGACATTATTTTTACTAGCACTGAATGTAGCATATAGGCTGGCTACTGTCTGATTTTTCAATTGCTGTTCCCGAAGCCATCCCAAAATGAAACTTACACCAAACAGAGATTATATTTAACTCTGTAACATACCTTATTTCCACCAAAATTGAAGATACACTAATTTTAGATATTCGAGGTGAAAAGTCATGTGAACTTGAAATGACAACTTCAATATTTTCATGTAAGACTATATTTTAACGAAAACTATACTTTCTTAGCTTCAAGACAAGCTGAAGATGAAAGTTATGCCATAATTAGAAGAAAAATTATGATTTTTTTTATGAAGTTGGCAACCCTGCTAAAATTGTACACATGTAAGTTACTTCATGTCCTCTACCATCCTATCAGATTTCATCAAAATCTGAGAAGAGTTGTGATGATTGGCCATCGAATAACACTTAAGTGTATTTTTATTGTACACTTATTGACGAAAGCTGGAAAACACCGAGACACGTGCATGTGTTTTTCAGCTCTGAGTAATGACGTGTATGCATGTTATCCATCTCTATATGGAGAATGTGTTACTAATTTACCGTCACGTGTAAATAGCGCTACAGTCCTATTGTGAGTAAACAGTATGCACATTCGAAGTGACAAATTCATTAAATTAAACTACACTACAAGCACAACGAAAATGTGCTGGTGAGAAATGCCACGTGTTTTCCTAAAACTGTCTCTGCTGAATCCATATAACAATAACATTAGCTGGCAAAACAAGACGCAGACAAGTTAATTTAGATATATGTGCTGACGACATTACGCTCACTCTAACATACTGGAAACAGGATGTTCTGAGTGATGAACGGAACAAAGAAACAGCGGCACAGATATGATGAATGATGTATTTCCCCGTTGCTATCCGGATAAGAAAATATCTTACTTTTCCCGCCTGAGTCATTTTGCCTTATTGTCCCACCCCGAGCCACCACCATCACCGAAGAAAGACATAAAACATGTTTTTTTTCGACCTCAGAAACTCGCGGAAGAAGTTAAAGTAATTCTGCCCGGACGGGTGGAAATTGAGAAATCCTTTGTAGCACTGTCAGACATAAATTTTCCACTCTCCTCTGATATCTACGCAGTGAGAAGAAGTATTACTCAACACAGATGATTTACATCGTGATTGCAGGAAGAAATTTTAATAACAGCAGGAACGTAAATATTTTTTACTCCGTACAGCTGCAGTAGTGAAAATATGGAATACAGCCACAATGATGATTGCTGAATGTTTACAATTATCAAAGATGCATTATTCAATCTGGATTGACATGCAAATCAGTTTTCTAGCGAGATTTTGTAAATTTCTTTCCTGGTAAAGTGAAGGAAAGGAACTTTAATCTGCATTTTTGTCTGTTAAATTGAAGCCTTGGAATTATTCCGTTAAATCTTTATTTAATACGTGTGAAAGGACCTTTAAGGTGGGCTAAATCTTTTGATATTCTGCAGCTATTTCCACAAGACGAATCAGCTCTGAATCGAGAGTAATATTATGCACAGCACGTTAAAGCAAATTTGATTACATGCACGGATCTTCCGTAAGAAAATTAGAATTTCGCCAGTTGTGCGATTATATTTTTTAACAGTTCTTCTACTGTTTTCTGAATGGTAATAGAAATGTATTTTGGCGGGAATTAACGACGTTCCCTTCGTTTAACTTCAAAAACTCTGTTACAAAGTTCTGTAAATATCAGGTTGCCCTTTACTATGCTCAAACATTTTAGGTACAAATTGTTCACAAACTATTTCTCATTAGGGTATTAAACATTTAACTAGATTTTTGTAAATGTCTTTGAAGAGTAGGATTGGAAAGCAGAAACAGAGATATACGTTGTGTTTAAGTCCAAAATGATGTAAGTTTATATGCAAGTAAATAATGTAAAAATATTCATTCAGTAAGGAATATGTACCTCCGGCCTGCCTTACTTAATCTAAGGGTTCATGAGGTCGTGTAGTGTGTGGAAATGAGCAATACTACTCCAATTAATAGGTTAGATTCATTGTTGTAACGTGAGATAGAATAGAAACTAGAGAATACACATCATATGTTTTATTGATCTTGCCACGCCCCTGGAAAGTCACTGGTAACCCCGCACTCCTGGAGAGTCACTGGCAGCACCGCACTCCTGGAGAGTCACTGGCAGCACCGCGCTCCTGGAGAGTCACTGGCAGCACCGCGCTCCTGGAGAGTCACTGGCAGCACCGCGCTCCTGGAGAGTCACTGGCTGCACCGCGCTCCTGGAAAGTATCTGGCTACCTAGCACTCCTGGCGAGTCACTGGCTACCTCTCACTCCTGGGGAATCACTATCTACCACGCACTCCTGGGTTTACTTTCTACCACGCACTCCTGGGGAGTTACTGGCTACCACACACTCCTGGGGAGTTACTGGCTACCACGCACTCCTGGGGAGTTACTGGCTACCACGCACTCCTGGGGAGTTACTGGCTACCACGCACTCCTGGGAGTTACTGGCTACCACGCACTCCTGGGGAGTCACTGGCTGCACCACACCCCTGGAAAGTCACTGGCTACCCTGCACTCCTGGAGATTTACTAACTGCACCACATCTCTGGAAAGTCACTGGCTTCCACGCACTCCTGGGGAGTCACTGGCTTCCACGCATTCCTGGGGAGTCACTGTCTTCCACGCACTTCTGGGGAGTCACTGGCTGCACCACACCCCTGGAAAGTCACTGGCTACCCTGCACTTCTGGAGACTTACTGGCTGCACCACACCCCTGGAAAGTTGCTGGCTACCTCGCACTTCCGGGGAGTCGCTGGTTACCTCGCACTCCTGGTGAGTCGCTGGTTACCTCGCACTCCTGGTGAGTCGCTAGCTACACCGCACTCCTGGTGAGTCGCTGGCTACCTCGCACTCCTGGCGAGTCGCTGGCTACACCGCACTGCTAGAGAGTCACTGGCTTCACACCACTCGTGAAAAGTCACAGGCCATTTCTACCGATGTTTGTGGAGTTAAAATCCAAAATATATTATTTCGAAAACTTGATCTCATTTGTATATTACAATCCCTGAAGCAGTCCGTTTGATACTTAAGCGCTACCCTTAATGACATAACGATCCTTCCTGATATTGTAGTAATGAACTATATCACCTTGTAGTCCAAGGTTCGGTTCCTCCATGGGTCCACATTTCTGTGGTGCTGATGATACATTAGAATTTGATTCCAGTTCCTATTGGCTCAAAGACGTGAACTTAAGACAAATTTGGTTAAACTTTAATGCAGATTTATACGAAGCATTTCCAAGTTTAAGAACTGATGAAATAGAACCATCTTGGCTACGGATTCATGCAGAATAAAATCTTGGATTGAACAAAATTTATGATCTCATCGAAAACTCTGAAACAAGGGTCATTGCAGATTTCCCGGAAGATATTTTGTATCAAAGATAAATGACTGCACCAGATAGATAGAGATGGTTGCTTAACAACAGTCGAAAATACAATTCCTTTTGGACTTCCCAATCTTCTAGTGTGGGGTTCGCTGCTTGGAAATCTCGGTAAAATCGTTGGTAGAATTGGCAGAGAGAGGGAAGAAAGTATTCCACCCCAAAAGATAAGGACCTGCATTCTCCCTTCTTTAGGGAAAATAAGTGGAGGAACCATTTTCTCTTCAAGGGCTGGTTTTGAGCCAACTTCAGTCACTGTGGGACACTACATGATTTCTGGAAGAACATAGCCAATCGAAGCGACTTGGAAATGGGTCTCCGTTGGCAGGAGGGACAGTCCTTAATGCATCCAGGGAAGATGTGCGACTCCTTTTACATTCAGAGAGCTTCTCCAAGCACCAGTTTCCAATAACCATAACTTCAGAGTTCCTTTTTCTTTTACCGAAATCCCGCGATGCTTCTTAAGCCTCCAAAGTGCACTCACCCATCCCGGATCACCCCTTCTTCCGTGCAGTGTCCCCGGAGTCGCCCTCCCTTTCCGGGTGGAATCCGGGATCTTCGGAGATCTTGCATGCGGGTGAAGATTAAGTCGTTATTTGCTACCGATCAATGTCGGCTATCTGGTGTTTTTTTCTCTCGAGGCGGGGATTGACAACTTGGGAGCACTGAATGTTCAATAGTGTGCGGGATGTGGAGCTGAAGCCAAATGTTTACCATAAGCTGTTCAATGGGTGCCGTAATGAGTCATTCGTCCTAATATAAATGGGTAGTTACAGACACACTTTTCCATACTCTATCTCGGGAATCTGTGTAGCAAGAAAACAAGTTCCTGCGCAAGTAGTGGTCCCCGTATCGTACCCAAGGTACTGGGTAGAAGGGACAAGTCTTCTGTCATTCTTAGCATAGCAGGAAACAGAGAAAGTAATGCGGAATAAACAATTAGGCAAACGTTAGGTTATTGACTTGAGAAAAGGATATTACTTGCCTCACAATTAGATTAAGGTTATTTCCTCTCAATTGTCACATGTCTGATCTCCCTGTTAGAATTTACTCTGTTCACACAACATTGTCCAATAATCGTCCCCACTTCCAATCTCTCTCACCATCCGCGATCTTTACTCTGTCTCGTATCCTCGTCAACTGTCCACTCTCCTCGCTCCCTCACGATTCCAACGCTCATTCCATACCCGTCTCTCAAGTCAATAACCTAACGTTTGCCTAATTGCTTATTCCGCATTCCTTTCTCTGTTTCCTGCTATACTAAGAATGACAGAAGACTTGTCCCTTCTACCCAATACTTTGGGTAAGATACGCCCCAGAGGGCTCGACCAATGAACCCGCGAGTGCATGAAGAGGAAAATGCAGCTGCAGCTACCAACCGTTAGCAGCAGCGTACTTTTTCGCTCAGCCCACTCGTGTATATAATAATAATATTATAATAATGATGATAACAACAATAATATGAAGTAGTTTGTAATTGATGCGTTTATCTGTCTCACTTTCTCCATCTCTTCTGCCCTATCTGCCTGTGCCTCTGTCATTTCCATCTTCCTCTCTGCATCCCTCCCTGTCTCTCCCCCTCTGTAATTCCCTCTCTCCTCTTTCCCCTTCTCTTCTTTACTCTCCTTCACTCTCTTTCCTCTCCCTCTTTATATCTGCGTCTCTCTCTACCCCTCTTTGTCTCTAATCCTCCCTCTGTCTCTCTCCCTCCCGTCTCTCTCTTTCCTCCCTCTTTGTATCTCAATTTCTCTCTTCTTCATTCTCTCCTTTCCTATCCCTCTATTTATCTCCCTCCCCTTCTCTTATTCCATCCCTCTCAATCCCCCTCTCTATTTTCCTCTTCCTCTTCAACTCCTTCTCTCTCTCTGCGTTTCTCTACATCCCACCACTTTGTCTCTCTCTTTCTCCTTCCTTGTCTCTATTCCTCTCTCCCCCTCCCCATCCCTCTCTTCTCTGTTTTATCTTCCTTTTTAACTCCCCTCTCTCTTTGTTTCTGCGTTTCTTTCTCCCCCTCTTTCCCTCCCTTCTCTCCTTTCCTCCTCTCAAACCCCGTCTCTATTTTCCTCTTCATTTCCCGCCTTCTCTCTCTACATTTTTCTCCATCTCGCCCTCTTTTCTCTTTCTCCTTCTATGATGTCTCTATTCCTCTCTCTCCTTCCATATCCCTTCCCTTCTCTCTTTCCCTCTCCCTCTTAAACTCCACCTCTCTTTGTCTCTCCATCTCCCCTCATTTCCTCCCCTTCTCTCGTTCCCTCCCTCTCAATTTTCTTCTTCAACTCCCCACTCTCTCTCTCTTTCTCTTTGCGTTTCTCTCCATCTCCCCCTCTTTGTCTTTTTTCCTTCTATGTCTTATTTCTCTCTCTTCCTCCCTAACCCACTCCTGTCTATTTTCCACTCCCTCTTTAACTCCTCTCTCACTTTGTCTTTGTTTCTCTCTCTCTCTCTCTCTCTCTCTCTCTCTCTCTCTCTCTCTCTCTCTCTCGCTGTCCTCTATTTTCCTCTCTCCGAGGAAGGCAGGCTAAGCTCTTTAATACATTTTTGATGTATGTACGTACGCAGCCTGACATGTGGACATTCCACGCCACGCCCCCTTCCAGCCAGAAATCATGGTCCATTTCCATGCACGCCAGTAACGTTGATAATACGCAATGTTCATCTTCCGAAATCCGGCTCCGACAAGGGGCCGCTTGATTTATTTGGATGTGACGTGGGCAGCGAAGCCTCATTAGTGCAGGCTTGTCCCAAAGGGAACCGCGTTGCGGAAGGTGAAAATTGCAACTGGCTTAATTTGATGGAGCAGGAAAAGCTAAAGTGCAGGATAGGAAGGTGAGTTATTATTTTTTTTCCTAGCCTGCGAGGAAAGTACTGCTTGCACTTTAAATGGCAATTTTGTTTCCTGGGCGTTTCGTTCAGATGAATAATCGGCTGCTTAGTGCAAGGGAAAGTTTATGCATGTCGGTGCATCATGTCCTGATCTAGATGTTGAAGGTAGGTGAGTATTGATTTACACAGATGGCTGGGAATGCATCCGTCGAGAAAGTAACTCAACTCCATGCTATTCCCAAACCCAAAGGTTTATTGCTAGATTAACACAAGTCTTTCATCCTGGGCGAGATCAATATATTCTTGACCCTCTACTCACTTTCTCTCTCTCTCTCTCCTTCTTTCTCGCTCTCTTTGCCTTCTTTTTCTCTGCATCTCACTTTCTCTGTCTGTTTTTCCCTTTCTCTCCCTTTCTCTTTCTCCGTCTGTTTCTAGCTTTCTCTTTCCCTTTCTCTGTTTCTCCTTCCCTTTCTCTGTTTCTCCTTCCCTTTCTCTCTTTCTCTTTCCCTTTTCTCTTTCTCTTTTTCTCTTTCTCTTTTTCTTTCTCTTTCTCTCTTTCTCTTTCTCTCTTTCTCTCTTTCTCTTTTTCTCTTTCTCTTTTTCTCTCTCTTTTACTCTTCCCCTTTTTCCCCTTTCTCTTTTTCCTTCCTCTTTTTCTCTTTCTATATTCCTCTCTTCCCCTCTCTTTCTCTGTATTTTCTCCTTCTTCCCTCTTTCCTTTCACTTCCCTTGCTCTCTCTTTTCCTCTCGTTTCCCTCTCTTCCTGTCTCGTCCTTTCCATCATTCCCTATCTTTCCCCTTTCCCTCCCTTTTTACTACTTTCCTTCTCTCTTTCCCTCTTTTTCTCTTCTATTTTCTTTCCCTTTTCCCCTCTTTTCTCCCACTTTCCCTTGCTCTCTCTTTTCCTATTTTCCCTTTCCCTTTTCATCATTCCCTCTCTTTTCCTCTTTCCTTTTCTCTCCCTCTCTACCCATTTCCCTATCTCCTTTCCCACTTATTCTCTCCTTTTATCTTTCCCTTCCTCTCTCTTTTCATATACATTTCTCTTTTCCCATCTTTCTCTACTTCCCTCTTTTTCTCTCTACCTTCTATCTCTCTTTTCCCTCTTTCTCTCTTCCAATTCTCTTTCCAACTCTATTCTTCTTTATCTCCCTTCCTATTCTCTCTTTTCCCCTTTCTCTTTTATTCATGTTTCTCTTTTTTTCTCCAACTTTCTCGCTTTCCCCCTTCTTTCTCTCCATTTGTTTTCTCTTTTATTCTCTCTCTCTTTAGGTCAATTTTAATATTCTCATTGCAGCATTGTTTTAATTTCCTACAGGTCTCTTACCATGAGGATTCCCAACAAGAAATCTCGAAATTATTTTACCGTCTCCCAAGGGTGCTACAAGAACTAGTAACAGAATTCTTCTTATCTTTATTCTAATAATATCAGGGTGTGAACATACCCAAATAAGCTCTCTTCTACACCCTGAACTGTATTCTCAGATACTAATGAAGCTCTGGCGTCTGGAGTTTACTGTATGTGTTATAGTTCCTATACAATAAAGCTTCCAAACCCCGGAGGAGGGAATTATGAATCACCCTGTATAATGCATTGGAATCTACCATACTCTTACTACAATGGCATTCCTTACACGTGACCTTGTTTTCTAATCTACCAACACATTGGAACACTCCATCTCTTAAGATTTAAGTGTTGCGTGTTACTGTTTCTTGTGAATTTGACCAGGTTTACTCGTTCGAGAAATAGGATTGCGAGTACTGCTGTATCTAGATATCTTGCCTTGTAATGTGGTGGGTAAGAACATCAGACACTTGCGATCCAATCCTGCAGCTGTCGCTTAGAGATGTGACATTGCGGTTGGCCTTAGCGGCAATGCTGTGGTGACATTGTCCACTGTGTCATGTTTTGCTGTCCCACGTTCTGTCTGAATGGGCGGGTTTGACAGTGCACATGGCTCTTGTTGTTGTTGTATTCGGTTTGTCTTGAAGTTTATAGCCCGGAATTTGGTGTTGATCTGTTTCGTGTCATTAGTCAAAGTGACAGTCTATGGTCTTCATGGAGCTGGTCAATTGTGGTGCATCAATGGTGGTCATTCATGGTCCGCCGGCCCCCGTGGCGGAGTGGTTAGCACAGCGTGCTACGACGCTAGGAGTCCCGGGTTCGAATCTCAGCTGGGGCATGAGTGTTCTGCTTGAGTGTCCCTTCAACAATTTAATCATATTATCATCGTCGCGATTATCCAAAAGGGGCAGAAAAGCAACGCTAAATAACAAAAATCAAATCAAAATCCTATCTGGAGTACCTTGAGAGTTGTTGTGGCCGGCCTTGGTGGCGGAATGGGTATTAAACCGCGCTATGACTCCAGAGGTCCTGGGTTCGAATCCTGTTCTGCGCATGGGTGTTCATTGTGAGTGATACGGTCCACGTATTAAGCGTATGGCTACAAGGTATGATCTTCACGGCCAGAAGAAGAGGAATCATAAGCAGTTGTATTCTTGCTGTATAATGATTCAATGTAATTGAATGTTTCGGACATAACGTTCAGTTTCTATTAAATATGTCAATTGTTCACCGTCTGGTTTTTATCTTGTGCAACTTATATTAATTTACATTACCATGTCCTTCACTCCGAACCTGTCAGTGAGTGTCCCTACATCAATTTCATCATATCATCACTCATCCTCATCGTTGCGATTAACCAAAAGTGGCACTAAAGCAAAGTAAAATAAACTAAGTCAACCACACGATTATGTAGGCTTATAAACGTATTTAATTTTGATTTGGTCCTGTCCGAACCTCAGTCGCAATCGGTTGCTGGAGCGACGTAAGCTAACCTAATTTATAAGGTTTGTTCTTTAAGTCCTACAGGTAAGGTAGACGGGACTGGGATCCACAATGCCTGGGAATCGTACCCGGGATCTCCAGATTACAAGGTCACAAAGTTATTACTACGCCATCGGGGAGAGGCTATCTGATTTACCATCTATTGGTCAGTATATTGATTACACGATAATGCTCGACCGCACATACCGCAGAAATAAATGGAACAAAGCCACATACGTCAATTTTTTCCACTGTCGATCATTTGAATAATTCAACATTGTTTCTGTTTTGTGGATGCATAGGGGAAAAGAGGTAGAGAAAATCCCGTATGCAAGTCATATGGTGCACACGTGCCGTTGAAAATTAGGGACTACAAAATTACATAGGTGGAGTCCATTTTAATTAAATCTGGTAATTGGAATAGAAAACGCAAGCATTGGCTTTCGTACTGCGGCCATTTTCACCCTGATTTTAATTGCAGCTGTCAGTAGCATCCGCCTTGGGAAGAGCGTCACCCAGTGGCGGGTCAATGCGTTGGTCACCTTCAAACCTCGAGCAAGGACAGGGGGCGACGTACCTAATGATGGATTCATCTGCTGAGAATTAAGTCTGCGGCTTCATTGAAATTGTGTTGTTTCCCCCCTCGCGGGGTTGCGGTACGCTCGTGACCCCCCTCCGTTTACATTATGTTTTGCATTATTGCGAATTACGTCTCCCAGAAAGTAACGTTGACATCCAAAAAGGTATTGAACATCTGTTTCGAACACACACATGTGTCATTTTGTGTGTTCCATCTATTTCATCAAAGCATTTTCATCGTGGCGATTAATATATGTGTGTGTGTGTGTGTGTGTGTGTGTACACGTTCAGAGAGTGTGAGAAACTGTTCCCGTTTTCACGTGGCCTAGTTTTAACCTTCAATCTACCTTGCAAATTCGATTCTACTATCCCAACCTCTGAAATGACCTCAGCGGGAGTCGAAATTCCTCACTTTCGGGTTAAGTCCTTATGGAGACAGTGTTTGATAATTCAAATCACACTGGTATATCCTACCTGCGTCGCTTAGCTCGAATGCGCATATCATCCTCCACGCGTATGAACTAGAAACTACTGCGCAACTACCCCTAGGTAGGAACTCCAACGTGTTTCCAAAACTTTTCGTCCAACCCTTGTATAATGGATCTGAATGTGTAAATTTAGGATCATGCATTTCTGGTGTTCAATAATCTCTCTGTTAATTGTTTAACTATACGGACATCTTGATTTCGATCAAACTACCTTTCATCACCAAGGATAAACTCTGTTAATACTTTAAAATATTTTATGTCGCTTTATCTCCTCTTCCGGGTTAATCGCCACGATGAAAATTATTTGATGAAATAGATGGAGCACACATAATGACACATCCTTGCCTTCCTACCGCGTTACTATAACCAATTCACCGCAAAGACAGATTCTATTCCTCTGCTCATATTTTTTTTCTTTGCAATGCACACTGAATTAAACACTATCCTCATTAATCCGGACCCCGATGAGCCGGACTTCGCTTAATCCGGACAGGCAAAAGGAAAAAAAAACGAATGCAAGGTTTTAAATGTGGCTAGAAGTCAAGAAGAGAACTTCCCAAAGAAATGGTAGTCAACAGCTGATAAAATTCTGCTTCCCGCAGTCTTTGTACTTAGTGTATTTAGGCCTATGCCCTCTAAATACACCACAATAAACGTGTTTAGTTACTATAAACGGAGTTTTAATGCACTTTCTACCGTCCTTTAGGTTATTTCAGTTAGTCCGGACTTTCGTTAAATCGGTCAACTTATCCCCCTATTAGTCCGGAATAACGAGGTTTTACTGTACTCATTTTAGGAAGTGATTCAGTAAACTTTACTGGAAATTTGCCTACAAACAAATTACACACAATCAATCATTGTAATAAAACAAATAGGGCCTCCCCCATGGCGCAGTGGTAGCGTCATTGTCTTGTAATCAAGGGGTCCCGGGTTCGATACCCGGCGGAGGCACAAGTGGTTCGGATCCCACTTTAAACTGTAGGCCCAGTCCCGATTAGCCTTACTGTGCATAAAGTGGACTTAAAACAGCAAATCAAACAAACAAACAAATAATAAAACAAATATATGAAGACTCGAATGTGTTTTGTTCATATTTCTGAAACATTATGTGTTCACAGATGTTTATCGGTAAAACAAACGAATGAAATGATGGAACAATAAGTCAGCTTTGCTTGATTGATTTTAATTCGAAAAATTGTTCGTATATCGGCCACGGTATTTTGTTGTGCTG
The DNA here is from genome assembly GCF_977018435.1 of Lepisma saccharinum. Lineage (NCBI taxonomy): Eukaryota > Metazoa > Arthropoda > Insecta > Zygentoma > Lepismatidae > Lepisma > Lepisma saccharinum. Next base: position 17,086,150 of record NC_139229.1, read on the forward strand.
ACGTCAGTTCCACTTGCAGCTCTTTCTTTATCTTCCATTTCAATCTTAACAAGATCCACTACCTCGAAAATGAGTTACTTTAGCCCGACTACCACATTCTAAATCCAGCAATTCACCAATGCACTGAAGTATTTGCACGCAATTAGAAATGACGAATTGAAGTGTAGCATGGATGTTCTAAATTAGCATGAAATGAAGCATATTTTCCTTGTCTAAGGCAATTCCACGAAACCTCTTTCACCTTAGCATCCTGAGAAGACACATAGTTGGAAGCAGGGTTGCCAAATTTATCTCTCCCCGCGTTACAAATGTAAGTGTCGTAATGCAACTGTAAAAGTGTTCATAACGTTACTACTATTGCAAAAAAATAACTCTGCTACAGCTACAACTGCTTTTAAAAGTAAATGTTACTTGTAACTATACCCTATGCCAGGTATCTTTGGAGGAAGACCGCACAAAGCGGCAGAGAAGGGGGGAAATCGAGTGGGCAGAGCGACGCTTCTCGATAGCTGGTAACTGCAATCGCTTCCTCCTTCCACGCAATACCGTTCCCTCCCACCTGTTCATTGGTGGAGCAGTCTCGCGTCACTACTTGCGCAGAGACTTGTTTACGTTCGCCTTCTCCAGAGATATTGGGACAGAGTGTAGTTACTTCCCAACACTGGAGCGTACGACATACTCGACACTGAAACTTCAAATTTGCTGCCGACAAGAGTGCTAGGCTGTGAAGCGTGTGTACGCCTCGATTGCAACAGTGCCCTACCACACTGGACTGACTACCCACTTGCGAAACTCCCCTGGGGGAGTGAGAAGGGGGAGAATTGCGTAAACGCAACGCCGCAATGAAAAAGGGGGTGGCGAGGGGCGGCCGGACCGAACGTTTTGAGTACAACTCCTCACCGCAGATCTCGTTTGTTTGGATTATTTTAGAGCCGAACCGTGTTCGCGCAGTTTTTTAACTTTCCCACGGGAATCCGACGGTTGGGATTACCTGCATACCTGAAGCCTCTACGGAAGAGGTTCTTCAAGCAGGCCAATCAACAAAATAGCACTGGTCTCGAGACTAAAGCTTCCCTTTCGTTCTGCCCTGAACCTTCCATCGCGACAAGCACGTTTGTCTTATTTAAAGAAATTGGATTTATGCTCGTTCGGTGTCCTCTAGGCCACTCAATTAGATAAAAAGGTTCTTATCTAGGTCTGGATTCGAACCCAGGACCTTGTGTCTCTGTCCCGTATCATCTTGTCACTTTTCCATCTTCGCGATTAGCCAAAAAGAACAGAAAAGCGACGTAAATTAAACAAACCAATCAATCACTGGGAAATTTGAGGTTGCTCTTAGTTTCTCATAGTTACCGGTAGGTGTCGAGCTGTGTAATGATGAAAACTTGAGTGTGAAATCAGGTGGACTTAAAAAAGACTAACAATTCCTAGACCAAACAGAAGTGACAACATTCCAAAAAATCGTCTGTGAATTGAAAATTGAGATATACAGGGTGTTTCATAAGTAATATCGCAAAATGACACAGTCGAAAGTACACGATAATGAAGGAAAAAGTCTCTGTAAACATGGGTCTGCAAACGAGCCGTTTTCGAGATAATTGCGAATGTGTGATTACAAGCCACTACTGAGTTCATTGTTTGTAACATCGTCCTAGTTGGTAAAATGCTAATAATATATGTGAATGTGTGAATAGAAACCGTCACTGATTGCATTTTGTAAACACCGAGTGCTTTACTCCTTGCGCGTTCCGAGGTTTGCTCTTTGATTACAAAAAATAACATTTCCGAGAGGTGGCGTTGTAATCAAACAGGATGGACGCAATCAGTACACAGTCTAATCGTACTGTGGGAGTCACGTCAGTTGTGCTGTACTGCGTAGTGAAAATGGAACCTTACAGCAACGGTGAGTACATTTTACCAACTAGGATCACGTCTACAAACAATGAAGTCAGTGGCGGCTTGTGACCACACATTCGCAATTATCTCGAAAACGGCTCGTTTGCAGACCCATGTTTACTGAGACTTTTTTGCTTCTATTATCGTGTACTTTCAACTGTGTCAGTTTGCGCTAGTATTTATGATACACACTGTATAACACCACTGTACATAATAATATACTAGGTGTGAAAATACCCAGTATGCGAGTTTTTAGTTTTTAGTTTACTTTATGCACAGAAAGTCTAACCGTGACTGAATCCACTGTTTAAAGTGGTAACCTATCCATTATGTTCCTCCACCGGGTACAGAACCCGAGACACTCTGATTGCAGGGCGGCGACACTTACCCGGTATATGAATCTTAAAAATGGGACTAAAAAAAAGAAATGGAGTACTTGTGTAAAATGTCGTTGGATGTGAGACTGAAATGTTAATTATCCGGCAAGTTTTCACAATGACGTCCAATTGGATTTTGTTCCCTACTTAGTTGAATCGGTGAATTTCGATATCTCCACCGAAGTTCCCGGGTTTGAATCCCGGCTTGGGCATGGGTGTTCTTTGCTAGTGTCATTTCGTCAATTCCTCCGATGATCACCCATCCCCATGGTGGTAATTGGCAAAACGTGGCAGAAAAGGTGACTCTCATTAATTTTTGAAAAAATACGATGAAGATCCCAGAAACAGGGGATGAAATTAGCAAAGAACTTTTGAGGGTATTGGCTTGTTTGATGGGGTATAGTTATTTGGTATTTGACGACGGAGGCAGTGGGGTGCCAGGACAGAAGTTTCGAGTTTTCAAAGCACACCGAAAAGCTTTTGGAATACTAACAACAAGCATGTTCTTTTATATCACAAATGTTTAAATTGCCAAATGCTTTTAAGTCGAGCACGATGGACTGGTGTTGAATTAGTGTGAAAACTACTTCAATTTTAAAGACGCTCAAGTACATACTGCATATGCGGTAGTTCGGAATCCATACAAAACAAAGACAAAATTAATCTCACTTGGCTCTCCAAGTCTTCACACAGTTCACATTTTTCAAATCGTTCCGAAACTGGACCTGCACCTTTAATTAAACATTTTACAATACACAATGCAGAGATTTCTTTCGCATCTCATTACACAGAGACATCTAGTGTGAAATAACATCAACATAGTAGAAAGCGATTAGAGCAAGTGTTCTCGGGTTGCCAGCCAGGTGAAGTCGATGTTGGCTTCCAACGTTTCGAACGCATACATTGCTCTCATCATCAGGGAATATATGAGTATTGAATTAGCAACTCCATCGCAGCAATGTAGCGCATTCTCTTCGAGTTTTGAAACCACATAATTCTCACGTCATGCACAGCACACGCTGTGGCTCACTGTTATGTACATAATAAATAACAAGGTTTGAATTGTGATTTAATATTCGTCAACCATTGGTCGCATAAATAACTTAGTATGAACAATAACAATTGTAAACAAAATAACTATTTTACACGCAGGGAGTAGAATAATACTATAGATTTTATACAGAGGGGTACACAGAAGTTTTAGCGTAAGATGCAAGACTTGAATCGGATCTCTGGCATACTGTAACATAGGGTGACCAGATATTTGTTGACCGAAAAGAGTATATAGTCTATAGGTTGAAGGTGTGCATGCACAAATCATAAAAAGAAATCGAAAATACGGGTGGTTATTTGTTATTGTTTGTATTATAGCCCTTATAAAATAGGCCTAACTCTACAGATTCAAATTATTTATGGGTCTAATGTAATTAGCTAATTACAAATACTTACTCAGCAATGGGCACCATCATTCATACTTGTGGGATGATTTTGCTTCCTTGAGTAGTTTAAATCGTCCTTTATTGCCAGTCTAAACTCTTCACATGTCATGTCCAGATGGAATTTCACTTTCATTACTTGTTCGAGTGTTGACACCAGGAGTGTACTTTTTTCCTCTCGCCAATAAGTTTTAATAACACTGAAGATTCTTTCACAATCTCACAATCAACATTTGTACAGGTAGAGTAAAGAAGAATTTTATAAGAGTCACAATCACTTTTAAATTTGACCCAGCCTGTACTGACCTCCACTTACCCATCATTGTTTCTTTTCTTTCCCCCCAATCTTCAAGATGTTTTTTAATGGGAAATTGCACAATGAGTGTCTAAAATATCATTATTTGAAATATGTTTTGCCTGTTGATGGAATATGAAAATTACTCTTGAAATTGTTCATAGGAAATTCTTGAGTCAAGGAGTAAATACTTCAGTTTGTTGACATCTTGACGTTTTCCGTTCTGTGGATTTTAACGCATTTTTACGCGTAAAATAATGAATGAAATTAAATAGCAAGGAAAAGAGTATATTTGGGAATTTTTGCAAATTGAAAAGAGTATAGAGTATATGAACCTCTAAAAGAGTATAATACTCTTAAAAAGAGTATGTCTGGTCACCCTATGTAACATTTCTCTACCAAATGAGCAACTGTTGTATGGTTTCATATAACTTTTGCAGTAGTCGTGTGAATCACTATTGTAATTCATATAATATTATCGTTTTTAGCCATTGTTTGTCAAAATTGTTCTGGTTTTATAGCGAGGATGCCCTCTTTGAAGTATTCTGTTTCACTAAACAAATAATCATAAGTTATTTCACTCATCACATTACAGAAGGGGAATTTCTTAATCTAGTGCATTACATTTGGATGTAATGAAGCGAAACACAACTCTTAGAATCTTACTTATTTTCTTTCCCCCCAAAATAGGTTTTTGGTGGTGTAGACACACCCACTTCATATATTTATAACAGCTTTTAGAAAGCCGTACATGTATATATAGAAATACGTACCACGTATCCAAAAACGCTCCCATCAATGTTCGCGTGAATCACCTATTGTGCTCCATTGAAAAATGAGCTCTAATAACAAGTCAACAATGGATATAAAGCGTGTTCCGTTCATACCTCCCACATTTCAATTCAGAATTGCTAAAATATTATGAAACATAATGGAATGCGTGTGGTACAGTGGGATCCATTAGTATTACACTGCAAATTGTCCATGACTATTTTCATTAATTTTTTTCGTACATCCTGTGTGTTTTTAAGCGATGGATTTCTATGTATGCTGGTGCAGAAGTTATCAACAGCTTATTTTGAGTTTTCTTTTAATTCTTGAAGCTCTTAGTGGGTCAAATAAAGTGCACGAACATGGCGATGGACAATTTGCACGGTAATACTCATGGATCCCACTGTACTAGACGAAAGAGAAACTCAAATAATTTTTATTGCATGACCTCGAAGTTCACCGTTTTCTCACTATGCAGCGCCACAATCGCATGAAGCACAATGGCGACTCCGCAGCAGCGCGCACAATCTGTATTCTGGTATGCAGAGACCAAATCAATCATTACAGTGCAAATTATGAGCTGAAGCACCTGATGGGAAAACCATTAAGGCATGGTGTGCGAAGTAAGTGTTAATAAACAATCCGGAGGTTCTCACATTGGATATTATTCGTACTACAAACTGTGCACACATAGAGGTGTATTAGAGTTCAGCGTAGAGGTGTATTGGTGTATTCGTGTTTGGTGATTCATGCAATAAAATTCTTTTGAGTTTCTATTTCGTCTAGTACCACTTGCATTCCATTATGTTTCGTAACATTTTAGCAATGATGAATTGAAATGTGGGAGGTTTGAACGGAACACCCTGTATTTCAAGTAACGGCTGAGAGATTATAGTTTCTGGACTGTTTCAAGAAGTTAGGGTTTGGGAGCCAAGGTCTAGAGTGTTGTCAAACTGCAGTAAAAGGTGAAAATATACTAGTGGATCACTATTGTATTCCACGTGACCACTGCAGTGTTAAGACGTTTTGAATCCGATTCAGTTTTTCAAAATAACGAAATCCGCAAGTGCTGTTATCGTAGCATTAAAAAAGATTATAATTGTCTTACAAATCGTATAGTACCAACTGGCATTATTTCAGTTGACTTTGCTGAAGGTTCCACTGGGGCGCCAACCTGTGGTAGCATTGTTGAATTTGTTATTTTGAAAAATTGAATCGGATACAAAACTTTTTGAAAATTGTACAAGACTATAAAAAGCCCAAAGATCATTCTGGCATAGGAAATTTTCGAATTCAAGATGGTGCCACTACAAGTTGACAGACGTGATACATGCCGGTAGTTCGGATGGTACAGCAATGTCACAGTATGCCAGAGGTCTGGGTTCGAGTCCTGATCGAAACTGAATTTTAGCTCAGATTTCTACGTAATACATCACCTGTGTGTGCCAATTTGTAAGGTATACTCTGTCCCAAGTATATCTGAAGGAAGCGAACGAAAACAAGGTTCTGCGCAACTAATGACTCTACTAATGAACACGTGAGAGGGAACTGGATTACTTGGAGGGGGAAAACTACTGCAGTTATCAGCCTTCGCTCTGCCCACTCGTTTCCCCCATTCTCTGCCGCTGTGTGTAGCCTTCCTCCAGAGATATCCGGGACAGAGTATAGTGATTTTTCAGTGCATTTAAAGGGGGAACTGTTACAAAAGGTTTAAGAGCCATTATTTTGAAATTGGAACAGAGTGAGATGGTTGTATTTTTTTGATTGGCTTGATTTTTCTCGAAAATGGGACGAGGCCCCAACGTTTTCTCATTTCCATGTGTTAGTACATATATTCAACTACGAGATGGAATATTTAGCTTATTTCTTGCTTGATGCTGTTTTGAGACAAGTCTAATTCTAAAGTTGCAAATTTCGCAATTTTTTATTATTCAAAGGGTTATATCTGCTAACAGCATCAATATGCAAGTAATGTGCTATATCAGGTAGTTTGTCCTAATAGTGATCTACAATGCTCTGTTAACAAATCTTTGAGGTAGTGTTGCTTAACCAAAATATTAAGGGCCGAATATAGGAAAGAAAACTGCATTTTGGACCCTCTTTGTTGCCTCATAACAATCGAAAGCAAAAATGTCCCATATAAACAATTGAATGTATATAAGCAACACAGTCTTATATTAGCCTAGCAGTATATGAAAACAAAAGTTTGGGATGTTGTTGATTTCCAAAGATACAGCACTCCGAACGTACCCATTTTTCACTTTTCATGAAGAAAATAGACGGTCTGACCTTGAACTTTGAAATTTTCTGCAGGGAAGGAAAAAATCTTTCAAGGTCTCAAAATTGCATAATATTCATTTCTCATGACCTACTTCAACATATAAAAAAATCAAGCCAATATATAAATACAACTATCCAAATTTTCCTTTTTTGTTCGAATTTCAAAATAATGGCTCTTAAAGGGGAAAACCTCTTAGAAAGGGATGAAAGGTAACAGTAAAATTGTATCCATTTCCACTACCATCTCATATTACCCATCTCTCCTAATTTGATGCGCGTTACAGCTAACCCCAGCCGACAATGTATCATTCCAGACTTCCAGAAGTGTCCGCAAGAAATCTCTGGAATTCTGGAGCTTCAGTATAAAGATCAAGATGAGACGTCACTCGTTTTTGCCATCTTGGGGTTTTCCAAGAGACAGAGCGCAAGATCTTATCGAAAATTCAGGCGCAATCTTGAAGTCGCTCTCTGCTTAGCTTAGCCTGATACCTCCGCAAAATTCTCCATCCCCTTGAGGTCGTTACGAGAAGCCGTGCTCAAAAAAACTAACGAGGTGGCTGTAGCAAAAAGCCACGTGATATTCACTTCTCCATTCTCAAAGCCACTAGATAGTCGCTTCATTATTTTTAGGTTGCGATCTGCGCGAAGGCAAGAAAAGTGATGCAAGTCAATTGTCTGCTGTTATACACTGGTTGTCTATTTTCGTATTGGAATTTCTGTTCTTGTGTCGTCACTCATAGGTGGGACCAGCTGGGGCCAACAGCACCGGGGCCAGGCTATGAATGATGCCCGTGATCTTCTCTGCTTTAATTTGCTTACCAAGCCCATTTTGCCAGGTAAGCTCCTTGCTACCGAGCCAATATTAAGCAAAATGCAGATGGTTTCATTTAGATGACTGTAGATCGGAGGCTAATTGCCCTATTATCGTTATACGAGGAATGAACCATACATTCGGACTACATTGAGTTTATATATGGATGCGGGGGATGGAAGGAACCGGAAAATTTCAAAATCTCAGGAAAATGCCCCTCCCCCCTTCCGCCCCTGGACAACAAAGTACAGTACATTGTCAAAATACACATGGAAATGATCGCAGGCATATTTGGAACAAGAAAATAATTGCATTATTATCATACGAGTAATAGAACACAACTTGTACCCCCCAAAAGACATGTATATGCGCCACTGTCTCAGTTTCAAAGGAAGCCTCAATTTTCCAAACATTTTCCTCCTCTTTTTATGGGGTAAGGAGTCTTTACGGTGCAGCATATGTGTTAACAATAATATAAAAGAAAATCGCAATTCCAGCGAAAAATAGCGACATTATGACGTAAAAACTACGACCTTGTCGATGTATCTATATATGGATAGGTGGTAAACAAGGGGTAATACCTAGCGGTATCTATTTATAGATAGTTGGTAAACAAAAGGTTAATAGAGAGTTCTTGACGGCAACCTCAAGGCTTTCCTATCTAGGTCCTTATGCTTCATGTCAGCGTAGGATCAGCTTAATCGAATATCATCTATCTTCTGATATCTGTATCTTCCCCGCATCCTTTCGACGTTAACCATTCCTTCCCGTGCAGTTATTTCTTAGCCAATATATTTTGCTTTACTTGATCAATTCCAGCATGCTCTTCTTTCACCCATTCACCCACCACTTCCAAGCCAGTTTCGTTTCTTACTTTCTCTGTCCATTTCACATGTCCCGTTGTTCGCCATAACCACATTTCTAAAGCTTATAGTCGCTTTTCCTCACTTCTTTATAGCGTCTTGGTCTCTGCGTCATACAATACTACTGAGTGGCCACAGAATGACGTACCCACTATTATTTTGTTGTGGTTCAATGCTTGATATGGACACATGCCTGATACTTTGAAGAGTCCAGAACATAGTTATGGAGTCAGGGCTGTGCCATATCGATTTTGTGACATCGAAGTTCGCATAATTCGGCTGTGCTACGAAAATAACGGCCTCCATTATATGGCTGTGCGATATATCGATATCGAGTCGATATTTTTAAAATATCGAAGCGGCGATATTGTGAAGATATCGATTTCGATATATCGATATCGAAAATAACTGCGCCATATTTTGGCACACTTCGCGTTGCAAGTGTGTCATTAATTACCTGAATAAGACCTTTCCCTTAGCCTGGTCTCCACGAAGTCCCGACCTCACCTCTACGGGTTTATCAAAGTCAGAAATAACCGGTATCGCACAACGCAAGAGTTATGAGGAGCTCTGGAAGGTGCCTTCACGCACGTGACCCTGGATAGAATATAGCGCAGAATTCGGCTATGCTACGAAAATGAGTCTCCACACCGTTGTTCTGGACTCTTAAACCATAAGGCGTGTGTCCATATCAATCATTCAACCATAACTATCGTAGTGTCGAAAATAAAGGTGGGTACGTCACTTTGTGACCACTCTGTACATTCCATACAAAACACATCTTAGTTGTTAGTTCCATTAAAGGCTTCTTTTGCTATTCACAATTTGGCTTCCTAACTGCATGATCCTTTTAAATATTTCGGTAGAATTCTTATTTGTGTGCGTCTTTCTGTGTATAGCAGAAAAATTATAGCCACGATATTAAAAAAAATGTGTTGTGACATTCTGTTTACAAGCAAGCATTTATCACATTCCTATCGGCCTGACAGGTAAGGTTGTCAGGTGTCATTGTGGAGCGTTACAAGAAGGTATTGTCAAGAATGTCATGTGTAAAGTTACCTGACGTCACATCGCAATTAGCCAAAAGCGACAGAAAAGGGAAGTTGAAGTAACAAGTCGAAGCTACCAGATGTCGCGCTTTGTCCGGAAATTTTCCCAGAAACGAACAGTTTTGGAGCAAAAAAATTCCACCGTAGTCAAAAAGGTAGAACACAATAGGCTTACGTAGTTACGAAACTCTTTGGTCAACAACGAAATTAAACCACACGAAGAGTCCTGTGAATTCTGAGCAGATGTAGTAGGGATGATCGAAAAAGATAATACAAAGCCTACAAATTCCAGTACATATTTATTAGACGAATACAAACGGGCTCACGTGAAAGGGCACTTCCTACACTACTTATCAACATAGTCCCTCCCCGCTTCAAGCATTTATCCCAGCGCTTCACGAGGTTCATAATGCCTATCTCATCTGTCTGTTGTCGGAGCCCAACAGTACGTCCTGGCCTGGCAGGTTTTAGGTGGCATGAGCTCCATCATCCAGCATACTTCCCGGAGATTATCATCTCTTCGCTCCTTTAGAGAAACATCTCAGAGGACGCCGGTTTACTCGAATGATGTCGTCAAGCAAGAAGCAAGGATTTTGCTCCAACAACAGGAGCCCGAGTTCTATGCAACAGACAACATGAACCTCGGGTAGAGCTGGGTTAAATAGCCGGCGGAGGCACATGGTGGTTCGGATTCCACTTTAAACTGTAGGTCCAGTCCCGATTAGTCTTACTGTGCATAAATTGGACTTAAAACACCAACTCAATAAACAATTGTCTTGTGATGGAATTGTATTAATACTGGCTTCAAGGCTTGAACCTCGGACTGCGCGAAACAAAATCACTGCATGACGATTTTTACGCATCCCATTTTAATTCCCAACAGTTCAAAGCAATGCACCATGTACGGCTCTTTCAATAACTCAAGATCCCTCGACGCCCACACTGTACCATCGCTGTTTCGGAAGTTGTCCTCGTCCGGTCGTAACTTTATGACGTCAGGCAGCTTCCGATCGGTTCCCTGCATGCCTGTAAGACGCCCGACTAAGCAGAGTAAACAGCACGGAAGCTGAGGAGGACGTCCACGTCGTCTCATTTTAATCCATTCTGTTTGCGGAGACCTCCTCCCGCCCAACCCTCCGGGGGAAAATCGAATTTGATGCGTCGCTTGAGGCGCTCCTTCGTCTTCGGACATAAAACGCAGAAGAAGAAGAACCCGCAAGGCGACGGCTGTGGACGCGACGCCAGATGGAGAAAGGAGGCTGGATTCAAGATTGAGATTAAATCTCATCAAAAAGTGTTACTTCGTCTCGTTAACTCGCGCATTCATTGGGAAGCTCTCGACTCGGAGGCAGATGTTGGAAGTTAAGCGGTCATACTACTGGGTTTCCGGTTCATTGGAGTCTCAGCTGAGTCCACCACGGAAGGCTCCTGTCGACATTGCCCTCGCTGATGGAGTAGCAGTAATGATGTTGCCTTGTAAATCAAGTGGTTCCGGGTTCTATATCTCCTGCCGACCTCCGTGGTGGAGTGGTTATCCAGCGCACTACGACGCCAGGGGTCTCGGTTTCGAATCCCGGTCTGGTCATAGATGATCTTTATGAGCTTCCCTTGACGCTCTTTAATTTACCGTTTATATTACACATTAATATGACACCCTAGTAGCAAACAGTAACGTCCTTTTTCAATCTCCCTCTCTCTCTCTCATTTTTGTCCTTCGTTCTTCCATTTTCAATCTCTCTCTCTCTCCATATTCTCTGTTCAGCTAAGTATTCCGTTTTGAGTAGGTTCTTAGATTCAGGCAAGAGAAGTTGTCGTAGTTTTGGGGGCAAAATCTTCAGTTATGCCTCCTGAAAATTCTGCGATTACCCATATCTAGGGACGTGAAGGTTTCGTTTTTACGATAACGCCGAAAATTTGAGTAAAGCAAAATAAAGTGTTTAAAATGTATTTGGGTGGGTGAAGGAGGCAAGTTTTTGGTGTTTCGGAATCGCGAAATAACGCGAATAAAGCTATTTTTTTCATAATAACACCAATTTTTACACTTTAACGCGAAAAACATCGCGAAATATGCAATATTAACTGGGGATAACACTTCATCTGTTCAAAAAGAACTACCTGAAGTGAAGGGCTTTTCCGTCATTTATAGTCTAAACTGGTGATAGTTCGATTCAAAAGAGATCGTCACGCGTCACGCTACATTTATTGCAGTTTGGCGCAGGTATACTGACAGTGTTCGCTCGTGGGGTCTTCCGAGAAGGGGATTATCGTAGGAAAGGGAAAATTTTCAATGAGAAGCACCTGTTGTGTTTCGGAGGGGGGAGGGCGCGTATGTGTGTGTGTAAACAAAACGGTCGCAGAGGGATATTTTAGCATTGTTATGGAAATGTGATGTGTATGATTGTGTTCAAAGATTTGGGTGTTATCATTCAATAAACATTTCATATTTAGTGTCTGATGACATGAAATAGTTTTCCAAATGCACAAAGGCAAGCCATTTTTTTGTCATAAAAACTAAAATTTGTCTAAATTTTTCAGAACTAACACAATGTGAAAATCCTAAGTAAAAACAGTAAAAATGCATGTCAAAGTAACACCGAATTGCAGTAAAAAATAACATCGAAATTTAGGCGAAAATAAAACGAAAACTTCAAGTCCCTACGCATATCTACAATAGTGCCAGGCAAAATAAACACTGGACACCAAAACCCACCCCGCTTTCTGCTTCATTCGACAGAGACCAGTTTAACAGCAAGTTCTTACACCAACGCCACCAAACACCACTTTCGATACCTCCATCTCTTTTGCATTCAGCTCGGAGACACTCTTGTCCCAGAGGACCCATGGAGTTCCTTGAACTTAACTCCTTCTTTCTGTTACAAATGTAACTGCACCTGCTTTTATTGACATGTCTCCATGCTCTTTGAATTTAAAAGTTCTCATTTCCTTCCCATCCCAGCTTTAGCATATCACAAATTACCTTCATTCATCATTCAGCTGTGACAATCGCCGAGAAATCTTGTCGGAAGGAAACCATCTCTCTCTCTCTCTCTCTCTCTCTCTCTCTCTCTCTCGTTCTCATCTCTGTTTGAACTCTTTAAAGAATTCTTACTGGGATTCTCTTTTAAAGTTACTTCTAGGTTTTGTACATTTGGTTCTCATTCTATCGCATACTGTGCGTTGCTACCTGACCTGTACTTTCTCGCCAAGACTATGAACTCGGTTAGGTAGTGACAATTAATGGAAAATTTGATTAAACTCACTATGTAGGTTGCCATGCTATAATTTCTTTGAGAGGTATTCGGAATAATGTCCAATCTTCCATTCTTTATCCCTATGTACAGTGGGATCCATGAGTATTACCGTGCAAATTGTCCATCAACATGTTCGTGCACTTTATTTGACCCAATAAGAGCTTCAATAATTAGAAGAAAACTCAAAACAAACTTCTGCACCAGCATACATAAAAATCCATCGCTTCAAAACACACAGGATATAATAGAAAAAATAATGAAAATAGTCATGGACAATTTGCCGAGCAATACTAGTAGATCCCACTGAACGTGTGTCTGTTGCCATTCATTCATTGCTTTATTTTGTACCTAATAGCAAGGATTATCTATTACAGGATGGGACACTCGGCATATTCTCCATTGACTTGTGCGAACACTTTTCTGAGGCTTTATAAACCACAGACTATTCATACCCAGTACAAGCAGAGCCGTCTGGCGGGGGAAGACAACGTACTCGAACAGTGAGAAACTATCGATTAATACGCATATCGATGTTTGAGCTCGATACTTGGAAAGCAAATCGACTTTTTTCATTGGAATGTAATAAATTTAAAAAAAAGAATAATTAAAATTGTGGATTCTGGTCTTGGATTGTCTAAAGGAAATATCTAGAAAATATACTAATTTCTTATACATTTACTAAACATATATGATATAGGTTCATTTTCTGGCTTTCATAAAATTCAAGACAAGAAACAACATTTTAATTCTTACACTACAAATCTTACTTGATGGTTCATTATTGTAATTGATTGCAGGATTATTCTATTATTTACCTTAGAGTTTATTGATTGCAATCCACGTGATATGCAATGAGATGAACAATAATAGAACCGAAATATCTCCCCCTTGCACTAGAATAACAAACTACCCGTAACGCGGAACATTTACCAAAGCAGATGTATTGTAGTGTTGAGTTACAATGAAATTTCATTGTATGCAAATATAGAGGCAGAATTAGCCACATAATGTCAAACTGTAAGAATTTGTAACATTGACTATATATGTTTCTTTTATTTGATTCGGCAACGTTGAGCTTGCACATTGTCTTCTTCTTACTGTCATTAATTAAAAATCATTTACTATTCCAAAATGTTGTAAATATGTCTATGTTTTCCTTTAAAATATTAACTATTCACGTATACAGCCAAAACTCATTTGTAGGATACAAGAAAGATTTATTTTCCAACTAAACTTAAATTTAATTCTACACGAATTTAAATTACACACACACATAAAATATGTAGTCTCTCTACCTTTGCTTAGAGCGATCAAACTCAACCTGTGTGCTTCGAGACTTCTTAGAGGATGGTAATTAATCAATATAGAAGGTACGACGCATGTGATAGTTTTGTAATGAGATATCTACGTTAAACACGAATACCCAATTCCTAGCTTATTCTATACTATGCTTGACATAAGACATAAAACACATCTTTCACAGCGGAAATCACTGAAACTTTAAAATTCGGTAAATATGAGATATCGCCCGAACGGATTTCTTTACCAATTCGGTAAATATGCGATATCGCCCGAACGGATTTCTTCAAATTTACAGGAGAAACTACTTACTGAAATCAGTTTCTGTAGCATTGTCGAAGTTCTTCGAGGTATTTTCTCTCACGGAAACTGAAAACTTCACCATAGAATGCTGCAGAACAAGAAATAATCACTTTTTATGTAAGGAACGTGCATTTTCTGTAAAGCGACAACATTATGCCGTTGTTTCCATTATGTACCTGCGATGGCGCGAGCGTCCAAAGTCACGTGGCCCTCCAGTGTTTCCAAATGTGCCTTTTTTTACGTGATTTTTTTTCTTTTTTTTAAAACTATGCTTACCTAACCTAACCCAACCTAACCTAACCTTGCCGGAAATGGTCCGTGAGGCTGTCGTGAATGGTTTTTGGGGCTATCGTGAATGGTTTTTGGAGCTATCCGCAATGGTTCGTGGCGCTATCCGTCAAAAAAATGGTTTTTGGGGCTATCGTGAATGGTTTTGGGGGTTATCCGTCAATGGTTCGTGGGACTATCGTGAATAATTTTTGGGGCTATCCGTCAGAGGTTTGTGGGGCTATCGTGAATGATTTTTTTGGGGCTATCCGTCAATGGTTTGTGATGACATAATGAACACGAAAGTAGGTATTTTTCGGTGAAGAAGGTTGAAACGCTGCATACCCACTCCAAATCGACAAAACACAAGCACGACGCGCGATGATCCATGACGGGTGCACGCCATATTGTCTGTTACCTAAGCGGAACAAGGAAGACAAATAATGACTCATAATATGAAAAGTTGACACTATTTTATGGAAAAAAGGCATAACTTCACCTTAAAGAATCTTCCGCAATGCAGAATAGGTAAGTATCAATGATAATATTAACGAAATAAACGAGTGAGAGGTGTTCGGGCGATATCGCATAATTACCTAAAATTCTCCACAATGAACCTAAATTTTGGTTCAAAAAGTAAAATGTAGTCCACTAAATCGAAATGTACTTACTATAACAAAAACTTTGAGAATAGTGAAATGCGTCACAAACAGCTACATTAAAGGTTTCAAGTGCTTGAATATGTACGACGTAACGCAGTACTACATAAATTTAATACAAATATACCTTATAATGTATATCCCTTGAATTTATACGATCGTTTTATGAGTTAGCCTTTGATCATGGACTAATGGCAACTTAGACAGGGCTGTTAGTTTTCGTCCAAGCGGTTAGATGTCGCTAGCAACTTCCGTCTCCTACGGAAATGTCGTATAGCAACTTCCGTATCCTCTTAGTGATCTCCGCGTTCGCCATGGCTTATGGAGCTGTGTTATCCTCATATCCTCCGTTTTTTTTCATTATAATTCTCTGTTGGCTACCCCTGTTAGTTCGTTATCTTAATAGAAATATACCTATCCGGGTGGCTATTCGCAGGTAGGTCCTTAATACTCCAGACTATTTTCTATTAGTTGATCATCTGACGCGTCACATTTGACAACTTACGACATCTATCTTCAATCATACTGAGGAGAATACATTTTTTCCATATACCTCTTATTAACTGTGAACTTTATAACTTTAGATGTATTTTTATCGAACGAAATTAATATAAGAAATATCTTGAAGCAAGTTAAACAAGTTGCTTTCACAAAATATTCAGAACGTTTTATATAAGTCAACGTTATAATAAAGAAAGAATTTCAGTAAACTTCAACGAAGATATGATAAGTATAACCGTGGCCAAGTCGTCAGCATAAGCCCTACGAAGTCAAAGGTCGCAGTTTCGAATCCTGAGTGAATGCCCATGTTCATCCACTCCATCAATTGATCATTCATCCCTATTTTGGAACGAAACCAGCTGCTAGAAAAGTGACCTAAAATAACGAATAGAAAATGAACAGGTTTACACAAACAAAATCTAGTGAGCAAAATTAAATTCGTATTGTATGTTTAGTTTTTTAGTTTTTTTTACCTAAAACCGTTTAATAAAAGATTGTAATACTTTCTCCTGTAGATTTTCCCTTTGTTGAAAATCCAAGCTGCTGCTCTCAGTTAGTTGTAACCTTTCGGTTAGTACAGACGTAGCCACTGAAAGAGACAAAAAGGGAAATAAACTGCAATCCTCTTTCCTATAAGCACCTTGCTTGGGCCTAAGCCGGTGCTCGAACCCACGCCCTCCATACACTAAATACTCATCCCAGTCACTCACTTCTCGCTCGTAGAAAAGCGATGAAACTAGGCTAAAAACACGACGTGCTAACAGCAAGCGCGCGTTAGAATTATATAAATCAACTAATGCAAGGCGCTAAATCAACGAAGCAGACGGATATAATCCCTATTAATTTCGACGACCCCTTTTGACAGAAGCTGCACGGATCCTGGTGCTTTGATTTCGTGATTTATGCTGGTTGAATAATTTACAGTCTGTTAGAAAACGTGTGTTATTTCGAAAATCCTCGCAGCCTTTTTGGCGAATGCTGTAACGCTGTAGTGAATATCGTATGTGTTGAATTTAAGTCAACTAGTGTATGGTTATTGAGTACTTGGTCATATAGATTTCCTTTTTTTAAAAAAAAGAGAGAGAGAGAGAGAGAGAGAAGATTGTTATGGTGGAATCTGTCACGAATCATTTTATACCCATCGATGTGAAGTTGTAGATCACGAATATGTATGATCGTATGTTCAAAATGATAGTGTATATGTGCACACATATGTGTGTTCCGTATACTGGGTGATTTTTTTAACCTGAATCATTTGAATATCTTGAAAAAAGAATCATCCTACAAAAAAATGTTCCAAATAAAAAGTTGATAGTTTGGAGGGGGAAGTTTAGTGGTGCAACAAAAGAACACCCTCTCCCCCTCTTGTAGGTGGGGCAGGGGGCAACTTTGAAATTTCAAATAGAAACACTTATTTTTTATTACAGATTCGGATTTTACGGAAAAAAATACATAAGTTTTGTCTGAAACATTTTTTTCGATTTGTGAGATGGCGCTATAATCGACAAATTTTCATTTCTTGAATGTTTACACTTTAAAACCAACGTATTTCATTTCGCAATTCATTTAAATTAAAAAAATAAAACATTTTTGTTCCAGGACTTGAAATTGTTGTAAAACAAATACATTTATTTTGAAAATACAAAATTACTCGACAAATCTTAGCTCTAGATATCTCGTTGGCTAGTAAACTACATTCACTTCTCAATTACATTAAGTGTTCAAAATGGTGACCTTCAACTTCAATACATTTATTGATCCGCGCTTCGAATGAATGTACACAACTTATGTATTTTTTTCCGTAAAATCCGAATCTGTAATAAAAAATAGGGGTTTCTATTTGAAATTTCAAAGTTGCCCCCCGCCCCACCTACAAGAGGGGGAGGGGGTGTTCTTTTGTTGCACCACTAAACTTCCCCCTCCAAACTATTAACCTTTTATTTAGAACATTTTTTTGTAGGATGATTTTTCTTCAAGATATTCAAATGATTCAGGTTAAAAAAATCAAAATGAAAATTTGTCGATTATAGCGCCATCTATCACAAATCGAAAAAAATGTTTCAGACAAAACTTAAGTATTTTTTCCCGTAAAATCCGAATCTGTAATAAAAAATAGGGGTTTCTATTTGAAATTTCAAAGTTGCCCCCTGCCCCAACTACAAGAGGTGGAGGGGGTGTTCTTTTGTTGCACCACTAAACTTCCTCCTCCAAACTATCAACTTTTTATTTGGAACATTTTTTTGTAGGATGATTTTTTTTTTCAAGATATTCAAGTGATTCAGGTTAAAAAAATCACCCAGTATAATGTACATCGTATCATTCAAGCCAAGCGAGAGGTACTGGGATCGTTGCCCAGCATCTCCACCACGTATCATTCTTTCGAATGAGGGACCGAACCTGCCACTCATGATTGACTTATAGGACGATGTACACTAAGATCTCCTTCATCCTCTGAGGAGAGTCTTACTCGCTAGCACGTTGGCCTGATGTTAACGGCCCAAGAGGTACTACTGAAACAAGATACACTAGAAAAGAACTGGAAATGGCAAATAAGTCAACACTTGAATTTTAGAACCTTCGATCTTGAATCATACATGGTGAAATTAGGATAATTACCTGTCTAATACATGAAGACTGATGCTCAAATCAAAGAATGAAGCGTAAGCCTGTACGTACTTTCTCCAGGCTTCTGGTTGCTTATCAGCCTAAGTGAGGCGGACTCGCCCTGCTCGAAGAAATACCAAAGAGTCATCTTGACTCTCGCAAGTCAATAAAAAAAGTGGAGGCTTACTCCGTGCCGATTCGTCAAGTTTATCGCTTCCTATTATGTCAGCAAATTACTCACTGTTTACCTGTTAGCTTGTTTGTTACACCAATACTTCAGGAAGTCTGCTACCACTTGACTTTGCATATTGGATACCTAAGAGGAGCAAGCGGCTTTTAGAACAAGTGGATGACCCTTGGTCAGGTTGAAGTTTCTTGAAAATGTACAGGCTTACAGCTTCGTTACGACATTACTCGTTAGTAATTAAACATTAAAATATTTTATTTTTGAGAAAATATTAGGATACTGCATTAATCTATGAATACTGACACCGTGCCTCATTTACCTCATTGCCTCCTTCACATACACTTACTTAATTTCTATTTCGCGTGTGTTTCAATTATATAGGTACACTTATAATTTTCTATCATTTATAAACATTTAGCAGAATTGTATAGCTTAACAAATTAATTCATGTAGGACAGAAAGCTGTTTGTTTAGTAAGAATCTGTGTAAAAATACTGTAAGCTTAAGTGTAACCCTACTTCAGATAATAAATAATAATAAAAAAATTAGAATCTACAATCCATTGTATTTGTGAGATAGCATTCTTTTGTTTATGAAAAACTTGAATATGCATTAAGAGTCCCATTTGAACATTTATTTTAAAAATTAATGAATTACTTTCCTTAAAACACGTCTGTTCAAGGTCCGTCCTGATGCTGTATTGCGTTAACGTAGCCTTGTAACATGAGTTTTGAAAGATACCTTTTTTTAATCTTTCCACTTTACGTGCAGATGGGGTAATGTCAGGATTTAGAGTTTAAAGTGGGATCAGTACTACTATATGCCTCCACTGGGTATCGAAACTGAGATCTCTTGAATATAAGGCTATAACCTTACCACTACGCTATCGGGAAGGCCATTCTAATAAATGGGTACTTGGTAGCAACTGGTATGGCTGTAAAGGTTGCCGGAGCGTGGTGCTGATCACATGAGCTTCGCAAAATGACCGAGATTGTAAATGTGTAGTACACCATCTCCATATTCTCATGTATGACTTCACGACAGGTTATAATGCTCAGGGGTCGACCTCCGTGACGGCATGATTTGCACAGCGCCCAAGATGCCAGGGGTTCCGGGTTCGAATCCCGGCCTAGGTATGGGTGTTCTTTGTGACTGTCCCTTCCTCTATTTCATCATATCATCACTCATCCTCATCTTCGCGATTAGCCAAAAGTGGCTGAAAAGAGAAGTAAAATAAATAAATAATGCTCACGAGTTTAACTTCTATAACACATCATCATCTTCGCATTTAACCTAAAGAACAAGAAAAACGAACTAGAGAAAGACATTGAAATCATTATTGAGGCAAGGAGTTCGTTTCAAAGTGCCAAATGGTGTATTGCATATTGTGTTAACGTTAGAACCTTATAATAAGAGTTTTGAAATTTATCGTCTTTCATCTTCATTACGCAGTACTTGAGCAGTACACGCCTCAAGAGTGACAAACTACGCAAGAAAGGTTTCCTCTAAGAGCGTGAAGAACAAAAATACTGCCCCATTATACAGGTAAGTGGCATCTTGATAAAATAATACAGGTCCCTACCATAATAGCCGCATTATATCACCATTTGCTTGAGTGCTTTGATAAATCACAAGAGATGTTATCAGATGGAGACACTAGCGCCGCCACGAATATGAACGTCAAAAGCAACCATTCGCTGCAGTTAACTGTTTAATTGGTCCGCTCGCAAGACAGATTCTTATCTGGGAATCAATGCGACTTGAAAAGCGAGAATTATCACTGGCAGAAATCGTGCGGTTCTTGATTCGTTTGCATCTCTCGTTAATAACCACTGTTTGCGACTGCGGAAAAGGACATTTACCGCAGCAGACGTGCTTCATACTTGAGTTTCATCGTTTTTTCTATCTCCTTGCCAGGGTTGCCAATTTGGTGCTTGTTACACCACATCTGGTGTTTTGAGACAGACTGGTACCAACTTTTTGTCCAAGGCGGCATTCTGGTGTGTTTTGAGATTTTATAGTGTAAATTATGGTGTGAAGAATTTCATTGTTATATGCAATTTGTAATGAGTTGCAATAACTTCACTGGGGAATTAAAAATCTACATTAATGCAATGTAATTCACTTGTAACCTCGTATTTCAAATACACTTGATCGGATATTATCACTATTCCACAATGACAACGATATACACTTAATATTACTTCTATAGAATTAGGCCGCCAGGTTGTTTCCAACTTTCTTTGTCTTTTTGCGCCCTTTTGACTTGGGCGCCCGGTGCGACTGCACCCCTCTCCCTTTCCTCCCGTAGCTACGGCTTTCATCACAATTCCACTTTATCACTGGAGGTTGTGAATACTATCAGAACAATGCACACGTTTCGGAATTGATGACCGAACTATCCAGGGCCCAAGATTCTTATGAGATATATTCTTTGTCAGATGATGATGATATTACTTTATGAAGGAAAATATAATGTTTTATGCTATAATTCACTTTTTTGTGATGTAGCGCTATTTCTGGTGATTTTTAACTTTGTCTAGTGCTTTTATGGTAACACTGTTAAGCCTTGCTTTCATGTTAATAAAACATTAAAATACTGACCAAGGCAGAGTTTATCGTATAAAAAATATATATATATATAGTAAAAAGGTAATGTTTCCACCCTCTAATGGGTCTTCTTCAGATGAATATTCACACTAGAATGATCATTCGTCTGAAGAAGACCCTGTCAGAGGGTGAAAACGTTACCTTTTTTAGTGTATATATATTTTTTATACGATAAATTCTGCCTTGGTCAGTATTTTAATGTTTTATTTTGTGGAAATTTTAAAGCTGGAATCTAATTACTTTTCCCGCTGGCATTTGGCAACCCTGCTACTTGCTGGCTCATTCTAATGCGGTTCGTTCAGCAAAGGATTTGAATGCAGTGACCGTTACTCAACATGCGCGCTAAACTTTTCTCTTCAAAGATCGATCCTGATAGCACAACCGTCATTGGTTTTCGAATCATATTACTATTGTGGTCTCCCCTTGCATGAGGAGTTTCATTGCCCCATTAAAATCTTGCGTTTTAGCGCCTCGGCGCGTTTGACGTTTCCCTCAGGAACGACATTTGGATTCCCGTCTTTTACGCTGAGCTGCGACGTTTAATTTGGCAGATATTGGGAAATGTAAATCACGTTGAGCATCGTCGTGGTGAGGGAAGTGCAAGGCGGAATGATACATTGAAATCGAGTTCTGCGGCGCCAATTATGGGTGTTCGGTGGCCGAAATGAAGTTGCTTATTGTGCGAACTGACGCCTCGGCGTTTCGCGAAACTTGTTTCCTGTGATAACTATGGCTTGTAAGTTATGACAGCGTTCGGAAAGCAACGGAGTTACAATCACTGTGCGAAATAAGCTTCTTGCTTTCGGGGCGGGGATACCGACTTTTGTAGTTTGTTCTCGGGAGGGTAGGTTTTTTGGTTATACAAATTTGTATGTATTGTATAAAAGCCCACAAGGGTTTTTTATTGGGATCGAACTTAGGCTATGCCAGCCTAAAGCTACACGCTTGCGGGAGGTACGTTTATGGCTTGTGTAACATCCCTGAGAAATGAAGGCAACACGTAAAGAAGCAAGGAGGGCTCGCCCCTGTGAAATAAGAACACTTAATCATTCGATTTCAACACGTCGGTTGACTGCTCTGGCAGGGTGGTGACACTACTCAAAGAAAGGGGATAAAGAAATGTTCGTTTACCTGTAGAACTAGATGTGAAGATCGTCTCCTCTGATTGTAGGTAAGGCACTCCTGAAATGCAACTAAGATAGCACACTACTCCTCGCTGTAACTCCTATCCTTTCAATTGGTAACCCGATTATAAATCTGAGGCAACAACTGTGTGCTGGATAGCTTTCTGATTACAACTCTGGGTGAGAAATGTTCTCTCAAACTATTTAAAGAGGATTCAAGTATCCGATCGTTAAAACCGTTGCGGCAGTTCTATTCTGCCGTTAACGGTGTTTTCTGTCTAAGGCTGACGTTGCGTTATTTCAACGCTTCCTGTGAATTTCTGTTAGAATCCCGTGTCCACTGAAGCTCGCTGGTGTAATTTGCTTTTAAGAAGCTGCCCCCAGCCTTCAGCCTGACCCCTTGGCTAAGAGATTAGTCTATCGAGTTATAACGCCGGGGGTACCGGGTTCGAGTCACGCCTTCCAGTCAATTACCAGTCAGTAAACTAAACTCTTGTCTTGCGATTCTAAGTACCTTAGAACAGTAGTTCTAACCTAAGTCATTAAATCTTACGATAACATTTGCACGTAATTTAGAAACAGTACATTTAGATTCTAAATTACACCAAAACTCGCTATCGAACTAGTAACATCGAAAACTTGACCATATTTCTATTGCAAGGTTCAAACTTAATTTCCATTTAACCTACGTACAAATTTCTTGCGAACACTTTATTACATGTTCGATGAGGTTGGTCCTTTAGTCCACAAGGATCCGTACTTTTCGGCATGAAAATCTCTGATGACTTGACCATTATTGGACACGAATTAAGAAATAATATACAGGGTGAGTCAAAAGTCTCTGACCACCACTTATAAAATGAACGGGGGTGTAGATTGCAGCAATTTGTCATGGTTGTAATATGTTAGGCCTAGGGGTAACTTTTCGGTGCATGTCATGACAACGTCCGCCATCTTGGATCAAACTTCATTTCTTTAAATGAGAAAGGGGGCATGTGGAGTATGGTTTTGGGCTAGAATTTCACCAGGAATTCAGTGGTGAAGTCAGATTTATGAAAACGTTAATGATAAGGAAGTTGGCAGCAATTGGGACACTGTAACGTGCGACACTGGCTTCCGTTGAGGGTTCCCTTTGAAATCACGAGCTACAGCACGGGCACTTCTGCCCCTCCACAGCGTGATGATCTGGATTCGTTCGGCCTTGGTCAATGACATGGTTCAGCACCTGCAAATGATACGTAATTATCACTTTCATATGCCCATAACTTCCTTATCATTAAAGTTTTCATAAATCTGACTTCACCACTGAATTCCTGGTGAAATTCTAGCCCAAAACCATACTCCACATGCCCCCCTTCCCATTTAAAGAAATGAACTTGGATCCAAGGTGGCGGACGTTGTCATAACATGCACCAAAAAGTTTCCCCCCAGACCTAACATGTTACTACCATGAACAATTGATGTAATTTACAGTCCCTTTCATTTTACAAGGGGTGGTCAGGGACTTTTGACTCACCCTGTAAGGAAGTTAATAACATCCCTGGCAGGGATTGAAATAATTTTCTTTTCCGGGGATATTTTCTTTTTGTGAGAGGGAAATCTCTTTCAATGGTTAATGTTGGCTATTGTCTTGTTTTCAAAGAATGCTGGGTTCCATTCTCTCTAAGGACACACAGTGGATAAGTTCAATGTGAGTCCAGTCTTGATAAGTGTATGAAATGAACTAAGGAGAAAAAACTTTATGAAAGCTCCGCCTAGAAATGGTTGTACACATTACTCTCAGCTTGGAATTCTATCTTCGACAGCAGCTAACTTGCTGGGCTGTTTGGAGGTTTATAGCTGTAATACGTGACCTGAAGGACATTTCTTAGGGTCGCGTACTTCTGGTTTTATTTGATGTCCAGTGTCTTGAAAGCTGAGTAGGTAGGAGAAGACATTTCTTGTGGATTCTCCAGGGTTGTCACTCTTGACACACGAGTTTTCCAGCAGAAATAACTGGAAGGATTTCTGCTGGAGAAGACGTAAAAAATACTTAGGTGCTAAACAAGTTGTCTCCAGAGTCGCTTTCGTGGCCTGGAAGCTCCAGAAATCCCATCAGAGACCGCCGTGGTTTGTCGACTCCAATTTAAATTCTGGTCGCGCGGTCAGAAATCGCTTGATCACGGCGAGACGTCTACGAAGCACGTCTCTGAGAAATCCTGTGTGACCTGCAAGGTTCGTGTTCCCCCTCGGACGGCCCCGTTATAAATGTGGAAAGCGGGATCCCGGGGCATTTATTTGTCGCTTTCTTTAAGGTTTCCGTGAGCCTCGTACCAGCAGGGAAGCCACTTTTATGCGGCTCGAATCTGCTCATCAATCCGTTGAAATTAGATTCTCCTTAGCGCATTTGCTTCTACCTCCTTTTAAAGTCCACTTTTAAGTTCATATAGGCTAATCGGGTTTAGACTTACAGTTTTGATGGATTCTTAACCACTGTGCAATACAGGATTTGGCAGCAAAAGGTTTGGTTACTTTTTTTTAGGAATTACAACTGTAAGTAACTATTCTTAAACCTAAGTAACTGAAATTGTTACTTTTACAACAGGCAGAGGCGTCTCGTGAACGCATGCGGTTTTTGCTGCGCATGCGTCAATTGTTGGGAAAAGGACAGCTTGCTTTGCGACGACATTAATGAGCATTTCTACATTCTAATTTCTTCATATAGGAGAAGTATTTATTTTACACGAGTGCGCTGAACTAAGCTTATATTAGATTTCTTGGTTATGAAATGACGCATGCGTCAATTGTGGGAAAAGAATTTTTACTTTCTTTCACTTCAGATCCAAGAAATGTAATATAAGCTTAGTTGAGCGCTCTCGTGTAAAATAAATACTTCTCCTGTATGAAGAAATTAGAATATAGAAATGCTCATTAATGTCGTCGCAGAGCAAGCTGTCCTTTTCCCCACAATTGACGCATGCGCAGCATGCACCGCATGTGTTCACGAGACGCCTCTGTTGCCAACAGTTACTTTATAAAGGTACTTCTATTGTAAAAAGTAGCTATTGCAGTTACTGCTACTTGGTTTTAAAATTAGTTACTTACAGTTGGAATTCCTCAAAATTTGTGCAGTTATATGAACAGCCACAACGCTAGAGGTCCCGCGTTAGATACCCAATAATGTTTCGGATTCCACTTTAAATTGTATGTTCAGTCCCGATTAGCTCTACTGCGCATAAAGTGGATTTTAAAACAAACTCAAAGTGGTTAGCGAAAAGTGGCAGAAAAGCGAATTCAAATGGACCAAATCAATCAGTTTTTAAGCTAATTTGTGACGTTGGCAAGCATTCAAGTTAGGAAGCACTGTTTCCATCTATGTGTCTTCTGTGGATGCTATGATCAAAGATTATTTTTATGGAATCGCCCAAGGCAAGGGTTTATATACGTTAAATTTAAAACTTCAGTATTTTGGGTTGTTTGCTACATGCTACTGTCCCGGGAGTATGTGGAGCAAGAGAACGAAAGCGAGTCCTGCCGTTTGTAACAGCGCTCACTGCTTTGCTCCGCCAAACTCGATTTCTCCCTTTCTCTACCGTTATGCGCGATCTTGCTCCACAGATTCCCGAGAGAGGATGTAGTAGGTGATTTACGCTTTAAAGCACTATTTCCATCTATGTGTCTTCTGTGGATGCTATGATCAAATATTATTTTTATGGAATCGCCCAAGGCAAGGGTTTATATACGTTAAATTTAAAACTTCAGTATTTTGGGTTGTTTGCTACATGCTACTGTACCGGGAGTATGTGGAGCAAGAGAACGAAAGCGAGTCCTGCCTTTTGTAACAGCGCTCACTTCTTTGCTCCGCCAAACTCGATTTCTCCCTTTCTCTACCGTTATGCGCAATCTTGCTCCACAGATTCCCGAGAGAGGATGTAGTAGGTGATTTACGCTTTTCGACCGTATGGAAGAGGTGTGACCGTTGCAAGGTATGGAAGCACACACAGACAATAAAAAACGGTTCCATTTATTCGCACAAAAGAAGATGCATCAAGTTAAATTTATACACACTAAAGGAAATTCATCAAGTTAAATTTATTCACACTAAAGGAAATTCATCAAGTTTAATTTATTCACACTAAAGAAAATGCATCACGTTTAATATAATCACACTAATCTTGATTCGTCTTTGAGAGAAACTTTTGAAAATTAAGTGTAAAGGCGAATTGGGCGAAATACTGAAATGTTTGTGTACTTGAATCGAAATTGTTACGTATTTCCTGGGAACATTAGTTACGTTTCATGCATTTTCTTTTTCATATTAATCTTGTTGACAAATATATTTTTCATTCTTGTTAATTTTTTGTTTAAGATCTACAACCTTGGTGACAATGAAGTTCGACCAGAAAGGAATACGTGATTAAATGCACAGAGGCATAGGCGGTGGAATGGGTGACCCGCAGAAGTGACGCATGTGTGTAAGAGGAGGCGTGTAAGCAGGCAAGAATCGTGATCCCAGCATGTTGCACCCAAGGTCACGTAAAGAACGAAAACGGGGAAATATACGCGTGACATTGAACTTCGACCAGGCACCAGACCCATACGGTAAATTCCTGATAGTGGCGCATTCGACGGAAGCATGACGTCACGGATACGATAAGGGAGTCCGCCGTATATAAGCGCGTGCTGTGCACCGAGGAACCGCAGTGCATCATCACCATGGCCAGGGGCAAACCTATTGACAACACCGTGAGGAGAAGAGTGGTGGAGTTGCAACGGGATGGACTCAGTGAACGGGAAATAGGGCGCCAACTGAACTTACCCAAGTCAACCGTCCACTGCATCATCAAACACCACCAAAATACGGGTACTACAGAGCCAGGTAAGGCCTCCGGTCGAAAACGCCTGCTGAGCGTGCGTGACCTACGGATATTTAGGCACTATATCCAGACCAACAATCATGTTTCTGTGGCCGAATTACGACTGTGGACTCGAGAACGCTTTCACATTGAAGTGTCAACCAGAACCATTCGCCGTTACCTACAGCGATGCGGTTACCGAGTGTACAAGGCGAAACGTAAACCCTTCCTTTCCATGTTGAACAAAGGCAATCGACTACGGTGGGCACGAATGTACCGGGGATGGACATTTCGGCAGTGGAACAGGGTTTTGTGAACGGACGAATCCATTTTCAATGTTGTGTACGGGAAAATACGGAAAACAGTCATTTGTCGGAAGGAGGAACAGAATGAAGCAAAATGTTATGCACGTCGGGTACAGAAACCTGCGTCAGTGATGGTATGGGGATGCATGACGGCATCTGGGGTTGGCCCACTACACGTCTGTGAGGGCATTGTGAATGCACATGCCTATACACGCATACTGGAGCGGCATCTTCCCACAGTGCGAAGGCACCTGTTCCACAGGCGGCGTCTCATCTTTCAACACGACAATGCCAGGCCTCATATAGCGCGGCTGACAAGAGAATGGTTGACTCGCCATCACGTGCGAACTCTGCCATGGCCACCATCGTGTCCCGACCTCTCGCCCATTGAGAATGTGTGGCGTGTTCTTAAGCGACGTGTGCAACAGAGGGGACCCACGACACTGGCTGCTCTTATCGGCTGCCGGCAGGAGGAATGGCACCGCATCGATGTGGAATACCTTGAACGACTCGTTCGCAGCATGCCCCGACGCATTGCCACAGTTATTCGCCGACGGGGCGGCGTCACACCATGGTAAACAGGATCCCCTCTAACAGTGGTCGAACTTCAATGTCACGTGTAGATGGACGAAAATATTTTATTTTGTGTGGACACCATACATTGCTGCGTTGCAGCGGAAATTTATGTTTTCCTTTGTTCCATGTAGCCTGCTGAATAAAATATGTTCAGCATATGCATGTGTTCTCCTTCTTTCACAACGCACTCCTATATTTGTGACTGGTCGAACTTCATTGTCACTAAGGTTGTAAATAAAATTCTCTCAAATGGGAAGTTCACAGATGGCAGCACTGAACATACATACTAAACTTGCATCATTACGTTACGTATTGTCTCAAACTGCATGTTTCTAGCTCTTATAGTATACAGCTTATAAATTTCCTTTATCAGGGAAAAACAATCGAAACGATGTATGTTTTGCAAAAGGAAATCTTGTATTAAACCTTAACAAGGCCCAATTATGTTTTAAAATTTTAGAATCACTGTTGGTATGATCTGAGACAAGCTTATAGTGAACATCATCTATTCAAACAAGAATTTTGTAGTATATGCAGTATCATGCATATTCGATATCTAAGACTGTATGTAACTTATATAAATACTTTGTATTTATTAATGTGTTTATTTTTCTGTGTGGAAGTTCCGTTTTCCACGCGCAGCACTAATAAACGTTTCTCTGTGTTCCGGGTGATACGAACTTCGCAAGTGAACGGACATTCAAACAAGCTTATGAGTCTGTGCTTCCCGTTCGGAATCTCGGCGCTTGATGGTGGATAATGGCGCAACATTCAATTACGTTCTCTCCTCTATATATATAGCTATATCTAATCTCTCTCTCTATACATGCCGGACCCTGTGGCCGAGTGGTTAGCACATCGCGCTGCGACGCCAAGGGTTCCGGGTTCGAATCCCACTCGGGCTTGGTTGTTTGTGAATGTCCGTCCATTCATCAATTTCATCATTTCATCACTCATCCCCATCTTCGTAAATTAGCCAAGAGGCACAAAACGCGAAGTAAAATAAACTAAATCAATCAATCTCTCTATACATGTACGAGGGGCGATCAGGTTGCTCTGACCCTAACATAGAAAGAGCGGCAATAGGGTTTCAATTTATTCTTTTATTTTTCAACATACTTCCCTGGAACTCCAATGCACTCTTCCCATCGGTGCTCCAACGCCTGGATACCTTGCAAAAAAAAAAAATCTTCCGACTGGTCCTCCAACCATGAGTCCACAGAATCATCAGAAAATTTTTGCCCACGAATGCTATTCTTCAAATGTTTGAACAAATGGAAATCACTGGGGGCCAAATCTGGGGAATAGGTGGGTGGGGCAGCAATTCGAACGATGCATCTCCGATGGCGGAACTCACAATGCGTGAGGTCCTGACAGGTGCATTGTCCTGGTGAAGGAGCACACCACGGGTCAACATCTCATGCCTCTTTTTGTTCATGGAATCACGTAATCTCTTGATTAGGTCACTGTAGTATGTGCCAGTGATGGTTTGGCCTCTTTGTAGATAGCCCACAAGAAGGACACCCTTGCAGTCTCGGAAAATTGAGGCCATCACCTTCTTGGCTAACGTTTGCACCTTGAACTTCTTCGTTGGTGGAGAATGTGGGTGTTTCCACTCCATGCTTTGTGATTTTGTTTCTGGGTCGAAGTGATGGACCCATGTTTCATCCATAGTTACAAATCGGGCAAGGAAATCGTCTATATCAGCACGAAACTTGGCAAGAAGTTCTTGACTGATGAGCACTCGGGCGCGCTTCTGATCTGGGGTGAGGTTTCGAGGGACCCATCTTGCAGCAATTTTTTTCATTTGCAATTCCTTGGTAATTATGTTTAGCACAGTGCCATATGACAGGCCACACATCTCAGCAACATGACGCATAGTGACTCGACGATCCTTCAGCACGATATCGTGGACTTTTTTAATGTTTTCGGTCGTCATGACAGTTTCTGATGCTCCACCTGCATGTTCATCCTCACACGACTCTCTTCCACAGTTAAACTCACGACACCATCTCTTCACCATACTGTATGAACGAGCAGTGTCCCCTAGTGCATCCACCAATGCCTCATAGATTTTGGATACCGTCCACTTCTTCTTCACAAAATATTTGATCAAAAAAGAAAACTGTACGTTACTCAGACTTGCAAGTCAGAATGAAAGCTTATAAAGGATCACTTAACAATAACAAAATAAAAAATCAATCATACCTTCATTCTTTCTATGTTAGGGTCGGAGCAAACTGATCGCCCCTCGTATCTTTCTTTCTTTCTCTCTCTCTCTCTCTCTATTTTTCTATCTATCTCTCCATCTCTATTTATCTCCCCATCTCTCTCTCTCTCTCTCTCTCTCTCTCTATCTATCTATCTGTCTGTCTCTTTATCTGTCTCTTCTATCTATCCATCTCTCTCTCTCTCCCTCGCTGTATCTATCAATCTCTTTCTCTCTCTCTCTCTAGCTCTATCTATCAATCTCTTTCTCTCTCTCTCTGTCTTGCTCTACCTATCAATCATCTCTGTTATGTCTTAATCTTCCTGACATAAAGAGAAATACACATGTCAAGAGTGGAACTTCATAAATAATATTTTTTAACTGATATCAAGATGGATTTACACACAAATCATACATAAGGATACACATAATCAAGGCGCATAATTGGTACTATGCACAGACTATACAATTGGCCATCGCTGCCAGTTCACCATGCATAATAATGCATGTTATGGCATATAACACTCTCTCTCGCTCTCTTTCTCTCTCTCTCTCAACATAAGCCATCTTGTTCACAACGGGATACTATCGGTTGTGGAAGGAAGAATAAGACGATTTTTTTAGCTTTTTCCTTTGTGGTAAAAAAGGGGAAACAAATATTTCCTCTTCCGCGGCTGCGAGATCACTCAAGCCCTCTTTCGTCGGCTCGTTGTATCGCTATTTTTCAACCGCTCGGCTGAAGATCAATATGAGAGCTGCACGAAGCACACATTCGCCGGTCCTCTGGTTGCTTTTTGCGGGCTTTTCCTTCCTAATGATTGCTCCCTGTTTCGTGTTCATCTCAGTCCTCCGTAGCATCTTTCGGAAACAACTATTCGAGCTTTGTTTCTAACGTGACGTCTCGCAAGACCGTGAAACGTGACTCGCAATTCGACGTGCAAGATGCTGATGTGATCAAGTGCGTTGAGTGATCGACTCACGATGAACGGCGTTGCCAATGGAATGGGCAAGGATGGCTCATTATAATTATCATTATAATTATTTGCAGTAGGATTATACTTAGTTAAGTTTGCATTGTACTTTCTACGTTTTGCTCTACACACATCAAAGCGTTATGCTCATGATTATACTTTGACTAATAACTTAATAAATGTACAAAATTTGTCCCCCTCTCTCTCTTTCTCTCTTTCTCTCTCTCTCTCTCTCTATCTATCTATCTATCTCTCTATCCCTCTACATTCCCCTCCCTCTCTTTCTCTATCTCTCTCTATTTGTATCTCTCTACATTACTCGATCGCT
Source organism: Lepisma saccharinum (assembly GCF_977018435.1). Taxonomy (NCBI): domain Eukaryota; kingdom Metazoa; phylum Arthropoda; class Insecta; order Zygentoma; family Lepismatidae; genus Lepisma; species Lepisma saccharinum. Next base: position 17,117,957 of record NC_139229.1, read on the forward strand.
CTTAATGTTGAGACAACAATGAAAGTATTATAAGATCAACTTGCACAGATAGAGCCAAGGGGAACGCGGGAATGCTATCCCCCAGTTAGGAAAATCACCCCCACGTGCTTCATTGTCTTCATGTTGAATCCCGCAAGTATCCTCAGCCTATCCCCAAACTGGACCAAGGTCCCCGCCAACCTAGGATTTTCCACTTCGACCACTGGAGAGATCGAAACATAGAAAATGGTAACTGCAGACAGAAAATATACAAAGATAGAGATGAAAGTGATAGGAAATGAGGGAGGGATAGAAATAGAATGGGAGAATATGATAAAAGAGAATGACAGAAGAAGATAAAGAATGAGAGAGAGAGTATAGAATCGGAGAAAAGGAGAATCAGCAACAAGCATAATAGTGAAATAATTAGAAACAAGGAAAGAAAAGAACAGGAGAGAGAAAGAGTATGAATGAGAAAAAATATCATAAGAGAAAAGAACCAGAGGAAAGGAGAACTAGCGACAAGCATGGTAGAAAAAGAATGATAAAGGAGCGAAAAGAGCTTTATAAAAAAGAAAGAGAATGAGAGAAATGCGCACGAGAGAGAAAGAAGATGGAAGAGAAAAAGAGCATGAGTGAGAGAGATAGAAAAAACGAGAGAAAAGCATGAGAGATATACAATGAGAAATAAGAGTGTAGGAAAGGGAGTGAGAGAAAATAGCAAGAGAAGAGGAAATAAAAGGAGAGAAAAAGAGAATCATATGATCACCGAAGGTGAAATCAATTGCAAATTAGTTATCCACACTTGAGCCCATCGAAATTCCACTGTACGCAATCTCGCTTCGGAAGGTTCTGGGTACGAGTCCTTATTTATGAGTATCCACTCATCAGTCATCCTCATGGCTGGAATTAGCCTTAAAAAGCGAGAAAAACGACACAAATAAGAGGAAATCCAAATTTATTTGCTTCCAATCGACTTGATCCGGAAGCTGTTTAACATCAGGTAAACATAGAGCATATCCTTTGTATAATGCTACCACGTATATTCAGTCATCGACTACGCTCCTCCTTGCCGGGAGCAGTTCGTACGAAATCATCCAAAGATCCTCAGGGTGTCAATTTCACCAGAACACAATAAACAGGAACGTAAAACGAGGAGGGGGGAGACTCCCGTTTGCCAGAACTTAATTAGAAATTGTTAATTACAATTAGGATAAAGCGGTTGGAAATCAGGTTACACAGCCATCAGGAATCAATCGGGGCGTTCCTTTTCGGTCAGTTCACATCATCAAACACTGTTTGAAACGCGAGCGGCCCGCGCGTTTGCCTCTCGGAGTGGATGAGCAAACGGGGAGCGCTTTACGGGTGATTGTGGCGCCCTGTCAATATTGGACGCAATGAGGGATGATCTAAAGGTTTTCCGAAGGGGTGGCACGCCGAGTCATCCTACTAGGCTAATTGTTTGATGTAATTATTTGTTTGTCTTTTACTAAAACTCTGTTTTGTTTTCCCTTTGCAGTCATATGGGTGCGGAGGCTTTTAAGTGCACGTGTCCGGACCACTTCTCTGGACCCCTGTGCGAGAAACCAAAGGACGATACCGGTAAGTACTTGTAAAGATACGTACTGAGGTGTTTATCAATAATTTTCAAACCTAGAGAGACATCTAGGTAGGATTGGAGAGTGTAGTGAAAGTGAATCACACTATCACTACACTATGTCACGAGAATCTGTGTACCAAGGTCGCGATAACGGTAGAGAAGGGGAGGAAGCGAGTGGGAGGAGCAAAGCAGTGCGCGGTGCTGCAAACGGCAGTTAGCAGCAACCACGTTTTCTCCTCCATGTACTCACTTTTCCTCTCACGCGTTCATTGAAGCTCCCTCGATTGATTGATTTGATATATTTTCTTTTTCTTTTCTGCAACTCTGGGTAAATCTTGAAGATGAGGATGAGTGACGACATGATGAAATTGATGAAGGGACATTCAAAAAGAACCAGTTACCCGACACGTAGCTCTGCTGGTCGACAATCCCTCTTCACGTAGCTCTGCTGATCGACATTCACTCTTTACGTAGCTCTGCTGATCGACAATCACTCTCCAGGTAGCTCTGCTGATCGACAATCACTCTTCACGTAGTTATGTTGATCGACATTCACTTTTCACGTATTTCTGCTGGTCGATATTCACTCTTCACATAGCTCTGCCGGTCGACAATCACTCTTCACGTAGCTCTGCCGGTCGACTATCACTCTTCACGTAGCTCTGATGATCGACTATCACTCTTCACGTAGCTCTGATGATCGACTATCACTCTTCACGTAGCTCTGCTGATCGACACTCACTCTTCACGTAGCTCTGCTGGTCGACAATCGCTCCTCACGTAGCTCTGCTGGTCGACAATCGCTCCTCACGTAGCTCTGCTGGTCGGCAATCGCTCCACACGTAGCTCTGCTGTTCGACATTCCATCCGCGCGTAGCTCTGCTGGTCGACAATCGCTCCTCGCGTAGCTCTGCTGGCCGAGTGTCAGTAGCCGGTGGGAAGTTCTTCAGCTCAAGTCGGTAGCATTTCTGCAAATTTCTAAGGGAATGAATCTGACTGAAATAATAAGCCTTATTCATAAGTGCCGATACTAGCGCTGAGTTCAAGTCAACTGAACAGGTCAATCTATAAAAACGGTATCAACATAATTTTATTTTCTTCCTGACATTGACGTGGTGTTAGAATTCTCACATTTTAAGCACCCGAACAGCGTTGCCCTAAGGTAGAAAATTAATATTGACCTTTCCTAGTTTTCCGCTGAAGAACGCCAACCCAGTCGCAAAGGTAACTCAATGTAGTTATTCTCTTCTTACGAGGAATTTGTCGACATAACTCTACGATTACAGGTGAAATATGATGTAAATTCTTTCGCTCTTACCATTTAATAACAAAAACAATTAAGGACTCAACATCCATAACTATGTTTTCCTAGAACCGTTGAATAATAATGCAGATTTCAATGCTTGGAGATTGCGCGTTATATTTGTACCTCGAGAGCGTAATAAACAGTAGACTTCCATGGCTTTGCAGAATTCCAGCCTGGACGCAAAGCCCTCGTGTGCGGGATTTGTGGCGGACTACGCTCGACAGGTTAGGCACTGTTGTGGTCCTCACAATCCCCTTTCATTTTATAACTGGGCTGTTCGCATGTTGTAATTCACCCTAGTTTTTTTTTCACGCTCTCTAGCAGAGAATTGTTTAGATGGGGAAGGCCATGTCTCTGGGAAGGAATAAAGCAGGCGGCAAAACATGGATTAGAGCCCCGCTACAACTCCCAAGAGCACGGCTCGGTATGATTGGTGTACGCTTGTATTATTTAAACTCCAATAATAGCCAAAGTAAATACGTGTGGTTCTTGTGCCTCCTACATTGTCAATTTTCCCCCAGTTTAGAGGTACTCCCAAGGAATTCACTTTCTACCAATTAATAGTAGTTTCTGTATCATTCTTTGGCAGCAATAGTGTAACGCCTTTTTTTCGTTTACCTACCTATAATGCGTATTGTCATTCAATTTTCCAATTTCCACATTCGTTAGCCTACTGAATTTTCTCTCCAATTGTCTATGCTTATTTCTTCTGAACCTATTTTTATTTTCTATAACCTCTTAAGAAATTTTGCTCAGAAAACAATTTGTGAGATCACACAAGGGTCGTCTGCCTCAGGTAATAGACTATACCCTGTACCAGCTAACTGTAGACCAGTCTCTGTGCAAGTAGTGTCGCGAGACGGCTCCACCAATGAACAGTGAGAGAAACGGGATTGCGTAATGGTCGACGGGAGTTACCCGCTTTCCCTGCTCCGCTCTGTAAGCGTTGCAAACTTTCAAAGCGACAATACCGAACGCACATGGCAAACAAATCGTATTTTTGTCTCCAGTTCCGTACGCTTGGTTTAAGAATTTCTTATGGAAATATTAGGGATAAAACAGCAAGAGCAAATTTTCACAAGCCGTGCATTTAGCGCACGGACTAAGGTCTGGACCGTACGGTTGGCAACGCTGCGCTTTCACCACTCGATTTCCCTCCCCCTCCTCTGCCGTTATGCGCGACCCTGCTCCACAGTTAGCTAGGACAGGATAGGTATATAACTGGGACTCTTGCACAGGGTGTATCATAATAGAGTAAACAATTTTGAGAGTTTATTTCGACTAGACTGATTGGAATACAACCAGTGGCGGCAATTAGGGGGGCGAGGGGGGCAGTTGCTCCCCACTTTTCGCCACTTTTGCCTCAGCACAATGCTAAACCTTATCTACAAAGGGAAATATACTGTCTTTGCCCCCCTCAGTTTTGGCACCTTGCCCCCTTGGTTTTGGAAGCCAATAGCAGCCACTGAATACAACAATGATATTTGTTATGTGTAAATCAGTAACACTTCAAGTTCCAAATGTCTACAAATGTTCCACCAGTTATGCGACATACATCCCATCGAAGTTCTTGCAACTTGTTTCCCAAGAACTCTTCGTCCACCAAAGTAGGCCGTTTCTTATTCTCTATTTTACCTGTTGCACATTCTGCGGCATAGGTTGCACAGACATTGTCTTTCACAAAGACCCAAATACAGAAGTCTGGGGACTTAAAGTCGCCATTTTCTTTAACACTACACCAGTGTCATGTCAGTGAATACAAATCTATATCGTGTCAACAGAGGGTGCGCTGTATATGAATATTTTTTTAAAAATAGAATGCGAAAGAGAATCAAATAGAAATTTCATTTGCTTTTTTCTGAAAATGAAAAACGAAATAACTTTTTATATGGGCCAACGTTATCCTCAATGTTTTTGTTTGTCAAGAAATCACGATTTTCATCGAACAAAAGTTGCTTGATATTCAGAAATATATGAATTAAACAGGTCATGAATACGTTAGGGAAAATTCACACCGAGGCGAGAAGCGACACGTGTTGATTGAGGATTTCATCAATTGAACGGAGTCTTGTTATGTTTGTCATGCCGCTACAGTGTGAAACATTCTCTGCTGATTAGCTACTTGCTAAGCGACACGTATCGCTTGTCGCTTCGGTGTGAATTCTCCCTTAATGTTACGCAATTACTTATTAAAACACAGGTCGTTATGCATAGGGGAAATTCAGACAAAAGCGACACGTTTCACTTGCAAACAAACCTTCAGGAATACATGGTACCTTTCATACCTATACTCTGTCCCTGTTATATTTGGAGCAAGGCAGCGCATAGCGGCAGAGAAGTGGTGTAAATCGAGTGGCAGAGTGAAGCAGTACACGCTTCTGCGAAGGCTGATAACTTCAGTCGCTTTCCCCCTCCACGCAACTCCATTCCCTCTCATGTGTCCATTGCTGGAGCCGTCTCGCGTCACTACTTGCGCAGAGACTTATTTTCGTTTCCTTGCTCCAGAGATAACTGAGACGGAGTAACATATCGTTCAGACTGGCCTGTTTTCTCAATATCGGACTGGTGGTCGCGCATGCATTGTGAAGCATTTTTTTAGACACTGGAGTTGCCTGTGTCGCTTCCGCCTTGTTACTTCGGACAACCTGTGGTGGCCCCATTTGTTCAAGACTATAAGAGATTTGAACTTCCCAGGAACTCTATATTCGATACTGCTCAAATCGAACGGCCCAACTAAAATACGCAGGAAAAACATTAACAAATAACCAAAGGATGCCCCCAGGGCTCTATCCTAGGTCCAGAACTGTGGAACTTGAGTTTGGAACCGGTATTATGGGAACTAAAAGTGGATGAAATTAAACAGGTGATAGCATACGCTGATGACATCTTTATGATTGTGGAAGCCGATTCGCGAAGAGAACTAGAAAGTAACCAACCCTCGCTGTAACCAGACTAAACGTATGGTGCGAAAACGCCAAACGTAAAATCGCTAAACAAAAGACCCACTACTATATAATGCTAAAGGGCAGACTTATCAGAAACCCGGTTATCAAAATTGGGATCGATAGCATATCAAGGGTGAAAGACGCTAAGTACCTGGGAGTAACCTTGCACGAAAACATGATCTTTGCCGCACACATAAGAAATATAACAACCCGTTCAGAAACAATTATAAACAAGCTAGCAACACTAGGCACGACAACCTACCGACTGCCGATGCAACTATTAAAGGGTATGCAATTTATAATGCAATTGTATCATATGCAGCGCGAACATGAGCAAGGAACCTAACATATTCCACATACGAGTAGTGTAATTGATGCTATAACCAGCACGAGAAATGATGAACCCCCCTCAGGCAGATTTGCCTACACTTAAAACTTGCTCAACATGCCCATATGAGCTTTTTGCTCAAGTGTGGAACCCTGTCTAATCCAAGATTTTTGTAAAAATACCCTCGGGAAGTTCCTGTGAAATGATGAGCCCCCTCAGATTGATTTGCCTACACTTATAAAAGGCACTTCTGTCAGATTGTTGTCCATAATCCTGTCAAAAATATGCCCCTCTTGATATTTTTTTGCCCACACCTAAAACTAAGCCCCCCTCACCCACACCCACACACATACACACCCACCCACACCCACCCACACACCCACACCCACCCATATTCACACATATTTATTTCCGGTCCACTTCCGGTCTATTTTCGGCCATTTCTACCCATTTCTGCCCACTTCCGGTCCACTTCCGGTCTATTTTCGGCCATTTCTACCCATTTCTGCCCACTTCCGGTCCACTTCCGGTCTATTTTCGGCCATTTCTACCCATTTCTGCCCACTTCCGGTCCACTTCCGGTCTATTTTCGGCCATTTCTACCCATTTCTGCCCACTTCCGGTCCACTTCCGGTCTATTTTCGGCCATTTCTACCCATTTCTGCCCACTTCCGGTCCACTTCCGGTCCATTTGTGGCCTATTTCTGGTTTATTTACATTGCATCATGTTTTGCAACAAATTATTACCTAATATTATGCAATAAATTATTAGACATGTGTTGTTTTCTGATTGGTTGCTTATGACATAATGTAATGATGAGTTATATTCTGATTGGCTTATTGTTTCAGATGTTTTCAATGCGGTCTGTGCTTAGGCTATATAAAGAGATTTTGCATTGCATATCAGCCAGTATTGTGAGAGTTGTTGAAGAGTAAGGGTGTGTTGTTGCAGTGCTGATCATATTTTTTTAAACACAAAAATATTGCAAATTTATATAAATTGAATTACAAATCTATTTGATTTAATAGACAGAATTTTTGACAACCTGTCATAGGTTTATTAAGTATAGAGTTTTGATTTGAACCCCAAGAAATTTTATATAAATAGCAAAGCCAAAAAATATTAACACACATACACACATACACATATACACACACACAAATCACACTGCTGAACCCAACTGATATTTTTTATTAAGCATAGAATTTTGATTTGGACCCCAGGAAATCTTATATAATAAACAACAACAAAAATGCCAAATCAAAAATATTGTAATCAATGCAATAAGAATATAACCAGCCCCAATTGGGCCAGGCATCAAAGGAATTGTAATCCAGACAAATGCAGGACTCCCACAAAAATATGCCCTAAATGCCATAGAAAATATAATCTGGAATATTTCACATATAAACATAAAGGTACTTGTTCTGCACAGTCATCAACATTGCCCCCACAACCATCTACATCTGGTCTGAAAAGGAAGCATGAAACACCTGTTAATGCTGGACCAGCAAAGCAGCCACGCTATGAACCCATCCATAGCAGTTTTAATGGCCAATTAAGGGATCACCGTTTTGTATCAGAGACAAGATGTGATATTAAGAATTTTTTGAACAGTATAAAACCAGATGTGCAGGCAATTCTAAATGCACAAAATGGCTCTTATAAGCTGTCCCTCAAATTGTTTACACAATATAAGAAGCCAAATGGCACAAAATTTACACAGCCCCACATAACAGAAACTGTAGCTGTATATTCAAATGCAAATTCAGACAAAATAATAAGCAGTTTGATAGATCAATTGAATATTAAACACTCTGAATTTGCTGCAAAAGAGTCAGGATGGAGCCTATGCGGATCTCCACACAAGTTATATGTTAATATTTCTGAATTCAGCCCATTACAAGGTTCCACATATGTGCCTTTACCTGCCAATATCAAAAACAAACAAGCCGTGGTTAATATAAAAAATACCGACCAGAAATGCTTTTTCTGGTGTATTTTAGCTGCTTTGTATCCAGTTTCAAGGAATCCTCAGCGAATAACTTTTTATAAACAGCATGAAAATGATTTTGATGAAGCAATGGAGGGTTTAGAATATCCAATGTCTGTTCAGAATATTGATAAATTTGAAAAAAAAAAGGCCCGGGATATGAATGGTACACAATTATCTATTAATGTATTTACTTGTTCTACTGGCCGTGGCAATTGCTTGATAGATCCTCTCAGAATCAGTACATTTGATGATGATTCTGCTGTTCCGATTGATCTGCTCTTAATTGAAGGGGATGGCACATATCATTACACTTTGATACATAATCTTGAAGCTTTAGTCAGAACACAACTAGACAAATCCAATACAATATTCAAGTTGTGCAGAAGATGTTTGTCTGTATTTGATGGTCAAAAAATAGTGAATGGGGTTCGGGAAAAAAATGCAGAAATTGCTAAAAACAAGTTAATTGAGCATCTGAAATACTGTGGCAATTATAAACCTGTTCATATGCTTATGCCTAACCCAAATGAAAATGCCAAATTCAAAACATTTGAAGCCCTGTTGGAACACCCAGCATATATAGTCTGTGATTTTGAATCAAATCTCAAACCTCTTGCATTCTGTAGCCCAGATCCTGATGAATCTTCAATTACATCGTACCAGCTACATGAACCTTCTAGTTTTATTATGTGGTTGTACAGGATGGGGTTGTTAGTAAAGAATATTTATACATGGGACCAGATGCCATCAAAGAATTTGCACATAGAATAGAAAATGAGTGCCATGACATAGCATCTAATGTATTATTAAAATCAAAACCCATGTTGCCTTTAACAGAGAAACAGATTGAAGATTTCAACAATGCAGAAAAATGCCCGGTATGTGATTCTGAATTTTCAGATGCAAATATCAAGGTTCATCACCATTCTCATACAGATGGGAAATTCTTAATGGCCCTGTGTAATAGCTGTAATATTAAGATCCAGAGACCAAAATTGTCCCCATATTTTGCCATGGAGCATCCAATTATGATTTTCATCATTTGATCAGGTACGAGGGTTTTGACAAGCAGAATTTAAATATTTTAGCTGAAAATAATGAGAAATAGATTGCCATTAGCAAAATAATTAAAGTTAATAGTGTTCCTATTCACTTAAGATTTCTTGATTCATACAGAATTTTATCGGCTAGCCTGGCTACACTGGCCACTCAATTATCTGATGATCAATTCAAAATCACATGTGCTTTGTTTCCAAATCAGGACCTGAAATTAGTTAGGCGGAAGGGTGTATATCCATATGATTACGTTACAGATTCTTCTAAATTTGATAAGTGTTCTCTGCCACCACAACAACAGTTTTACAGCAAAATCAGAGCATCTGGAATCACTGATGATGATTATCACCATGCCCAGTTGATGTGGAACAATTTAAAATGCCAGACATTTGGTGATTATCACAAGGCTTATTTAAAACTTGATGTGACCCTCTTAGCTGATATACTGCAGGCATTCAGAAAATCTTCCATGCAAAATTATAAGCTGAATCCAATGTATTTTTACAGTGCTCCGGACCTAGCATGGTCTTCAATGTTTTTGAACACTAAAATGCAATTGGATCTGATCCAAGATCAAGATATGTATCTGTTTATGGAACAATGTATAAGAGGAGGCATGGTGCAATGTTCTCAGAGATATGCGAGAGCAAATAACAAATATATTCCTGATTATGATCCAGCATTGCCATCAAATTATATACTGTATGTAGATGCAAACAGCCTCTATGGTTATGCTATGATGAAAAAACTACCATATGCAGGGCTTGAGTGGGTTGAAAATTTCAATATTGAAGATCTTAAAGATTTTGATGACAGTGACTATGGCCTCTTCTTAGAGGTTGATCTGACAATTCCAGATAATTTACACAACAAATTTTCTGATCTGCCCCAATTCCTGAAGTTGAGTGTTCACCTGGCTCTAAACAGAAGAAATTGATGATGACTCTAGAGCCAAAACAGAGTTATGTTATATATTACAAAAACCTCCAGTTCCTGATGAATCATGGTGTTCAAGTGAGCAAAGTTGGAAAAGTTTTGAGGTTCAGGCACTCAAGATGGTTGAAGCCATATATTGATACAAACACAGAGCTTCGAACATCTGCAATGAGCCAATTTGATAAGACCTTGTTTAAATTGATGGTCAATTCTGTGTATGGCAAAACAATTGAAAATGTCAGAAAACATATTGATGTTAAAATAATTACTGACCCCAGCCGGAGCAAAAAATTGATTGCAAAGCCTAATTTCAATTACAGAAGAATTTATGATGAAAATATGGCACTCTTCAACATGAAAAAAAACAAAAATTAAATTTGATAAGCCCATTTATGTAGGGGCTGTGATATTGGAATTGGCCAAATTACACATGTTAAAATTGTATTATAATGTGTTGAAACCTTTTTATGGTGATTGTGTAAAATTGATGTACATGGACACAGATAGTTTTGTTCTTGATATTCAAACAGAAGATGTTTATCAAGATATGGCACAGCCTGAATTGTTTAAATATTTTGATACCACTGAACATTCAAAAATTAAACACCACAACAAAAAAGTGCCTGGCAAGTTAAAAGATGAGACACTTGGTGATGTTATTGTGGCATTTCCTGGGTTAAGAGCCAAGATGTACAGTTTTGAAACATGTAGTGGTGCTGTTGCCAAAAAGGCCAAGGGCATTGGCAGAGTAACTGTGGACAAAGAGCTTGAATTTGAGGATTACAAAAATTGTCTCAAATCATGTAGCACAATCAGAGCATCAGAAAATAGAATTCAGAGTGTGGATCACTTATTGACTAGCAATATTGTAAGAAAAGTGGCTCTGGACCCACATGATGATAAGAGATGTATTTTATCATGTGGCATACATACTCTACCATGGGGTCATTGTGATTTGAAAAGTGGCAAACAATGCCCAATTACAGAGCATGATTTGAAATAAATAAACATGCCTATGAACTTATTTGGGTTCAAAAAACAGGCTATTATGGAGCTGCCAACACCACAACCCTCTTCTGATATAATATCTAAACTGAGTGCTTTGTTAATTATTCATCTGAACAGCATACTTACAGATGTTGATGATGAAACAGGTAAAACATTGTACATATTTAACAATAATTTAAATTATTACGAATTACCTGTAGGTGGTCAATTGCAATTTATTACAACCCCTGAGGGTGATGTCAAAATTTCAGTAGGGAGAAATATTTATAGAGTTAAGCACTCAAACATGATTTCTGGCACTGTTTATACTGTTTCTGCTGCTGACTGCTTATATATTGAGGTCCCTGGATCCTATGACAAGCTTATACCCTTTTTTATAGAATTAAGAATTAGATATTCAATAATAAATAACCACTAAAACAAAAATGCCTAATGATATATTTGGCCATACAAGACTTGAAGATCACAGTGATGAGATTCTGATGCTTGATGTCAGAGTCAAGAAATTAAGAAGTGATTTACAAGCTTTACAAACCACACTCAATGCCAGTCTTCAATTAGAAATTACAAATTTACAATCACAATGCATGGACCCTCTTCTTAAAATTGACTCAGAACTTAAATTATTGCTTCAGAAATATACTGACTTGGCCACATTGGATAATTTTCAAAGTTTAGAAGAAGCTGTAGCAGCTCTTCAAGCCAAATTTAAGACCCAGGCCACCAACTCTGAGCAATTGAAACAACAATTGGAAGAGCAGATAAATAATGTCCAGACACAGCTCCAAACAATTGTCAAAAGCATAAAATCACAAGAAGATTTTGATCTAGTGATTTCCACTCTAAAAGAACAGATTCAATCACTCCAGATACTTAATCTGGACCCCTTGAACAATGTCATAGCCGAGGTTAAAGAAAAAATTGAGACACTTGAAAATTTTATGAACAACTTGCCATCTTCTGATGCTTTGAGTGCAATAACTCGGAGTGTTGCCAACATCAAGCTGCAACTTGAAACATATGAAGATTTTGGAAAAATTCAAAGTACCATAACCCATCTTGAGGGTACAATAGCAGCAGTGCAAAGTGATTTGACAAATATACAAGAATCTCTAGAATCCCGCCTGCCCGGTATTGTAGATACCCTTGTTAGTGTCCAGCAACAGATCACAAAACTTGAAAACCTCAACACTGAATCTGAGCTATCTCATTTTCATCACTTGATTGATGATATCCAAACAAAGCTTGAAATTTTACAACAATCCACACCCTCTCAGGCAGATATAGCCCTGCTCCAAAATGCTATGCAAAATGTGGCTGATGCTTCTGAATTAAACAATGTGAAATTGGCACTTGAATCTTTGCAAAATACTGTATCAAATCTGCCTACATCACAGGAACTTAAAAATATTAAGAGGGCAGTGAATCGCATATTGAAATTAGAAGATATCAAGAATATCCAGACAGAGATCAAACAACTTACTCAGACAGTGGCCACTCTACCAACTAATCAACATATTAATGAACTGCATGCCCTGTTTGAGGATATCAGAAGACAGGTCCATGATCTTACTGCTCAAAATTCAAAATTGGCAGTTATTGAAAATTTACAACAAATTGTAGCTAATATCAAGCAACAGCTAGGGACCATGGAATCCAATCAAGCAAATGCTCTGTCTGTTTTTGCCACCCAGCTACAAGAAATTGTGCAACAATACAAAAAACTTGTTGTGGACATAAAAATCAAGCCAGGCCATGATGATGTTGTTAGGACCATCAATGAGCATCTTGAATCTGTAACAAGCAGATTGCTTACAGCAGAAAAAGAAATAACAGGCATAATTGAGAATCCAAATCATACAGTAATTCTTGAATTGTACAGCATCCCCAACAAAGAATATGATTCACCATTTACACCAGGTGGCAAAATATATATGCTGTCCCCTGCACAATTTTATTACCAGTTTTTTGTTGGGAGCACACTTAGACCAATCAAGATCAAATATTGGCTTCAACCACAGGCACACCACTACCCCACCTTATCAATAACAAATGCTGACAACAAAGCAAAAATCACCAGTGTAGAGTTAGAGGATTTTACAGATCCCAATACATTAGAAACAGCCTATGCTGAAGATGATGGCTCTCTGGAATTTAAAATACAAATAGGGGACAAATTATATTTAGAAAATCCTGTAGTAGTATCAGCTGCTGAACACCCCATAGTTGCATTATCCTTGTTTTCATATTATGTCTAGACAAATTATTGTTGATGAATTACACAGACAAGCCAGACATAATTATAAGAGACTGCCAGTAGTCACAAAAGGCATAGATGATTTATGGCAGAGCGACTTGATTGAGATGGCAAGTGGACAGCTGAAAAACTTAGACAAAATCAACAAGGGCTACAAGTATCTACTCACTGTAATAGACACATTTTCAAAATTTGCCTGGGCTGTGCCACTCAAATCCAAGACTGGAAAATGTGTTACAGAAGCCATCAGGACAATCATCAATCAGAGTGGAAGATCACCGCGCTATTTGCAAACAGATAATGGCAAAGAATTTTATAATTCTGTGTTCCAACAATTTATTAAAAGCCAGTCAATACAACATTATTCGAGTTACAGTGATCTCAAAGCCTCAATTGTAGAGAGATTCAACAAAACCCTAAAAAATCTTATGTATAAACAATTTACACTTCAATGTAATTATAAATGGATTAATATTCTTCCAGAACTTCTACATAAATATAACAACTCGGTCCATTCCACAATCAACATGAAACCGTCTGAAGTAACTCCATCTGATGAGCAAAAATTGATCAGGACTGTTTATTATCCTAGATACCAGCCAACAACAAGAAAGGCCAAATACAAGGTGGGTGATCAAGTAAGAATCAGCAAATATAAGCACTTATTCAAAAGAGGCTTTACAAGAAACTGGAGCACTGAATTATTTACAGTGGTTCAAATTAAACCTGGGACCCTTAACACATATATAATAAAAGACCACCGAGGAGAAATTCTCAAAGGCCGATTCTATGAAGAAGAACTCAGCAAAACTAAACAGCCTGACACATATCTCATAGAAAAAATCATCCGCAGAAAAGGCAACAAGTTATTTGTCAAATGGCTAGGACTTCCAGAACACAGCTGGATCGATGCAGACAAAGTGATAATATGAGCACCTGGGATGTTATAAAAAGGCTGCCAGAACCTGAACAGCAGATTAAGAGAAATGGCAAGTTGCTGCCTGAAAATATTAGATGTCTTATTGTTGGGCCATCGGCTTGTGGTAAAACTACACTAATGGTTGATAATTTTTTATTGGCACCCAACTGGTTAGACTGGAAAAACTGGCACTTGTATATCTTCTCTAAGAGCTTGGAACAATTAAAATATCAGCAGCTGATGAAACTATATGATGGATTGGATATTGCCACTTTTGAATCAGATGTTAAGCCACTCCATGAATGTCTCGATAATTCTGTTGTTGTGTTTGATGACATTATACTGGATAATGAAAACAAGGTTAGAAATTTCTTTACACAGGGCCGACACAAAAACATTGATTGCTTCTACCTGGCACAGACTTTTTCTAAAATTCCGAAGCAGCTGATCCGAGACAACAGCAATTTTATATGTGTGTTTCATCAAGATCATACCAACCTCAAACACATACATGATGAATATGTAGGTGGGGACTTGAGCTACAATGATTTTTCCAAGTTTTGCAGTAGGTGCTGGAACCAGGACAGTTATGGGTTTGTCACAATTGATATGACAAGAAAACCCAATAGTGGTAAATATAGAAATAAAATCAACAATTTTCTAGACATTGAAACATATATAAATAACCATGAAAAGGCCAATCATTGATGATCTTAAATTAAGAGATTATCTTGTAAAAAGATTTAAGGGATGGAAATCACAGAACCGAGGAATTTATGAACAACACAAACAAACAGAACAGCCTATTATTGATGCTATTAGTGAATTAGGTAAAAATATCAAAATTGTTACAGAGCAAAATCAAAATTTGATCACAGAGCTTGTACCTGTAGCTGCAAGGAACATATTAGATTATCCAATCACCCCACTTTCCAGTATTCATACACCTAGTCCTATTGCTCCTCGAAGAATTGAAGCTACTCTGGATCCTATTGAATTAGGTCTTCTTGCTCAAAAATATTTAAGCACACCTAAAGACAACAAAGATGAGGTCTTTGGCTTATATGCTGACACAGAACGTGATGGTAGCATCATACATAGAATTGGCAATTTCAGAGTAACATTTATGGGAGATGATCTTATTGTATATTCAGAATCTCATCTTGGAGAAAAAGGTGGTTTTGTTAAGTATCTTGGCACACCTGGATTGTGGGAACTGATGACTAGGAAAAGGCCTGGCAGCTATACAGATCAAGACTATGAGCACTACAAAGAAATATTAATAAAATCAGATGCTCTATACCAGAACAATGATCCCACACAAAAAAGAGTCAAGTCTAGCAGTGGAGCAAAATACAACAATTTAATCAAACCCATATGGTCACACATCAAGACTGGCAGTGGAATCAAACAATACAACACCCTGCCTAAAGAATTTGTGTGGGTTGATGATGTCAGGAAACTTGTAGATAGGTTATTGGTGATAGCTGGGGAGGAAAATGCTGGCAACCACAATTTTTACAATGAAAAGGTTGGAATTATGGACATGATAAGCACAAAATTGTCTAATTTTATAGTGAATGACACTAAGGGGATTTGATATCTTATAAAAATTATTAATACTCTACCACCTAAATTTTGGAATATTTCTGAGGGTCGGGGGTTGGTTAATGACATTATAAACAAGCTGCTATTTGAACTACACATTCCAGGCTATCAGTATTGTGGTCCCGGTACAAAATTGGACCATAGATTAAACAGAGGTGATCCTGGTGTTAATCCCCTAGATGCTGCTTGTAGAGACCATGACATAGCATACAACACACATTCTGATCTTGACAAGAGACATGTTGCAGACAAGAAATTAGAAGAGGCTGCATTTGGTAGATTTGTAAGCCAAGATGCTTCTTTAAGTGAAAAAATAGCAGCATTGGGGACCACCATAGCTATGAACACCAAACAAAAACTGGGGTGGGGGCTGTAAATATGTATATAATAAACCTACAATGAAGGCCAAGGGTGTTATGTATCAAATACCTTATGCAGGTCTTAAATCTCTTAAAACTATTGATAGTCTTTTAACCAAAAAGCAGCGCAAGAAAAAAAGCTCTTGTCTTGCCAAGGGCCATGGTATGAAATTGTTGCTTAGCACCCCCCAATTAAAAAAATTACAACAATCTAGAAAAAAATCACATGTGGGGGGGGTTTCATATTTACTATCCCGGCCATCTTAGCAGCACTCGGGGCTGTTGGGAGCTTGGCTGGGGGATCAGCTGCCATAGCAAAAACAGTAATAGATGCCAAGAAAAATAGGGCAGAATTAGATGAATTGAAGCGCCATAACCTGGCCATGGAGAAACAAGGCAAAGGTGTTAAGAGAGCCATGAATAAGTTTAAAAAAAACAAGAGCCGCTTACAAACCAAGATATTGAAGCTTTAATCAAGCCACTGGGCATCAAAAATTTTAGAGGTGTGTACAGGTCTGATTCTTTTCCAGATCAACCACTCAACAAAGAGTGTGGCATTGTTAATTTGGATAAGTACAAAAATCAGGGCACTCACTGGATTTGTTATCTTAAATATTTAAACAATCAGGCATTTGTGTTTGATTCATTTGGAGGTGTTCCACCTGAAAATTTAATAAAATATCTAAAATCAGCTAATCTTTATTACAATAATGCCCGTGTTCAAAACTTCAAAGATGTTAATTGTGGACATTTGTGTTTATCTGTTCTTAGATATATGTCTCAAATAAATAAACCATCAATTGAAGATTTTCAAAAAGCCTTGTGGTATCTGAAACATCATGGGGGTATTCCATCTCACCAGCCAAAATTCAATATTGAAACTTAGATTACATGATGACATAGTGTATCCCAAAACAATAGCTCTCAGAGCATTTTATGGCATGTACTTGATCCCTAATATTACACACCACAACAAC
Organism: Lepisma saccharinum; assembly: GCF_977018435.1. Classification (NCBI taxonomy): domain Eukaryota; kingdom Metazoa; phylum Arthropoda; class Insecta; order Zygentoma; family Lepismatidae; genus Lepisma; species Lepisma saccharinum. The sequence goes on from NC_139229.1 coordinate 17,135,232, forward strand.
AAAATTGCAGTTGGGGATCAAAAAATTGTCATCACTCCAGGGCAATATAATCTATCTACTGTAAATGCTCAATTACCCAGAGGTGTAGTGTTAAGTCAAAATTCTGTCACTCACAGAGTAGAGATTGTATCTGCTACAGAAACAGTGGATCTGGATACTATAGGAGAGCTGTTAGGTTTTGAGAACAACACAAAACTTGTACCAGCCATCAAACACACTGCTATTAATATACCTAAATTCTTAGCCATAGAGACTCTGAATATTCACTGTAATGTGGCTGAGGGTATGATCACCAAATCAAATGGCATAGGCACTCACAAACAAACTGGCATCATTGCAACATTCAAACCTAATTCTGAATTTATGGAGCCAATCATCTACACTCCATCCCCAACATTATATTTTCCTGTGTGCCATAATAGAATAGATAACATTGAATTGATGGTCACTAATGAAAAAGAAGAATTAGTTGATTTTGCTGGAGCCACAACAACTGCTATCATAGAAATTAATATTTAAATAAAAATACATACAAGAAAAAAATGGAAAATATTGAGAGTTATGAGCTACAATCATTCCCTCCAAACAGGAGGACATTTGCAAATTTAAATCAACCCAACACAGAGATTGAGGTTGATCTTGATGTAGGGGATGGCTTTATACACCCCCACAGAAGATCTATACATCAAATTTGATGTTGTAAAGCTCGATGGAACAGATTATCCGGCAAATTCAAATATAAGATTGGTAGACAATTTTGTGCCCCATCTGTTCTCTGAAATTGAGATCAGAAAGCATGTTGTTGTTATAAACAGAATAGATTATCCCGGCATTACCTCCACAGCTTTGGCCACACTAAAATTATTAAAACCGAGGCTTCTTACTACAAAATAGGTGGATTTGAGGCTGGTGATAAAATTATATCTAAGAACCACACAGTGCTGTTCCCTATGCTCCTGTTGCCAGGATTCTTCTCAGATTACAAAGATATTATGTGGAAAGGTGGTTTAAGAATCACATTTAGAAGAGCTGCCAATGATAATAATGCTTTGATGAGGTACAGCACATTAAACTCTACAGGGGAAGCTTTGCCTAATACCCTACCTGATGAAGGCAAATGCATTATTCAGACTATGGAACTAAGAATCCCAGTTGTTGAATATGAAGCCAGTTATGCTCTTAAATACAAAGCAGATATAATAAAAAATCCACAGGTTCCTTTACAATTTTATACATATCAATGTGTACAGAAGCCTGCCGCTGGTACTTATTATGAGTTTGATGCTACAAATTCATTCTCCAGTATACAATATGACATGCCGGATTTTGTGGTGGTATTGTTTCAGACTGGAAGACACAATAATCAGGAAAAAAATTCAAGTAAATTTGATAGCTGCAACATCAAGAACATATATCTTAAAAATGGCAGAAATGAGGTATTTCCTAGAGAAAATTATAATTTAGACATGTCCAAGGATGATTTCCTTAAATTATATGAAGCATTTACAGCATACAAAAGGGTCACTACTGGCAATACTGACATGTATTACACACCAGATGAATTCAAAGCACAGAGACCCATGTTTGTCATCAACACTTCAAAAAGGAAACAAGTTGTGGTTAATGACAGGACAAACATTAAAATTATCTTGTGAATTCCACGATACACTCCCTGATGACACTATATGTAGTGTTATTCTCATAGGTGAAAAATCATATGTTTATGATGTAAGAAATGAGAGAGTCACAGAACAATTCTAGAAGAGCTCTGCTTATTGCACAAGTTGAGCCTGGTGTATAATTAAACTTAAACCAGACGTAAATATGTGTGTGTGTGTGTGAGGTGTGTGTGTGAGGGGTGGGTATGGGTGTGTATGTGTGTGGGTGTGGGTGAGGGTGAGGGGGGCTTAGTTTTAGGTGTGGGCAAAAAAAATATCAAGAGGGGCATATTTTTGACAGGATTATGGACAACAATCTGACAGAAGTGCCTTTTATAAGTGTAGGCAAATCAATCTGAGGGGGCTCATCATTTCACAGGAACTTCCCGAGGGCATTTTTACAAAAATCTTGGATTAGACAGGGTTCCACACTTGAGCAAAAAGCTCATATGGGCATGTTGAGCAAGTTTTAAGTGTAGGCAAATCTGCCTGAGGGGGGGTTCATCATTTCTCGTGCTGGTTATAGCATCAATTACACTACTCATACGTCCCAGAGAAAGGCAATTCTTAGAATGACAGGCGCCTTCAGGACTACCTCCTCCCACGCAATGCTCGTTGTAACAGGTCTTTAGCCCATTGACAAGATAATCACGTGTAGAGCGGCGAAATACTGGATTAAAAAAGGAGACGAAAATAAAATTATGGAAGTAATGGGAATATTTACCGCTACGCCGCTGGACGTCAAAATCAAAATCATAGCGGATTGGCAGACTGACGCCAGACAAGGACGAAGATTAAACGAGTTCTTACCCAACATCTAAGAAAGACTAACTATGTCACAGCTACAGCCTACAAGAGGACTCATACATTTCTTTACGGGCCACGGGCCCTATGGAACCCGTCTTGAAAGGCACAACCTAAGACGGAGCAACCAATGCCCAAGTTGTAATGGAACTATCGACACACCGGAACACAGCCCGACAAACGACGAAAGAGTTAATAAATTAAGATCAGAAATATCAAATTTAAGCAAATACCAGTTACTTAGATCCGAGCATTTCAGCAAGCTAAACATTCTAGCGGACCTGGTATCACAAGAAAAACTCACTAAATTTATCTCAAGTAATCCTCAACCTCCCCAGTAATCTGCCATAGAAAATATCACGCCAAGAAGATCCGCGAGGCTCTTCACTGATCCAACCACTACCCTCACCAGCGTCGGAGTGCCCAAAGGACATGGACTCGCAAGAAGCACCTCGCAAAGAAGAGTCTACACAATGTCAACGAGATGAGGAGTGCCCAGATAATAAGAGGAATACTACCGTAGATAGAAGACCTTCTTAAAATCAACCCATTCCTTTTAAATAACCTTCTACCATTGCTCTAACACCTATTAATCTCCTGCCAATTAATCTTGTATACCTGAATCTGATCTACCTTATCCTTTCCTGACGCCCTAGGAATCCCAATTTCCTGCGCTCCCAGGAAACCGATAAAACAAACGAAAGTTACTCCTTAATCAAACTCTAAAACACTCACAACTACATAACCATCCTTTCCTGACGTTTCCAGGAACTTATACTTCCTGAACTCCCAGAAAATCCTTATCAAACAACCCATAAAAATCTATCAAAATTTATCTCCCTCTCTATTTTAAAGATATACATTTTTAAAATTTATTAATCTTATAAATATCATATTTCCTTTATATGTATCTCTTAAGTACATTTATATTGTAAAACTTAATATCTGAATTGGTCCCGGACACCGGAACAACTTCAGAGAGAGAGAGAGAGATAGACACACACACACACACACACCATGTATCGTAAAAGAATCAACCATTGTAAATCAAAATGAAATAAATAAAGAACACAAGAAAAACGGGGGAACCACAATTCCGAAGATACAGACGCCCTGGTTTGTTTTGATTTAAAGGCGCCAGGATGATAAGCGCATACCGCTGAATGTAATATGAAAGAAACATTTTGTAATATTGTACCTACATTCGAAAGAAACATGTCAAATGTAAAATTTTATGCGTAAGAAATATCTCTTGTTTTTTTGTTACTTCGATGTGAAATCTGACTATTTAACGATGCATTTCTGCCACTTTTGTCTATCCGAGACGATTGGGATGAATAGTGATAAGATGAAATGATGATAAGATGATGGAGAGAGAGCTCCATAAAGAGTCTTCAGGCCATTATACACGCTAAGACAGAAACGTGAGTCTAAGACAAGGACATTGGCCTTTTAACAGACAAAAAGATTTTTACCCTTCTAATTAAGAGACACAATTGTTTGTTACTTTCGTTAATCCGTATAATCCTGGAACTAAATTAAAGCCGTACGAACCGAAAGTAACAACACAAACCCTTAAATCTAAAACTCCGCACAACGGCTTATTCCCATCCTCATTTTCCCGTTCCCAAACGACTTTAAATTTCTCGCAGCACCCTCGGAGAGATTCGTGCTTAAGACGCTCGAACTTGGCCACCAAACAGTTAAGAATTAACCCCGTGATATCTCCCGAGACACTTATGTACGGTGCGCATGCATTAAGAGCTGTTCTGCAATGCCGAGGTTTCTTGGAATTTGTTTCAAGCTTCTTGTACTCTCCTTGGTATCGTTTCGAGAAGTAGATGCTTCAGCTGGGATGCGAATAACCGAGCCAGACTGTCTGCTCCAGATGTTAACAGATGGCGCTCGGAGTCTTGTTTCGTAGTTTCTTTGCTTGGTATATTTAGTTGTTACTGCTAAAGAGCCAGTCTTATTCACGTATTTGCATGTTTTTCCTGTGTATTAATGGCTTAGAACCTCAGAAAATATCAATAACTATACTGATATGACTCTCTTATTAAATTTGTATCTTTTATTAAAATGTAAAGCCTTCATGTACATATTGCAAGCCATGAAGGCTTATATGGGGGGGGTTGGCGGTAAGGACTGTGATCAGCGTCACGTTCAGGCCGTCTTTAATCTCCCTGCTGCCTCCAGGAGGCTGGGTGAACCTCCGAGTCGCCTAATGCAGGGAAATTGTCTGAAAATCCCCACCCGAGACCCTGAGGATCGAACCATGGCAGTCAGACAATCTACAGACTGAACTTATTAGTAATATTTAGAATGTGAAATGAAATGAATTCCTTTGGAAGTAGCACTTCGGCACAAGTTTATATGTTTCTCGTGTATGTCAACATATTTTGCTACACCTTTTATAAGCTAACTCAGCAATTCTAAGGCATGGTCTTTCCCTGGCTTGTAGATATTTTTACGTATTGATTCAGAGTTACGTTTGGGCTAAGTGTACAGATGTGTTTCAATATGACACACTATACAATCTGCCATATTATAACCAAACCTTGAAACACATCCGTGGTAGGGTTTACAGTGAAAGCATTTCAGAAGAATGATCAGCCAGAAGTCTTTCCTGATACGTGAAATTTAAGTTCTGAATAAGAAACTAGTGTGGTATTTGCCAAATTTTGTAACAAAAATATACATAATTGAAAATATAAGGAAAAATATAGAATTTTCTAACATCTTCGTTTCAAAATTGCACCACGAACATGATCAGCCTTCTTGTAATGTAAAAAAAATAATTTTTGAATGAAAAAGAAATTTCCCCGTCACACCATCGCTGGTCCAACACGATTTTGCGCCCTTTTCATGCTCCCTCTTTCCCCAACCTTTTTCCCATGGCAGCTATAACTCTTCAGAATGTTTTTGTGAGTCTCTTCGTGGCTTTTCTTGCAACAGGAAACTATGAGGATATTCCCTTGCGAGGGTAGAAGCTGAGCTCGTCATTATTATAATGCTCCCAAGTTGACCGAATATAGGGACTGTGTATTCTGCAAATACCATAAATGTTCTTCGTATTTAAAATAGGCAAATAATTGATCCGAATTTAGTTTCTAACGTCACTTACATTAGCTACGAAGGAAAGAAAAAGCAGAAGGAACCAGTAGGATAATTCGAGGCTGAGATGCACTGAAATTATTAAAATTATTGAAGACAATGAGAATTTTGAGTGGAAATTACTAATTCTGGAGACGGCGCTATCATGTATTTGTATTCGGAACATAGGCACAATAACTGTAATAGAGGGGGAACGATCCCCTCTTCGTCAAAAGATATCTAAAACTACCCTCAAGTCTTAAAAGTTGGCGTCACTTCGTGCATCGCTATTACAGCGAGCACTTTGATGTATATAGTATTTGTATTATCTTATGTCGCATTTGAAATATGATTAGATCACTGGCAGGTCAGGTCTCGAACCTGGAACCTTCGTTTACGAGATCGTGATTCGACCGATCAAAGCGCTGGAACATGTGAAAGAAAACTATTCTCTGTTAATGACGAGAACGAAGTTATTGTAAGCAAAAGTACGTGACGTGTGAGCTTCCTCATTGGTTAATTCTCAACTCTATCGTCCATAGATTTATTGATCATTCCTGCGGAACAGCTACCGTCGATATGAGCCAATTGGAGCCGGCCTCCGTGGCGGAAAGGTTATCACAGCACGCTACGATGCCAGGGGTTCCGGGTTCGAATACCGACCTGGGCATGGGTGTTCCTTGTAAGTGTCCCTAAGTGAATTTCGTCAAATAATCCAAAAGTGGCACAGAAAAGCGAAGTAAAATATACCAAATCAACCAACCAGTTGGAGGTCACCTGGCTTTGTTTACATAACCTTCATACTTGCTGCATACAGAGAATAGTTTGAATGACAGAAATTTATTATATGTGTCCGATTTGGTGAAAACACACGGTGTTTGACACAACATGCACACTTCCTCTCAACATGACCACTGGGCACGAATGCATTCCTGCATTCGAAAGAAAGAAGAAAATAACAATTGAACGGGTGGCCGAATTGAACATTTGTGTTTATTACCGCCAGGGGCGTAAGCGTGGGGAAATGTTCCATGCATGGTAAACAAGCTACCATCTGTGTCGCCAAATGCCCTTTCTCCTCGTTTCCCCTCCTCCTACTGTTGATGTGTCCTTTGTTAGAGATAAAATCAATCACGTACTTGTACTGCGAATCGCACACCAAGTTCGCTGCTTTGATACTTTCCTTTCAGTGTCGAATCGCATGTCCAGGGTTCAAACTCATGTGTGGAGGGCCCTTCTCTGAATTCCGAATTTGAGTTTGCCCTGTGCTCAAAGCCTGATGTGAAATTTTGAGGTTGTCCATGTTCCATGCATGTTGAAGAGCTGGCGCAAGTTAGTGTGCTCTTGGAGAAACATGTCCGAAATATTTTCGGGTGGTGGCAGGGGAGGGGACGGAGGGTTTCACCACGTCTGTCTTGAACCAGCTCACCCTTTGGTTACGAAAGCACCTCCGAATCACGCATATGTATTTCCCGCCCCCTCGATATAAACTATATTATTTAATATATCATACTTGTAGAGTTCCAGTTCAGTCCAGTTAATTTTAGTATCATATACTGTAGTTGTGTGTAGTATAAGAATACACATTACTATATCGTGGGCAATGCAATCAGCTGCTTGCTCTACTTTCACTGTCTATGTCCTTCTGTCTTCCATTCTCATTCATTCTCCCTCTATCTAGCGTCCTTGCCATGTAATCAAGAGGTCCCGGGTTCGTGACCCGGTGGAGGCATATAGTGATTCGGATCCCACTTTAAACTGTAGGTGCAGTCCCGTTTAGCCTTACTGTGCATAAGGTGGACTTAAAACACCATCTCAATTCTCCCTCTATCGTTCTACTTCTTCATTCTCTTTCTCTCTCTCCCCTCTCTACTTCCATTTTTTCTCTCTTTGCCATTTAATCGTTTCCCTCTTGTACAGCTCCTTTTGCAGTTCTGTATGGTGGTGGTTATCACAGCGCGCTACAAGGCCAGGGGTCTCGGGTTCGAATCCCGGCCTGGGCATGGAAGTTTAATGTCCCTTCATCATCATCCACGCGATTGACTAAAAGTGGCAGACAAGGGACGCTAAATAACAAAAATAAACGTATGGGTTGTTTATGTAAGTTTCTAATTAATTTTCATGTACTTTGTCGTCTAAATAGCAACGGATTATATTATTTAACTCACGGATAATGCATTCATTTTAAGAACCTCAGTAATCAATAAACACCTTGTCACAATTACTAAAACAATCATATTAAAATACAATACATATTTTGCCCTGAAATTGCACGATTTAAAAGTCTTGTATAATAATGGAAGAATAATATGTACATGTCTCTTTTGCCACCAATCCCAAGTATCCAAAAACACCTTATTTACTCTTGCTTTGGGCAATGATTATCGCTGCCCTCTGAAAATTCATTTGCCTAATATGATGACTGACGACACATGCACACAGTTGAGCTTCTGTTAGCTTCAATTTCCACATGAATACAGCATATTTGTCCTTAATCAGACAGCGATTGGCATCCATAATGGCTAAAGTGTGTGGCCATTATAATGGCGTCTGAGAAGCGATCAACCGAATTCTGTTTCGGCTGTCATCGGTTAAGTTCGGATCACGTGTTCTAGAAGGCTCCAGCGTTGCGTAAACTACGACAGTTGTTTGCCAAGGATTCCGCCCGAGGCTTGCACAATCGCATAGTTCCACGCCTATTCCACTACATCAAATTGCTGCATGTATTTGTGGGTACATGGAAATCGAAGCGTATCGGTTTACAAGGTTGCATTGAATTGGTCCACCCGAGCGGGCACAGAGGATTAATCCGTCCCTAGCTATGCTGAACGTGGCTGCATCAATGGATGTAATTTGTGCCTCGTGAAACCTCAACCGTACAGAATTTTAAAATAAATTTTTGGTAAATATAATTGAATTTGCTATACAAAAAAATTCTTGCAACTGTTGGTTTGAGAAGATCACAAGTTAACGAAACGTATTCAGGATATGTACATTTCAGCCTAAAAATCAGAACTGGTATCGAAATAGATTAACATTTGTAAAGACACTTCTGTTAAAGGTTTCATATTCTTAAATTGTTAAGATGTGTTAAGTTTGATACTTCGAATAATATTATGTACTGTATTTGTGTCACAGATAACTTTAATTACAAGGAAAATCCGTTAATTGAACTAAAATACATATTAAAAGTATTCTCTATTCACTTAATTAGAACTATAGTTTTTAAAGGTCAAGGAATTTTAAATTCAATTCCGGTCCAGGAGAAAATCAGCAAGCGTAAATGGGTTCTGGACTGCAAAGAACAGTTTTATGTTTAACGAATTTCAATTCGGTCCAGGAACCTTTATTTCGAATCAATTCAAATAAAGCCCAAGAACCGTTTTTTCCGGATAAACTCAAATAAGGTCCAGGAACCGTTTTTCCGTATCAATCCAAATAAGATCCAGGAATAGTATTTTCAGATCAATTTAAATACGATCCAAGTTCCATATTGAAATGAAACAATACGTAACTTGGACCGAATTTAAATTGCGCAATTAAAAAACACTCCCATCCTATTACGTTTGAGTTTGAGTTGGTGTTTAAGTCCACTTTATGCACAGTATGGCTAATCGGGACTGGACCTACAGTTTAATGTGGAATCCGAACCACTTGTGCCTCCACCGAGTATCGAAACCGGCACCCCTTGATTACAAGGCAATGACGCTACCACTGCGCCATGGGGGAGGCCCACCATCCTATTACGTAACCCAATAGAACACCATTAGATTTATTGGTTTCTGGATCTTTAACAACTCTGATTAGAACAATATACCTGAGTAGACATGTGGATGTACACTCATATAACGAATCAGAATAAAAAGTAAATAATACATGCTTGATATTCTGATTCAATCACTATATCACTCTCAACACACAATATTTCTCGGTAGTCATTAAGGAATAGTCATTGATTGCGTATGATAAAACACTTCTTCAAATTTTCCCAATTTTAGTTTTGTCTTCTATCCATCAACATTTTTCAGTCACGTGGTCTATCCACGTTTACTGGCTTTATTGGAGGATACTTAAGCAGAGCATATGTATTGGAATCAATATCATTCTCCATAAGCCTCCTCAATAACATAATGGTAACGTCGTTGTCTTGTATTCAAGGGGTCTCTAGTTAGATATCCGGTGGAGGTTCATAGTCATTTGGATCCTACTGTTCTACGTAAGGGAAGTGAAATTTTACGATACAAAGTTCAAGTATAACGCATTTTATAATACATTAATTTTTCTATATTCGAAATGCGGGAGTCAATTGCTTGTTAGTATGATAAAAGTACGCACCAGTGAAACAGAAATTAAATTCGTGTGTGTATTAATATGTCTGACAAATTTACAATTCATGATAGGTTAAGGTTAAAACAAGGAGATGCATTATCTCCATTGCTCTTTAATTTTGCCTTAGAATATGCTGTTAGGAAGGTAAAAGAAACTAAAGAAGGACTAAAATTATATGGTGTGACTCAGTTGTTAGCATATGCAGATGATGTAGACTTATTAGGTTATGATGTAAATACAATTAGGAATAATGCTAAAATATTTTTCAAAACTGCTAAAGAGATAGGTTTGGAAGTTAACAAAGAGAAAACTAAATATATGCTTACAGGCCGAAACCAAGTGTTAGGTAATAATCAAAATCTAATTATTGATAACAACTCGTTTGAACCAGTTTCCAAATTCAAATACTTAGGAGTAATATTAACAAATGAAAATTATATTAAAGAGGAAATAAAAAGTAGGCTTAATTCAGGAAATGCATGTTACTTCTCTCTTCATAAACTTTTGTCTTCTCGTTTAATATCTAAGAAACTAAAAGTTAAAATATACAAAACAGTAATTTTGCCTGTAGTATTATATGGGTGTGAAACTTGGTCCCTTACATTGAAAGAGGAACATAAATTGAGAGTATTTGAAAATAAAATCCTTAGGAAAATATTTGGACCTAAAAGGGATGAGGAGACAGGTGAGTGGAGAAGGTTACATAATTTAGAACTACATAATTCGTATTCATGTCCAGATATTATTAGAATAATTAAATCAAGAAGACTTAGGTGGGCAGGCCATGTGGCACGAATGGGAGAGGAAAGAGGAGTTCACAGTATTCTTGTTGGGAAACCTGATGGTAAGAGACCTGTAGGAAGGCCAAGACGAAGATGGAGGGACAACGTTGAGATGGACCCAAAGGAAATCGTTAGAGATGGAAAAGAGAATATAGATCTTGCTCAAGATAGGGACAGATGGAAGGCCTGCGTTGCTGCAGCCATGAACCTTCGGGTTTAAGAAGGCTAGAGAGTTGGTTAGTTAGCGGGAGTCAAGTAAACCCCGTTCACTATCTATGTGTCCTTACAGACTAAGGAATGGCTTCAGTAAAATATGAATTAGTTATAAAACTCTGAATTAGTTGCTTTAAAATATCTGTTGAATTCGAGATTTATTTTCTTCTACCTGGCAAAGTGTCAATCTCTTTTGATTAGCGCCATCTCTTGACACGTTCATTAAATGATTGGCCTCGCCATTAACTTTCATCGAGAGCGAGCCAATGAAAACGCTTCCGCTGTCCCAGGAGACTGAAATTTTCCTCTCATGGCTAATGCATGCTTTCCACTTCTTTTGTTCGCTTTATCGCTCGTCGCAGGGTAATTCTTCATTTGCCGTTGCTGCAGAGCGATTCTTCATTCGCCACCAGCGTCGCTCGCCCGAAAAAGATTCTGATGAGAAGCTGAAAAACCCGATAAGGCAAGGACGCAATCCCGAGAGTCACTGTTGCGACAAAACACAATTCCTCCCATCAAGATAATTCTTTCTCCCTCCCCTCCCCCTCTCTCTCTCTCTCTCGGTCTGTCACACTCGTTCTGTTTCACACACACATACTTCATCTTTCTTCTCTTCGCTTTCCCTGTCTTTGTGTATTAGGCGGGTTTCCAAACTTTTTAGTTTCACGGCGCTCTTAATGTTTCAAGATTTTTCCGCGGCGCCCAAGTCAGAATGTGGGCCTATCTAGCACTTGCAACGCTCAGTTGGTTTGGTTTGGTTGCTTGCATTAAGTTAAAAAAATAAACACATATTTCAAATTCAGAAACATTTTATGTGTAAAAAGTACTAAATAAATACATATTTGGAACAATCATGTCATTTCAGTGAAAGTATTGTAACATTTCGCGGCGCAAACTTTGGGAACAGCTGTAGGGTGACCAACTTTCGGCATTGAATTTGGGGTAAATTTAGTCGCGAAATTTTGCATTTTTATAGATAACATTAAACACAAGAACTAATTTATATTTTATATAATATAAGATAACAATAGAGAATAAAAATTTACAAGTTTGTATTTATCTTAGTTCTAACCCATGTGTATTTGTCCACTGCTGCTGTAGAAGTAGGCATCAATCAACTACTGCAAGGTATGACGTCACTTCCGTCCTTCAAAGGTTAAACGTGCAAAATCTTGCAGTCGACTTAGGTTTTGTATGCCTCGCGGAACTCGGAAGGATTTAAAATTTCGCGATCCTGGTTGTAAATGAAATATACAGAAAAAATAGAATGTTAATACGGGAGCCGGGAGGATCCAAAAAAATTAGGTCTAAGACTGGAGATCCCGGAACGTATTGTGTGTGTGTGAGTGTTTGTGCGCCCTCGTACGTCTTTCGCTCTGTGTGTTTATTTTCCCCTGTCATTCTCTTTCTCATTATATTGGTGGGCCCTCCGATGGCGTAGTGGTAACGTCGTCGCCATGTAATCAAGGGGTCATGGGTTTGATACCCGGTGGAGGCACATAGTGGTTCAGATCCCATTTTAAACTGTAGTTCCAGTCCCGATTAGCCTATCTGTACATAAAGTAGACTTAAAACAACAAATCAGTCAATCAATCTTTCTCATTATCTCTCTATCTTTCGTCGATTGGTCCATCTCCCAAAATTTTTCTCTCTGACTGACTAACTCTTTCTGTGTTCGTGTGTCTGTGTGCGTGTTTATCTTCATTGTGTTCGTCTCTCCCTCCCTACTGCGTGTCTGCTTACCTGTGTCTCTCTCCATTTTCTCTAATTCATTCTATCGTCATTTGCTCTATCTCTTCTTGCTTTCTCTTTTCGCACACACATCCTCTCTATTCGTGTGTGATTTTTCACTTGCGCTCTCTCTCTCTCTATCTCTCACATCTTTGTTCCTCTCTCTCTCACATCTTTGTTCCTCTCTCTCTCACATCTTTGTCCCCCCCTCTCTCTCTCTCTCTATCTCTCTCTCTCTCTCTGTCCGCGTGGTTCTCATCCTATCTCCTCTCATTTCTCTGTTGCCCACTTTCTCCCCCACTCTCTCCATCCACACCCACACACTACCCACATACATGTAACATGTTGAGGTTTATGAAACCAATTTTTGAGCCGGTTAAAACTTCAGTGCCTCTGCATTGTTTTTACCTTAGTCCTCCAGGCAATATTGGGCGTTCAGGCAACACGTAAAAAATAATATTAAAAAAAATCAATGAACAGAGTTTCTAAAAATATTATTTTAGCGGGCAACTCAACGTTAGTTTGATAGAACATTGTGCTTCAGTGGTCACCAAGGGAATTTTACCAGGTGGGTTTTGTGCTGACAGATTTGCAGAAAACAAATGAATCTCATAGTGTTCGATGTGGATTACGCTTATTATGTGTGTATGCATAATGATGTCCTGACTTGTTTTTCTCGGTAACTTACAGGCGATTGCCAGGATGATACCTTTATCAAAGGCCACGTATACTCCCTTCCGGGAGGACGAGATAGATGCTGAGATACACAGAGAGAGAAAGAGAGAGAGAGAGAGAAGGAGAAAGAGAGAGAGAGAGAGAGAGAGAGAGAGAATGTACTCGTGAGAGAAAGTGGTAGTCATAGCAAGAAACGGTGAAACGGAGAAAGAATGAGGAATGAGAAATAAAATATGGACGTAAAGGGCGAGAGAGAGAGAAAGATAATGAGAAAGAGAGGAAGAAGAAGAGAAGAGAATCTTAACAACCACATATGAATTAAATTTGTAACATATCATTAATAAAATATACACTACCTGCGTCTCGTACTTCTCTGGAGATGTATGCTTTTTTGGAATATCGATCGATCTGCAAAGGGAACACGTACGAATTTAGGCGTGAAGGAATAGGTTGCACATTATTGACTTACAAAGCGAAGCGAACTTTTCCGAATCCATAAGTCCCGAGGCTTCCAGCGGAAAACTTTCGCCGCGCCTCTGCTTCTGTGTGTGAATTTCCACTTGTTCCTATGTACATTTTGTCGCTTCGCCGTGCTTCCGCTCCGGTGAGCATGGTTTCCTTTGTCTTCATATATTTCTGTCGCTTCGCTACGCTTCCGCTCCGGTGGGCGAGCTTTCACTTCTTTCCATATTTTTTGTCGCTTTCACTCACGTGGGAGAGCTTTCATTTGTTTCTATATACATTTTGTCGCTTCGCCGCGCTTCCGTTCATGCGGGCGAACCTTAACATTGTTTCCATATATTTTTGTCGCTTCCACTGAAGTAGGCGAGCTTTCATTTGTTTCCATGTGCTTTTTGTCGCTTCACCGTGCTTCCGATCCGGTGAGCATGGTTTCCCTTGGTTTCGTATATTTTTGTCGCTTCGCCGCGCTTCCGTTCCGGTGTGCGAGCTTTTTACTTGTTTCCATATATTTTTGTCGCTTCCACTCCAGTGGGCGAGCTTTCATTTGTTTCTATGTGCTATTTGTCGCATTATTTTCCTTGTTTTCGTATATTTTTGTCGCTTCGCCGCGCTTCCGTTCCGGTGGGCGAGCTTTAACTTGTTTCCATATATTTTTGTCGCTTGCACTCCAGTTGGCGAGCTTACATTTGTTTCTATATGCTCTTTGTCGCTTCGTCGCGCTTCTACTCCGGTGGGCTCCCTACTTTAAATACAAAGAGCGTCAGTAACAATGGAAGTCACCAAGCTTATTCCCGGCCCAGTCGATTGTTGTGAAAGATATCAAAATCCGCTCATCCCGGAATGGGTCCTTATCTATCGGTGGCCGGCCACTTATCTTCTGCCAAAAGCCTTCCGTTTGATTCATTGTTGGTGTCTGAACCTTGGCTATTAACAGTCGGCCGGTTATCTGGGAAACCGATGGGAGAGTGGAGAATAGCATTTCATTGCCAACCTAAGATCCCAATAGTCAGAGCATTTAAGGGGCCAGTCAGAGGAAGAAAACGTAATGTTTCTGACTGCATGTCAAGTGGAGGCATAACCCTATGAAAGTATATTTATTCTTCTCCAAGTAAGTGTTTCTCAATGTCTTAGTGCTCCTTCGGAATCTCTTGAATCACTGCGTGCTGGTTTCTTTAAACATCGCTTATTTATAATTCAGGTCAGTGTTTCCACAACCAGAAAGTAAAAATCTCCTTTTAAAGGTGCAGAATTTCCATTTTAGTACAAATTTTCCCATTATGTAACAAAAATTGAAATCACAATCATAAAACTTTATCAGTTATAGTTGTAGAATTATTACTATTATTTATTTATTTAGGAAAAGATCCTTAACAGAACCAGTAGTTCTAATTACAAATGATCATATTAAAAACATTTATAATAAAGATTAAATATACATTTAAAAAAATAGAATAATACAAAACTACAGAATTACAATATTACAGAATACAAAGCAAAAGATAAAAAAAGATAAAAAGATAACAATGGCAGTAGGCATGTTACACAAAGTAACAACAAAATACAAACACATTATAGTACAATCACAACAGAGTACTGCTAAATACTTTCAGATACAAACATATTATACATCGCACAATAATCGATGAACACTAAGATTATTTACACAATTTGTACAAATATCAAATCCATATGAGAGCAAATAAGGCATGACTTTAAATACATAGTATCGATAAAAATAATATAATACAAACACAGCTTGAATCAAATTTACTGTGAATTTAAATGATTAGGCAATGACAATATATGTCGTTTTATTATTGAGCTATATGTTATAAAAGGAAGCGCGAAGTCTACTTTAATTCCCTTTTGAACAAGGTTGTTATAATTTGTGCATAGTCTGATAACAACTGAAGATTTATGTATATTGTTTCTCGATTTATCAATAAAAGAATGAAGCAAACACCTAAAATTTATTGGCTTAACATAAAGTTTAAAATATTGCAACACTTCAGGCGAATCTATTAAGTAATTCATAATCTTATAAAGTATAAAATATTGAGCTATTAATCTTCTAGATTTCAAAGGTGGCACCTGAAAATCTACAAGTAAAAAATTATAAGAAATTCTATTTAATACTGCTGAACGATTATACTTTTTAAAATACAAATATCGTAAAAATTTAAACTGAATTCGTTCAATATTATCTGTACTTGATAAAATGGATCCAAATTTCACTTAAGTATTTATAAATCCAAGACGTTTATATGAATCCGAGCAGATGTAAGAATAATGATGTTTATAGTTTAAATTCTTATCCAATATTAATCCTAAATCATTGATTACGTCTACGCGTGTAAGTACACTTCCATTAAGAATATAATTAGGAAGTACGGCTTTTGTTTTATTTGTAAATGCAGAAATATTTCCACTTAATGAGAAATATTAGGATAAATTGACGAAAATCATGGAATAATGAAGGTTATTGATAGAAGATTGCAAACAGTGTTTGAAATGTCATAATTTTCACAAAATTAGGTTTGTACTTACTGAATGATTACAATAAAAGACAATGATATAATTAATAACGAAAATATATTAATTTTCCCAGGTCTCAAATTACAAATATTGAATTATATTTGAGGTATGAATTACGCTAAAAGAGACATTTATTTCATGCTTCATTTAGTTTGACTTTAATTTCCCTGCAGTGTCTTCATATTTTTCCTTTTCACTTAAAATTCTGCCTGAATTTCCCTTCGTAGAGGGAAATTTTACTTCGTGTAGCAACACTGCTTTCTACTAATCGCGCTTGTAGCTTTGCTAAAGGTACAATTCGAACTAGCTTAAGGTCTTGTCCATTGCAGTATGTCATGATGAATATTTCTATTGTTTCACTCTGTGCATACGTTAACTACCTGCTATCTCATCATAAGCTTATCTCCCTGGAGGGTTTTGTGTTCGAGTCCTTGTCGTCACCACTTGAAAGTTGACGACCCAAAAAATTATCAAAAACCTACAAAATATTTTTTTTTAAAAAAATTGAGATAATTTGAAATGTTTTTAGTTGTGTAAAGCACTGTAGATATTGAAATGTAAGTTCAAATTGTTTATAAGCTAAAAAAAAAAAGTGTTCCTATTTTAAACTACCGAAACCAATTGTACTGTTTTACTATTTCAATTTTGCAGTCACTCGCTAAATTTAGTTTCCAATGTGAATTTATCGATTCGTTATGTGTTCAGACAGATGCGAAATAGATACGAAACCAAACAGCAGATTCATTTGCCTTAATCATTGTTTTTCCTTGTTCCAAAAATTCAACTTGGAGGAATTGAAACATTATTCACGACTATGATTAGGATGATGTCTCTGCAATGTTTCACTACAAATGAATAATCCCAAACTCTTGAACTGGTTTTCTGCTGGCAACAACTTGTAATTTGTGACAGAAGTCGCCCTACGAAACTAAGTAAACATGTTCCTATTACACTGTGCCAATTGTTTTTCTGCAATAATAAAGCAAGTACGTAGGTAACAAAAATTGATGTTGATTAATTGATCCATTGAAAATATATAATAATGCTTACCGCAGAAATAAAACTATCTCAAATTCACATTTTTTCATTTGAAAGTAAAATAAAATGTAATCTTAGAATAAAAATCAGTGAAGTAATTAATCTACAGAGTGATCCAAAACTTACTTATATTCTTACCTAGTTTTAAGGAGAAACAATTTCTATTATAGTACGTGAAACCAGCGCCATCTTTTGAATTGAATTGAAAGGTTCTTGCCTGCGGTTTACTAATTTCTTCTAGACTTCTATGCTTCTTCATGTGTCTTAAACTAACCAAAAATATATATTGTTGGTGTTTCGGTAATGCTTTTAACATGACTGAGAAGGTGATATTTATATACCTTGTACTTAAATTATGTATCTTGTCCATCAACTGAAAATGGCAATGAAGTTAAGTTAGTCACGTTATTGTTCATCCACGAGATGGCAGGGCATTCACTTAAATTAGAAACAGATTTAGATTTTTTCTCTATAAGAGAAAAGGCTTTTTCTTAATTATAAAATGTCAATCTAATATTTTCTTATGAAATTGGAAAGACTTTTTTCACAGAAGTTAATAATTTTCTGAAAAGCTAGCAAGTCATTAATCACTTTTTGAAAGAAATTTGATTTGCAAATATAAAGTAGACCATGCACGATAGTCGATGAAACAGCATTTAAATTGATACATGTAGGAATATTTGACAATTAAAAGTTGTTGGACAATATTCTTCATGGTTTAAAATTGTACCCCTACACGATCAAAGAAGAAAATTGGCACAATTTTCTCATTTTACCGAAAGGTGGTAGCTATTCGCCAAGAAGAAATGAAAAAGATAGCCATAAAACATTTTTTTCACAAAAGAAGATGTGTAACAGAAACTCGGAACAAGTGCGATTATTTTCACATTATAAATGTAATCTGACATGGCAGTGAAACTATGGGATCATAATGACCTAAAAAATCATTTCATTAGATATGAGATATGAGTAGTTGTTTTTCATTTTATTTAAACTACAATTTATGATCATGTTGTTGTATAGTTGGGATTGAATCAATACAGGCAAGGATGTTCCATCACTTCTCTCCTTTCTTGCAAGTCACAGCCACTTTTTCGCATCGCTTTCTCTTCACAACGGAATAGATATAAATACCTCTGTACCTCGATGATTCTTTTCGATAATCGATTTCAATAGCACGCGCTCTGATTGGTCAACAATCTGTCTTCAAATGCTTTCTTTAGAACCGTTCCTATATAGAAATGATTGGATGTTAACCTCGAATTCGAGAAGAAACATAGCGTGTGTTCTGACGTCACTTACTTTAAGCGTGGAATTCGGTATGCTGTTCGTGGAGAATTCGATCGTGTACGGACATCTTAAGAACATGGCAGCATCCGTGTTGGCTGGTGTGAGTTACAGAGGACAGAAGACAATTTCAGGACCGAAGTCATTTCATCAGTCTGGCTGTAAGACCTAAGTTGAAACCTTTCCACACGGCGGGATTTACAATTCCATTTCAACGTCAAAATGAATGAGCTGGAGCTCCATCTTGTTAAAAGTAATTCCGCGCGGTAGACGTGACACCTTTCCAACGGCGTCTTTCTTTTGTTTTACGATGGTGGCAACTTGCCCTTCTGTTTTGGGAGGTTTTACGGCTGCAAAGTATGCTGCTTTTATTTCGTAATTTTACCATTTTTTTCGCTCCCTGTCCTTACACCGGGGAAGTTTAGGTCAGGACAAAGAGTAAAAAAGAAAAAATATGATATAGGCAGAGAACATAGTTCTGGTCTTGTAAGCAATATACGGCACAACCACCGTCAAATAATGTTTATGGCGGTCCGTGACGGTTACAACTTGCTAACTGCCCTACAGATTCTTTTCCATGGTCGATCGTTAAACTAAGGTCGTTGCGAAGGGGGTTAGAAAGATTGGAACCGTTTCATCGCGATCCAAGGGTTTGTTGGGCTGTAAATTTCATCCGAGGAGAATGATGGCGGATCTAAAAGAGATGTTGCTGGCTACACCATTCTCGTCCAAAGAATGGTAGGGTGGACCGGAGTGGAGGTACATGCTTAAGACCTCACTCCATCCCTCTGAGAAAAAAGTAACAACCGCCCCCAAACATTAATCCGTGGGGTTGTTCTTCACGTTTCAATTGATTTTTTTTAGTTCTAATTTCTGAGTAAGTTGTTGTTCTCAGGGTTCGAAATTGCGACGTAAATTTTGATTTCCGTGGAATATGTTGACAGCAAAGCTCCTGGGAAGCTTATAAACTGTTTTTTTATTGGTCCGTTTCGTCGTTGAGAAGAAATATCGTCCCCTTCCTTACTGCTGGAACCCTTTGTGCACTTCTTTTTTCAATCAACTTGTGCCTTTTGCCATTCGAAATGGGCAGTAAATGACAATCTGGAGGGGTTTTTTTAGTGGGATTTGGAGATGTTAACAAAAAAACTTGGTCATCAATGTGTATACTTACCAGATAGTAATATTGAATCAGTTTTGTTACTGTCAAAAAGTGTAAAACAAATCACATGGTCAATAGCTTATTGTACAGCGTGTTACGTTCAAACCTACCACATTTCAATTCATCATTGCTAAAAGGTTATGAAACATAATGGAATGCGAGTGGTACTAGACGAAAGAGAAACTCAAAGAATTTTATTGCATGACTTCGAAGTTCGCCGTTCTCTCACTATGCAGCGCCACAATCGCATAAAGCACAATGGTGACTGCAGCAGAGCGCACAATCTGTATTCTGGTAAGCAGAGACCAAATCAATCATTACAGTGCAAACAAATTACCGGAGAGAATATGGAGGTGAAGCACAACCCTGACAGATGGACTGTGGCCTCGTCTGAAAACAACACGTTTCCAAGAAGTTGAGGATCCCTGTCCATACGATCATTTGGCTTCAATTGTTGAAACATTTGCACCTTGTAAGGGTAGAAATGAAGCCAAAAACTTCGCACACCATGCCTTAATGGTTTTCCCATCAGGAGTTTCACCTACATATTCTCTCCGGTAATATATTTGCACTGTAATGATTGATTTGGTCTCTGCATTCCAAAATGCAGATTCTGCGCTCTGCTGCGGTGTCTCCATTGTGCTTTATGCGATTGTGGCGCTGCATACTGAGAGGACGGTGAACTTCGAGGCCATGCAATGGAATTCTTTGAGTTTGTCTTTCGTCTAGTACCACTTGCATTCCATTATGTTTCATAACCTTTTAGCAATGATGAATTGAAATGTGGGAGGTTTGAACGGAACACGCTGTACTTCTGTCCTAGAGGTTTAACTAACCTCGCGCAGAGGGCGCCTGAAAAGCAGGAATGAAGCGACATTTTTCTAAAACGTAATTTATTAGATAGTTGCTGATTTTGATATAGCTGATAGCTGTCCATATCGGTATTAACACCTTTTATAACATGGAAAAACTTTGAAGAATGGTCATTTTCAAAACATTAGTAGCAAGATATGTTTTGGATGATCAAGAGTAATGATCCAAGGTGCGCCAAACTGTCTGTCCGGAACAATCTCGAGTTAAAATTGCCCACCACTATGGCCGAGTCGTTAGCACAGCGTGCTATCACGCCAGTGGCTTCTGGGCATGGCTGTTCTTGGTGAGTGTCCCTTCATCAATTTCATCATATCATCGCTCACCCTCGCGATTAGCCAAAATGTGGCAGAAAAGTGAATTGCAATGCACCCAATCTGTAAAGACGATTGTTTTAAAATTCTTCCAGAGCAGACAGAACCGTTTATGAAAAATCGAATACATCCTTTACTATACAACGTCGCAGGAATGTTTGGAGCAACCTCGGATATAACTGTATAGAAGGGAAGAATGCGAGTGGGCTGCGCAAAGCAGTGCGCGCTGCTTCAAACAGCGGACAGCTGCGATCGCGTTTCCCAATCCATACCCTCACTTCTACTCTCACGCGTTCATTCGTCGAGCTCTCTCGAGTAACTACTTGCTCAGAGAACTTTAATTAGTTTGCTTGCTCCATAGGCTCCCGGGACAGAGTATAGTCAATAGTACAACAAGAGTATGTAATGTCTTGATTTACGAGTAGCCTAGTATTTTCAGCAAACCAGCACTTCGTTTTACCCTAGCAAAGGCATATGTACTTTGCTCTATTTGGAGCAACAGGGTTTATACTCTGTCCAAATTATCTCTGGAGCAGGCGAACGAAATCAAGTCTCTGTGGAAGTAGTGACGCGAGACGGCTCCACCAATGAACATGTGAGATGGAACGGAATTGCGTCGGGGGGATAGCGACTGCAGTTACCAACCTTCTTAGTAGCGTGTACTGCTTCGCCTTGCCCACTCGATTTCCTCCCCTTCTTTTTCATTTGTTTATGTCACCTAGAACATAGCTTTCGCTCCAATTACAATAGGCTTACATATATATATATATATATATATTAAACAATTAAAAAATTACAATTACAACAATACAAAACAAAAGAAGGAGAGCAAAACTGCAATAATCGTTTCATAAAGAACACCAGCACAAGTATTCTAGATAACATAAATCCAAAAATGATATTCACTGAGGTAGATAAAGATACATATCTATATACATACTGAGATATTTTTCACTATACACATGTAAATACACACATACAGGGATAATTGTATTTACAAACATAATCATGTACACAGAAAACATCTATAATGGTTTGATTTGTTCCTGATATTCTTCGAAGGACAGACAGGAATTGCATGTATGGCTTAGCGAAATCCAAGTCTCCACCGCTTCTGACTATTTCGTTAAGTTTAATACATGGTCTTAGAATGGGTGAATTCTGGTGTTCTGTTGAATGGGATTTGCCGTAATAAAAAGGCTGCCTGAACCGTAACATGCCCTTCTTAGCATTAAAGTTTAATGTTTGGAGGAGACTTGGATTGTCGACCAGCCCGTTGACTAACTTATATAAAAATAATTGTTGTGATACAACTCTCCTTTCGTAGAAAGGTGTAACATTGAATTCTCTGAGTAGTTGTTTACATGATACCTGATCCTGAAAATATGATCTTTTGTGTTTTTTGTAATATAAGTAACGAACAAATTTCTTCAGAATTCTTTCTTTTTGCTATTACATTGTGTGTAGGGTGACCAGACTACACTTGCATATTCTAATTTGGTTCGAACAAGCCTTTGTCAGAGCTCTTTCATTATGCATGTCGTGTGAACTTCTAATTAGGAACCCTAACGTTCTGTAAGCATCATTACAAATCTGATCAATATATGTTCCAAAATATAATTTATTATTTAATGTAACTCCTAAGTCATTTATCTGATTTACTCTTTGTAATGCACGATTATTCATTGTAAACTGATGAATATTGGGTTTGGTTTGCCTGAAAAAAGTTATTGCAAAACATTTTGTGACATTAAAGTTTAATTTATTTTCGATGCTCCATCTTTATGCATTTTACAAGTCTTTTTGCAACTTATGTGCATCGTTTGGATCATTCATTACTTCATACAATTTTAAATCATCAGCAAAAGTAAGCATTCTGAGTATTTAAAAATTGTGGGTAGATCATTGATGTATAATAGAAAGAATAATGGTCCAAGATTGGAGCCTTGTGGCACACCGGAACAGACTTTGTACGTGTATGACTTAGCTTGATTGTATGTCACAAATTGCATTCGATTGCATACGTAAGAGGATATTAACGTAAGAAAGTTATGAGAGATCAAACTTTGACAATTTACTCAACATCGTGATCAAGAGTATCAAAGGTTTTGGTGAAGTTCCTTTCTGTCTCTCTGACGCTATGCGCGGCCTTGCCCACAGATATTCGCGACAGAGTATAGCATCAGTTTGTTTGAAAGGGTGTTTATGATGCAGAGTTATTTGTAGCGGAACCACAGGCAAAAGAGCCTGAGCAGACCCGCGTCTCCTGTGCACCGTACAGCTGCGGGTGGGGAGGGGTAGAGTTGAACCGATGGAGGGGAAGATGCGCGGAGACTTTTGGCCAAAGGTTCTGTTCCTTGTGTACTATGTATATAGCTCTATAGTATGTATTTATTCTTGGAGGTACGTTGTTCTCCTTCCTATCTTTCATTTTTCCCCTCTTTCTTTACCTGTTCCTTTCTTTCCATCTCCTTCTTTCTATTTCTGTCTGTCTATTATCTCTCTCTCTTTCTTTTCCCCTTCTTTCTTTACATTTTCCTTTAATTCCATCTCCTTCTATCTACTTCTTTACCTGTTCCCTTTTTCATATCCCTCTTTCTATTTCTGTCTATCTTTCTCTCCCTCTTTCTCTATCTGTTCTCTTTTTCATCTCCTTCTTTCTATTTCTTTCTCTTTCTCTTTCCCCTCTTTCTTTATCTTTTCCACTTTTTCCATCTCCTTCTTTCTATTTCTGTCTGTCTGCCTCTATGTTTCTGTTTCCTTATTACTGTTCTCTATTTATCTTTATCTCCTCTTTCTTTGTTTCTCTAATTCTTTTATTTTAAATCTTTATTTCTATCTTATTTATTTTTATTATTTAGTCTCTTCTCTTTCAATTCTCCTTTCGATATCTGTCTCTCTTTTTATTGCCGTTTCTTCAATTGCAACATACCATCACCTATCCTCATCATCGCGATTAGCCAAGAGTGTCAGAAAAGCAACGCTCAGTCATCAAAATCAAACCAGAAGCACTCGTTTCTGCTCCATTGTTATCGTTGATCACACGTAGCAGTTATGAATAACGCACGCTTCCCTTTAGGCGTTGGAGGCCGAGAAAGCAACAGGCAGACACTGCACAGTCCACAATAATGAGCCTCTGCTCTAAATCCGGCTGATTATCCTCACGGGACAAATATTTCATCCGTCCACAGACAGATGTTGGAAGGGAGGACAAGTGATTATCAAACTCTTGACACCGAAGTTCTCTATCGGGGCCAAAAGTCATTTTGTTGTTTGACCCGCAAGGGATATATATTGCCTTCTCCGACCCTACACCTCCGACGAACGGATCGCAACCATTGCGACCGGTTCAAAATGACGAACTGGTCACTTGAGCCTTTTCCATTCCTAATTAATTAACTAGGAACAGGATCCCTCTCGATGCGGAGACATATGAGAAAGTTCCTGTCCCGCTATGGCTAATTGGTGTGCTCGGAATTACTGTGCTTTCTCTTCTTTTATTAAACTTCGGCGCTGTGTGTCGTTTGCGGTGGTTAATGATCTGCCCTGATCAATTGATTTTAAAGGCCTGTCGTTATTTTCACGTACCGCACCCAGCTGGTCTAGGCATTAGCGACTGTACCCAGTAACGTCGGTTCTCTACTCTGCCCAGGTAGGAATACTGTTACGTGCCTAAATGGACGAAATGCATTGTAAATAGTTGAAAGTATTAATGAAAGATGGCAGCACAACCGGCTGAATGTAAATTATAGTATTAAACAAGTGAAAGGAGATAGAATTGATTATAAAACATATGTAAATTTTAATAATGAATGAATAACAATTAAATCTTTAAGAGTAGATATAAATGAACATTAAGGAAGAGATAAGAGCAAAAGGATCACCATAATAGTCACATACGAGCTGAATAGCAATTTAATGGAGTTAAACCGCAGAGCTCAATCTGAGTCTTTACCTTCTAGCAGGAAAGAGTCCTGTTAGGAATTTTGGTTGTTTTTTTTTCACGGTGGCGCCATCTCCTTCCGGCTGCCCCCAAGCACTTCGGTTGAGCATCATAGCAAGCTGCACCAGGTCGGTAGCGAGTGAATGGACGCGATCCTGGACTTTTCCCTGGTTGATGAATAGATAGTTAGTTGGTGGCGCAGTTATCAGATATAGCGATCCAAAACGGGGGGCAAGATAGAAAACTCTATGCCGAAAGTGAGAGGAAAACGTGCCAGCCGAAAGGTTAGGGAAGCCCTACAAGAGCGTGGAAGAAAAGAAGGGGGCGAGGAGATCGAACTTCCTATTCGAAATAATGACCCTCTGGATTAAAACACGATATACCGAAGGAGGAATGTAAATACAGATTGATTCCATTGGATATATCAAAGTAGATATATCAAGGTCTTCCAGAGAAGGATCCGAGATGTGGTCCGAGTAACGGAAAGAGCTGCAGTGATAAAGAATCCAAGGCGTTCTTAGAAGATCAAGAATGATAGAAGAAGCTATCCATCTACCTGTAAATAGATTAAGTAGTATTGCGTAGAAACATAATCCATGTATCATGTGAAGAATATATCCCTGTATCTAGGAAAAATATATCCATGTACCTGTAAATAGATGAAGTATTATTGCGTAGAAGCATAAATCCATGTATTGTGTGAAGAAGAAGATATCCTTGTACCTGTAAATAGATGAAGTATTATTGCGTAGAAGTATAAATCCATGTATCCTGTGAAGAAGATATCCATGTACCTGTAAATAGAAGATGTCCATATATCCTGTGAAGAATAAGATATCCATGTATCCTGTGAATAAGAAGAAGATATCCCTGTATCTAGGAAGAATATATCCATGTACAGTGTCTCTCAAAAGTTTTAGGACAACGACATTTTAAACTAGGCAACCCAATTTACACAGGGGGTTGGTGGGTTGCGTGTAGAGTTAGGCTCAATTTCAGGGTTGCCACATGTACATAATATATAGTATATATGAAATACGCGAAAGAAAGAAATCTAAGTACGAGTATTATTGTATCAAACTTGAAAAAAATATCAGTATCATATTTGTTGTAACAGAAAAATACTTTCTGAGAGAAAAGAAATTGATTTTCTAGTACTTCATTGCTGATGAGTCTACACAAGGAAAATAGGAGAGAGGAAACGGAAGGGGACAAAGGAGAGGAGAAGAGAGAAAGGAGAAGAGGAAAAGTAAAGGAGGGAAGAAAATAGAGGACAGAAGTGGATAGGAGAAGTAATGAGAAGAAAGGAAAAAGATTCGAGGAGAGATGATGAAAATGGAGCAAGAGGAGATACGAGGAGGAAAACGAGATAGGAGAAAAGGAGAGGAGAGGAGGAGACGATAAGAGAGGAGTGGAGAATAGAGTAAACGAGAGAAAAAGGGAAGAACGGAAAGAAGAGGAGAATAGTGCAGTGGAGTCTGAAATCGAAGAGAGGAGAGGAGATAAGAGGAGTGGAGAAAAGTGGGACGGAGACAAGATACGAGAAACGTAGGGAAGGCGATATGAGATAAAAGCAAAGAAGAAGGAGGTTAAAGAAGATGGAGAAGGAGAAAAGAAGAACAGAAGGTACTGGAGACGAGAGGAGAGAAGAGGTAGTTGCAGAAAATATCGTCTCAGTGTCAAGAATTGATGCATTGATCAAATTTTTGACATGAAACAATCAATAACATTTTTAAATATATTTGAGAATGTATTAGATTGGTGCGAAATGCCTTTTGGTTGAGTACAGAGCAAGAAAAAATCTTCCACGTAAGATCTTTGATTTTACCTGCGATTATAACATTAAAACATGAATGTAATTTTAATATTTATAAAAATTATTCAATTTTTCTCCACTTCTCGGTTCGTTGAAATGGAGATTTTGTAATTTAATATTTCCCCTCCCCCATCGTTAATTCCAAAGTGAACACGGCGTATGTCTAAAACATACGAAAATTTTCTGCCACTGGAGGGGCTTGAACTTACGACTATCAGGTTGACAATCCTTAACTTTAAACACTACTCTACCAACTTTCGCTTCTAAAAGCAGATAGAAGGAGCTGCCCAATGTGAAATGTAGATGCAACTCTCCTCCTACATGTAATGTGCAAAGGATACTTGTTTGAAACAAAGCAAACGAAGGCACGCGTAGAATGAATCGGCGAAAACATTTAATAGGAAATTGCACATGATGAGAAATTTTCATTCGATATTTGCGGAGGTATCATCGCATTGAACTCGAGTGGGAAAATGGGTAAAATTAGTATGTCATGAATTGCCACAAATATAAATAGTTATTTCATTAATATTTGTCAGTGTCCTTGAAGCATTACACAATTATCGTTAGAGTATCATAATTCACGATCTTATACAAAAATATCCCTTTAAACGTGTGTCAATTCATTTTTCTTATATATATATATACATTCCAGATGCAAAACAATGTAACCACTTTACTCTGCTATTACAAATAATGTCACCATGCTCTTCAATAATAAAAAAAGAATTAAAAAAAGAGAACACCTCATAAGGTGAATCGAACCTGGAACCACTAGCAGTCCAATCGAGAACTCAAACCACTACACCACGCCCTTTCCTTCCGTTGTAACAAGGATTTTTAAGTATTATGTTCCTCCAATATTATAACTGTCGTTGGGTATACATGTAGTTCAACTGTTACTTTAGTTTTGATTTTTTTTTTGTAGTATAGCAGCTATCTTCGAGAAATAAATTTCGAATGATGAAGAAAGACGAGAATATTGGTAGTTGTGAAAATGCGAGTTATTTCTTCTAACTTATTATTGTGATTAGACATTATATCTAGAGGCTTAAACATTGCAGGACGATGTTCTCTTTCTGTGATACTGCAACAGACGAAATGCTTGTTTACTGACGCAGTCTCGTGTCCAGAACGGTCTGCATCTATATTTCACATTGGTCAGCTTCTTCTACCTCTTGACCAACACTCTCAAATGTGATGTGATTTTTTTAATACAATTTTCCGCCTGTTTACGTATAACGTTTTGTACATTTCGCAGTTCGCAACTTGTGTAATTATTTCGTGTTGCCTTACGCAACAGCAAATACATTTCATAATACTGTTCTGGACACGAGACTGCGTCAGTAAACAAGCATACTACAAGAAATCAATTCAAAACTAAAGTAACAGTTCAACTATATAAATACCCAATGACAGTTACAACATTGGAAGGACAAAATACTTAAAAATTGTTGTTACAACGGAAGGAAAGGGCGTGGTGTAGTGGTTAGAGTTCTCGACTGGACTGCTGGTGGTCCAAGGTCTCCTTGGAGGTGTTATCTTTTTTTATTTTTTTTATTACTTTATTACTTTATTTGTCACACGTTTAAAGGGATATTTTTGTATAAGATCGTGAATTATGATACTCTAACGATAATTGTGTAATGCTTCAAGGACACTGACAAATATTAATGAAATAACTATTTATATTTGTGGCAATTCATGACATACTAATTTTACCCATTTTCCCACTCGAGTTCAATGCAAGGATACCTCCGCAAATATCGACTGAAAAAGTTTTCATCATGTGAAATTCCCCATTAAATGTTTTCGCCGATTCATTCTACGCGTGCCTTCGTTTGCTTTGATTCAAACGAGTATCCTTTGCACATTACATGTAGGAGGAGAGTTGCATCTACATTTCACATTGGGCAGCTCCTTCTATCTGCTTTCAGAAGCGAAAGCTTGTAGAGTAGTGTTTAACGTTAAAGAATGTTAACCTGATGGTCGTAGGTTCAAACCCCTCCGGTGGCAGAAAATTTTCGTAAGTTTTAGACATATTCCTTTGTGTTCATTGTCCACGCCGTGTGAAACGGAATGATTCAGTTTTGAATTAACGATGGGGGAGGGGATATATTAAATTACAAAATCTCCATTTCATCGAACCGAGAAGTGGAGAAAATTGGATAATTCTTATAAATTTTAAAATTACTTTCATGTTTTTTGTGATTTAGCTTTTTTCTTGCTCTGTACTCGGCCAAAAGGCATTTCGCACAGAAATCACACATTCTTTAATACATTTCAAAATGTTATTGAATGCTTCATATCGATAATTTGATCAATGCATCCATTCTTGACGCCGAGACGATATTTTCTGAAACTACCTCTTCTCTCCTCTTGTCTCCAATCTTTTCTCTACTTCTCTTCTCCTTCTCCTTCTTCTTTCACCTCCTTCTCCTCTGCTTTTATCTCATATCGCCTTCCCTACTTTTCTCGTATCTTTTCACCATCCGACTCTTCTCCACTCCTCTCTTCTCCAATTCTCTCTTCGATTTTCGACTCCATTGCACACTTCTCCTCTTCTTTTCATCCTTCTCTTTTTCTCTCTTTTATTCTACTCTCCACTCCCTTCTTCTCGTCTTCTCCCCTCCTCTCCTCTCATCTTGCTTTCCTCCTCTTTTCTCTTATTTGCTCCATTTTTCTCATCTCTCCTCGAATCTTTTTTTCTTTTTTCTCACTACTTCTCCTCTCTTTGTCTATCCTCTCTTTCTTCTCACCTTTACTATTCCTCTTCTCCTTTAGCTTTATCTTTCTCCTCTCCTTTGTCAACATTCGTTTCCCCTCGCCTTTTTTCATTTCTGTAGACTCATCAGCGATGAAATGCTAGAAAACCTATTTTTTTCTTTCAGAATGAATTTTGTCATTTGCGATATAATAGTGATATTTTTATATTTTTATATAATAATGCTTCTTTTAATTATTTCACGTATTTCATAAGTGTCTATTCTGCACATGGCAACCCTGAAAATGAGCCTAACTCTACACGCAACACACCAACGGCTTGCGTAAATTGGGTTGCCTAGTTCAAAATGTCGTTGTCCTAAAACTTTTGAGAGACACTGTACCTGTAAATAGAGGAAGTATTATTGCGGAGAAGCACTATCCATATCCTGTGAAGAAGAAGATGCCCATGTATCATGACAAGAAGATGATGTCCATATACCTGTAAAGAAGAAGAGGCCATTACTCTTGAAAACCCAGGATGTCTTGCTAAGTAAATCAAGAAGGGGAAGATCTATATATAATTAGGCCAATAGATGGCTCACAAGCTAAAAGAACATGCATGAGGAATTTCATTGAAAGGAGTGTGTATGATGTTAATGATCTAATAATAAATTGTTTATTTTGTCTTCATTGTAAACGGATATATACATATAGTTTACTTTCTTCATAAGTTAAGTTACCCTGAGGTGGTTACAATACTGAAACACTCTTATATTTGATTTCTCTTCGATTTTGTTCGTCTTCCTCATTCTTTCTCATTGCATTGGGAACGTGGTAGAGCACTCTATTCCAGGGGCCTTTGAAGCGCTCTGCTGCAAACTGATGTATCTGTAG
The DNA here is from genome assembly GCF_977018435.1 of Lepisma saccharinum. NCBI lineage: Eukaryota > Metazoa > Arthropoda > Insecta > Zygentoma > Lepismatidae > Lepisma > Lepisma saccharinum. Next base: position 17,165,541 of record NC_139229.1, read on the forward strand.
TTGCCTTGTCCCCTCCATGCAATCCCTTTCCTCTGACACGTTCATTGGTGGCTTCCTCTCGACTCACTACTTGCGTAGAGGACTTGTTTTCGTTCGCTTGCTCCACAGACTCCTGGTACAGAGTATAGGGCTCCGCATATTAACGATCTCGGTCATTTAATAGGTGATGTTGTCAACACAACGCTCCGTCCTACTTTAACTTCAGGTGGCCTCTTATTAGAGGATGAGTGAACCTCAGAATTGATTTTATGTATGCTCAAAATCGGAAATATTCCCACCTTAGATCACTCACCTCCAGAATGGAGAATATTCAGTCTCATTCGGTGAAAATTGACTTTTCATTCTTGATTAACCTCTATTGTCGTCTTTCTGTCACTCCTCGCTTTTCTGTGTTTTTCTCTCTCTCTCTGTATTTCGCTCCTTGCCTCTCTCCCCCTCTCTCGCTGTCTCCCTTTCTCTTTCTCCCCCACTCTCTGTATTTCTATCTCTCATTCTCTCTCTTTCTCGGTCGTGCTGTTTCTCTGCCTTTCTCCCCTTTTTCTTCCCCCCTCTCTCTCCCTCCCTCCTTCTTTCTCGCCATTCTCCTTTTTCCTCTCTCTCTCTGTTTCTTCTCTTCTGCTCAAGCGAACTTGTGAAAACATCAGATATTCAATATGATTCAAAATATCATATTAATAGGCTCACTGAAATGTATTAAATACTTCATATACGGTACTTTTTTCCAAATGAATCTAAGTTAATTTGAATCTTAAAATATAATTAGTCTTCGGAATAAAAATTTCTAGTAGCAATGAAATCAGTTTTTCCACCTGTTTAAGCGGCTACGGCGCCACCCAGCGTCATATAAAGTGGGTACCTGGAAGAATTTCTGGGGGATAAAGACGGCCAGGGGCGTGGTGCTGATCACATCACCCCCACCTTCGGCCGAAATCAAGAAAGTGTGGGGCCCTAACTCCACACCCCCTATACGCCTTCATGGTGTTGTGCAAAAGCACAGGGGAGCACTTTACTTTTTTTACTATCCTCCTTCGGAATAAAAATTTCTAGTATCAATGAATTCAGAAACTAACTATTACAAGCATTGTATCAATTGTTGTATATCAAGCATGTAAATTGAATTGAATGGATTTTATTTTCTGTTTGTTCCACGGTCGAGTTTTGGTGTTCCTCTACGAGTGCCCCTTCATCAATTTCATCATAATCATGAGTGGTGTCTCGTCCCTTGGGGCTTCCGGGGCTTAGCCCCTAAAGAAAAACGGACGTATTGACGTAATTTTCAATCACCATAATACATAACTATCACACAATCTTTTAAAAGGCGATTTTTACCCACGTAAGTTCATCGTCTGCTGCAATGGATACGACAGCGCTCCTAGCGGCATTGATGTCAGTTATCGGTCTCGGCGCTCGTCGCAGAGGAAGGCGTGGTCTACGCTACAAGCTACAGTGAAGGTCACGTGCTAGCAGAGAGAGCGAAGGGGGGAGTGCAATGGGTTTGGGTGTTAATTCGGGGCTAGTTCCGTGGAATCGCGTTCGTTCGATCCCGCGTGTTGTAATGTAGCGTTGTGGTGGCTTTTATTCGCTATGAAAAAGTGGATTTCTTGTTGGCAACACCATTTCAGACATTGAGTGACCAAGAAAAACTTGTTGTTAAACAATCAGGTCCTGACCATCCGAGTGTTACATTAATACAAAAACACAAATCACAATCACGCTCTTTCAATCCAGACTGGTGCAACAGAAAACCGTGGTTGGCAGCTAGCGAGATCAAGAAAACTCTCTTTTGTTTTAATTGCCTTTTGTTTGGTTGTGATGCTTCATGGACAGACAGTTCATGGTATAAGTGATCTCAAACATCTTTCTGAAAGAATTAAGTCACATGAAACTAGTTCTTCGCACATTGGAAACTCGTTAAAATTGAGTTTGTTTGGAAAGGTTGATGTTCGAACACAAATCGATGAAGGATATATAGACTGTCAATTACAAGGCACAATGAATTAGTCCGGAAAAATAGGCATATATTAAATAGAATTATCGATTGCTTAAAATTCTGTGCTCGACATGAACTTGCTCTACGAGGAAATAACGAAAGAGAACAATTTTTAAACAGAGTCATCTTCCTAGATTTAGTAAATGAGATTGCTAAGCTAGATAACAGTTTGCATGAACATTTAGCGGAATCCAAAGTAAATAAATACACATCAGCCGTGGTACAAAATGAGTTGTTAGACTGTATGTACCAGGTTTACAGTGAGGCCTCCAGGAGGATGTAAACAAAGCTATGTTTGTGTCTGTACAAGCTGACGAAACCAGCGACATTTCCAATAAGACACAATTGGTTATTGTGATTCGTTTTGTTCAGTGCTCGCTAGTAGTAGAGCATTTTCGTGGTTTCGTGCAACTGACTGACAGATCTGCATCAGGGATATCCCAATGTATATTAGATGCATTAGAGCAGTACAAACTAAAAGATAAATTAGTTTCTCAATGGTATGATGGTGGATCTACATTCCGAGGGGTACGGCTCGGAGTCCAGAAACTTGTAAGAGATGTTTATCCGTGTGCTTATTTTGTGCATTGTTATGCACACCAACTCAATCTCATAATGCAAAAAAGTATGCTCTACCATCACAGCTATCAGAATTTTCTTTGCCAATTTATCTGCATTTTCTTCGTTCTTCTCTTCATCTAGTAAGAGAACAGATTTACTGCAGGAGGTATGTCATCGACGGTTACCGCGAACATGTCAAACAAGATGGAATTTTCAGAGTAGGGTAGTGTCGTCTGTTTTCCAGTGCAAGGAAGCCCTGATAGAGTGTTTGGAAATTATTCAGAAAGATGGCTCATGGGATTCTGTGTCAATTAGGGAAGCAACTGGACTAATACAGTTCCTTGAAGACGAGGAATTCATTTTTTTCTTGGGTGTCTTTAACAGGATAATTCCCTTCGTCGAAATATTTTACAATATTTTGCAGAAGAAAATTACAACAATGGTACACGTAAAGGAACATCTTTGCAAAATTGTTGCTGACATCAGTGATATTAGGAATGAACTGGCTAACTCTTGAGATGATAGTTCTGTTCTGTGTAACATCTCGAAGAATAGAAAAAGCAGTGTTAACAAAACAGCATGCGCTATTGAGTGCTGCGATATAATTATTCATCAAGCCGAAGAGAGATTTGGGGCAACTGAACATTTGGAGTGTTTCAATTTAGTTGACCCTGCAAAATTCAATGACTGGAGGAAGTCTGATTTTCTCGATGATTCGTGTAAGAATTGTGCCAAATATTGTCCCTTCATAGAAGAGGGAAAACTAAGGAGTGAACTTCGTGTTCGTTATTGTAGTGAAGAGTTTAAAAACATAAACTCTATCAGTACATTGCATTCGTTTTTCATTGAAAATGATTTAGAGGATACCTTTTCAGAAACAGTAAAAATGACAAACATAGTTTTAATAACTCCAGTGGCAACAGCTGAATCTGAACGATGTTTCAGCACATTGAAGCGTATTAAAACCTGCTTAAGAAATGCAATGGGACAAGACAGACAGTGCTTACAATAGAGAAAGAATACATTGCAAACATAGAGGGCTTCAATGAAAAAATAATTACAAAATTTGCTGAGCAGAAGAACAGAAGAGCACAGTTCTTGTTTAAATGAGAACCAACGTTCGTAGAAAGGTACGTTTCACAGCAATACCTGTTTCTTTTGTAATTCATGTGAATGGTCATTATATTTTAAATTCTTTAAAAAAATAAGCCTGATAATCATCCTTCATATCGTAATTGTCGCGACCAGCTATGTAACGAAATTATGTAAAGTAAGAACATTGCAAATGAATGCGGTTTGCGATTTATCGAAATAGGTAGAAAATATACGTTAAATAACCAAAGGAGAGATATTTCAAAAAACCCACCCTGCTATGTGATTGGTTGATGGAAATTACAACGCCTAACTTATTTGATCTTATAGCCAATAAGAGAGATGTTCACGGGTAACAATTCTGGCAGTTTGCAAGGACAGGCCGCTTCCTGTAACTGATAACTACTTGCTTCCGAGTTTAGGCGTGTCCTGTTGTACCCAGCAACAGATCAAAGGCAGAAGTCCACGTTTTCCCAAGACTTCGTGGGCATTACGCAGAGTTGAGAATGGAACAAGTTTTGGAAATAAGACGAGAGGTCTCCCTGCAGCGTTCAAGATGAGATGACCGTCATGGTCAGATGCTGGAATGGACCTCCAGGGCATTTTTGGTCCACTAACAAGCCATTGTCCAGTGTTGCCATCTGTGAGCGTACAAATTCACTGACGCGTCTCGTGTAATTTCCTTGTGTATATTAGTCACAGGACCTTTGAGACTGGTAGGACCTCTGGATGCAGTGTTGCATGGCAGCAAACAATAGACTATTCAGATTGTGTGTAGTTATTTTAGTCTAGGTTTGGAAAATTTGTTTGTACACATGTGTATGTGAATGCGTATGTGTGTATTAATAATAGTTTTTCATTGTATTGTCTCTTAAAATTTCATTATTTTTCATTTATGTTAATTTCGTTTGCTATATAATTGATCTTAGTATCATAAATACATGAGTTAGGGGTAGAACAGCCCAAGGCTTAACCTCGCTCTGTAGTAAATGAAAATACTTTTCTATTCTATTCTGTTCCAGTAGATAAGGAGAAGTATGTCGTTTTTGTGATTTTGGTTTGCAGAAGTAAGTTTCTCGTCATTTCCGAAACCATGATGTGAGTGAAAGATCCGATGAGTAGGCTGGCTGTCTGCCTTTTTGCAACATCAGGCATGTGAAGCGAAGCATTATCGTGAAGCAGTTTCGAATCTTTAGGCAGCATACGTACTTTCTCACACGTTCAGCTCTATAACTAACTAAATTTTAGGGTTACAACTTTTTAGTTTTATTACACGCATATGTATCACTGATAGCACAAAATATCATGGCTCTGCGATAAGTGGGAGTAGGTGAGAGATACTTTTTTTTTTTTTTATTAAACCACCCTTGTAAAAGAAATAGTATGATCGTGATGATTTTTCTGTTGGCAGCGTTGTTGTCTTTTAGATCGCATATTCTCTGTCGCTGACTCTTGAAGTTGTTCGTTCAGTTGTCACGTACCGTGACGTTAATAAAGACAGCCAAAGAAAGCTGCATTCAGTGATCAGTTTTTTTTGTGGTCTCAAGATGTACCAAGGGCCAAAATCTATCGAAGACTTTCATCATAGCAGCAGTGTTTTCAGATTTACATCGCTAACGTAACACACTAAGGTTTCAAGAAATTATTAGGGATATTAGGGTGTGTAATATTACAGAAATAACTTGATACATACTGTGAATAAATTGCGTTCCTTTACTTGCAGGTTGCAAAGACGGTCAGTGCAGTGCGCAGTGTCCGTTCAATGGAGGAAGGGACTCTGTCTGCAATTGCGGAAGAGGATCAAAGATCCCGCCAGGTAAGCTGGGAGAACCTTTTTTTCTTACCTTTTGCTATTAGTTATACTCCATTTATGATACTGGGATCTGCTTTCGAATTCGAAAGCTTTGTCCACAGCTAAATAGGTCGACGATTAGATACTACTGTTCGATCGTGGAAGACGAGCCTAGCTCAAGTGGGCGAGTCGAAACTCAAAAGGGGTAGTGGGTAGAATGATGAGAAAATATTAGTATTACGCTTTTGTATGTTCAGTTGTTTATTATCGCCCAATATTTTGTATTTTTTATGTCTGTTACAATTCATAACAAATCTTCTGAAAGTGAAACAACGACAATTTCCATAGAAGCTGCTTCCCCGTGTGTGTTCCTTGTATCGGGATGGTTTGCTGAAAGTTGCCTCCTTTCGAACTGTTACTCACAACTAGACTTTAACTGTAGAGGTTTTGGTTTATAAATCAACAGACAATCAATATTTCAGAAATGAATACGCACGTATACAAACTTTACATCCAGTTTGTGTATAAAAATTGCAATTCACAAATCTGCGGTTGATGGGCTGGTCAACGATTTATTTCCAGTTTAAAATTCATGTTCGAACTCTTAGCAGAATTTAGAAGCGTTTCAGGAACACAAGAAGTATAAAGCACTAACAAACAAGCGTTAGGTTTAATTGATACAGAAATATCAAAATGAAACCATTGCAATTTTGGCAAGCTATGAAGACAAGCGAGCTGCACCAAGCAAATTTTTGAATTCTTTCGTGCAAGCATTAACACTAATGTGCGTATAGATTCTGCTACCCCTGTAAGGTGTGATCCACTTAATTTGTTTTTTATGAATGAAGTGCAGAACTACCTTGAAATTTTCTTTTTCATGAAGAAACTTACAACAGTTTTAGAAACACAATGGTCTACTTGCTAGGGTATGAGACTGCCATGAGGAGGCCCGGGTTCGATGATCTAAAAGTTGGGAACTTTTCCCATAAAGCGACTCGGATAACGAGGATGGAGCGTGGTGATGATCACATCACCTCCACAAATAGTAGATATCGTGAATATGTAGCACCTACCTCTATATCCCCTGCATATGCCTCTATGACGTGGTGCAGTGAACACCGGATTGGCTTATCTTCCTTTGCTTTAAGGCCTTGAAGGCCTAGCTTAGAAACCAGTGAAAACTTTAATTCAATCAATGTTGCAAGCATATATTTGAATACAGAAAACGTTCCCTGTTAAATGCAAAATCCCTTGGGAAAGAGCTGAACTCGCAGCGACGGGAAAATTTAGTACTCCAGGAATTCCTGCCACCAGACTAATTCAAGAGGGGACACAACAAATTACTCGGCAAGGATCCAACATTGATAACGACACGATACCAACACTAGGTCAACTTAAATAATAGCAAGTCAGAAACACTTAAATCGATTTAGATACCATCTTGCGGCGGGTGGGACAATGCATCTTAGCATGAGGTTTTAAGCAAGCTGTGAAACTGAACCGGGTAGAGAATTCAACTGCGCTCCTTAGCTGTTCGTAGGTGCATCAATAACAGCTTTTCTATTGTGCACCTGGATGTAACAGCGTGTTCTTAAACTAGTAGATACATCTCAGAATCTCTCGACCCTGGCTCCTTGTGGAGACCCCCTGCGAACCCATAACCTACCGCTTAACAGCGCAGTAGGCTCATCTTTTAAGAGTCCTTCTCCGTTATCCTTCAGCCTCTTTCTCTAGCTATCTCATTAATTCCACCTTTCTTTCTCTTTTTCTATTAGCGTTTCTATTTTATGTCTTCCTTTACTTCTTTCATTTTCTCTCCCTCCTTCTACCTTTGTTTCTCTTTTCTCTTCTCTTTCTACTTTGTTTATTTCCTTTTTACTCTGCTCCTCTTTCATTCCATATTTTCTTCTTTGATGCGTCTTTCTCTCTCTTTCTTCTTTTTATTGTTTCTCTTTCCTTCTTACTCTACTACTCTTTCTTTCCATATTTTCATCTCTGTCTACCTCTTTCTCCCTTATTCTTCTTTGTTTCTTTCCTTCTTACTCTGCTCCTCTTTCATTCCATATTTTCATCTTTGTCTGTCCCTTTCTCTCTCTCTCTCTCTCTCTCTCTCTCTCTCTCTCTCTCTCTCTCTCTCTCTCTCTCTCTCTCTCTCTCTCTCTCTCTGTATGTATGTGTGTGTGTAAATCCTTATCCTTTTCTTTGTCCTTTTCTTCTTCCAGAGGCCTTTCCGAGCTTTACCTAACAGCTAACAGCTAATAGCTACAGCTACAATTTCCCCTCCATGTACTCACTTCCCCTCGCACGTTCATAGGTAGAGAGCCCTCTACAGCCACTACTTGCTCAGAGACTTGTTCGCTCGCTCCAGAGATTCCCGGGACAGAGTATACCGGGTGATTCAAAAGTCTCTTGACATTTTAATCAAAAAGCATTTTATTGAGAAAATTGACAATACTACTTAAAAATACTCTAGAACAGAAGACAAACTCAGTGCATTTCAATGTGCTGGCCGTAAAAGTCTACTCATAACACCCACCTCTCTTGCGTAGACCAGAACGCATGCTCCAACTTAGCTGGCGTGATCTCCCCTGTTGCTGCAGCTATTCACTGTGTCAGCTGCTCTATGGTGTTGATCTTTACTTGGTACACCTTTCAGCTAATGAAACCCAAGACAAAACACTTCAGGGGAGTCAGATCTGGAGATCGAGCCGCCCAACGTCTTGGCGAGCCAAGGCCAATCCATCTATCGGGGAAAGTGTCAGCGTGGTAGTCCAGAGCGATTCTGGCGAAATGGGGTGGTGCATCATCTTGCTGGAAAATAACAGTGTCTTTCTCCCCATCCTGAACACCATTCAATAGCGATATAAGGAAAATATCAAGAGACTTTTGAATCACTCTGTGGGACTGACGACAAACAAGAGAACGTCGATCGAGTTCTCCGTGGCTATAAATGCATGCCCCAGCTCGCTAGAGAAAGCAAACAAAAGTATGCGGTTGCGAGAGAGAAATGTCTGTTTCGGTACCGATATCATTGCGGACCGTACTTGAAATTCCAAATTCAAAACAGCATTCAAAGAGGGTAGAGTGAAGGGAAGGGGGTACTACAATAATAGACTCGCTCTTTTTCGAGAATTGCAACGAGTCAAAGAGAAGGATCCAAGCTGGGGACAATCCATGTAACGTTTCATCATGTCGACCTCAAAGAGGCTCTCCAGGGTACAACAAAAGCAACGCGGGGCGAAAAAAGAAGAAATTTCAAATGAGAGACAAGAAGAGTTGTGGGGGAGAGGGGTGGAAAAGAGTATCTCAGAATTTTATTAAGGTTTTTACGAGGTAGCCCACTGCCGCAGAATGCCTGTCATATTCGCCATTTATTACATTGGTTGAGGGGTGGGGGGCGGTCTCATGAATTTGCGTTTGGTTGTGAATTAATAAAACTCCTTTCGGGCTTTTAACTTTAGATATTAACCTCGCCAAAACGTATGCAAATAACGTTTTTTTTATGAGCAAGGGAAGATCGGTATCAATAAAAATGTCGGACTGCGAGAAAGAGAAATTTTCTTTTTTCTCGTGGCAACTACGTGGTAGTTAGATGGAATTTTAAAGCCTGCACCGCTGCGAAAAGATCGTCCAGCAGGCGTAAATCGGTTCAGAAAGACCGCATCAGCTTGCAGATTAGACTTGTCCGCCATCTTGGACTGTCCCTTCCAGTGGCGTGCCCAGCATTTTTTTTTAGTAGTCAGCCCTCATTTTGCGTTCTTTTTTAGGAATGATGGGCCAAAATGTGGGTTATGACTCCTTCAACCCCTCCCTTAGGCACGCCACTGCTGCCAGCGCGTACTTTATAAGGTGAATACTTTTTTTAATAATCGACCCTCATTTTGACATCTTTTCCTGCCTTTGGTGATATTTGTTAGGAATAACGAGCCAAAATGGGGTGTATGACCCCCACCAACACCCCTTAGGCACCCCACTGCTGCCAGCGACAACTTCATAATGTGAAATAATTTCCGTAACATTTCTGCCCTTTATGTATAAGCAGCTTCGTTGCGAGTCGTAACTCCAGTATTCTCCAATCAACAAGTGAGCCGATGACGTCATCTCAACCCAGCACCTATCGCTACACATTTTACTCACACTCTAGGCTGTTATAGTGCGCGTCAAATCTCCTGCATATGGCGATAGCCAATAGCAGCGCACTGCAGCGGTGCCATGTCGAAATCTCACACGGAAAGAGACAGCGTGGTCGAGCGAAACGCCTTGTCACGGAGAGCACGGAACATTAGATAATATAACATATAATAAACATAATGGGAGAAAAGAACATACCTGATTAGGGACTGCATAATTCTTTCAATATTCTCAAGGTGGAAGTTGTAGAGCCTTTGTAAGATATTTTGTCCCGTAAAGAGTACGTTATCTTTTTGGTAGTAGAAAATTCGCCACGATCGTAAATTTCAAAGACTGTTCTACGAACTACGTCTTTTTTCAAAGTCATCTAAATTTGTCGTTCTTTTCGGTATATTAATGTGCTTTCTAGTCTAGGTGATTGAAACATTGGAGCAGGCCCCGATCCACATTGTTTTGCCCCCGAACATATCCGAGAAACGGTAGCTTGATTCACACCACACGCTTGAGCTGTTAGATCCTGGCACTTCTTAAAGTCAATTTTACTTCTTTGTTCGTCACTCGAACACTTTTTTTTTTAAAAAAAATGTACACCTGAAAAATCACCTGTCGTGCCTGGCTTCGTACAACACTGTATTTTCCCTCTTCTCTCGCCATCACTACCACTTGGTTTACTCAACGACATGCTGCACACACCCACTAAACACATGAAAAAAAAAAAAAAAAACGAACAATGACGGTATCCTCTTCGTCAACTTCTTCTACCATCACTGGGAACGAACGTGCCCTGTTCCCTTAGCTAATCGGAAAGTTTCAGAATGCAACAGGAACGAAGGGAGAGCAAAAATGATACAATGCAAATGCGTTTATAATAACATTGCTTCTACAGAGGGAACGGTATAAGCTACAATCACGCTTGTTTTTCGTACATACTCGCAAATTCATTATCTTTCCATCTGTTGAACTACTGACACTTGAAATAATCTATTTATATCCGAGCGCCAGATACACGATTTAGTAGCGAGGTGAAACAGCTTCTGAACTAGGCAACGCTGCACGTCCGTGATTCGCTGGTGCTGTTCAGTCGTTCAAGGTCATATGCAGGAGATTTGACGCGCACTCTAGTAGGCTATCTAACTGGACTCGCCCAGTCCGCTGGAGATTTCGTTTACGGATTGCTTTAGCTGTTTTTGAGAGACTCCGAGCTGGACATAGCTGTTAATTTGTGGTTGTTCCTTCGTCAATTTTATCGAATTACAATTTATTCTCATCATTGCGTAGCGAAAAGTGTATATAAAGCAACTTTAATAAAAATACGGCTACAAATTTTTAAAAAAGGGTGCAAATTAGCGGATGGGTCCAGGGGGTTAGTTATAAGGGTCAATGTCTACCCCTCTAAGAGATTATTTTACCCCTGCACCCAGACATTTGGAGCATGATTTTAAAAAACGAGACTCATTCCGTTCTTTCAAATCTCAGTTGTGCAATCTTTGGCAATATCTCTATTATGAAACTGACAGTGTGTACCCTTCTTAATCATAGCACGATATTATTTTACGTATTTGTTCTTTCTGTTTCTGTCATTTTATTCGCTTTTCTACATGTAGGGGCACATCGCGCTGCTACGCCAAGGGTCTCGGGTTCGAATCCAGCTCGGGCTTCGTTGTTTGTAATGTCCATTCATCAATTTCATCATTTCATCACTCATCCCCATATTCGCAAATTAACCACGAGGCACAAACGCGAAGTAAAATAAACTAAATCAATCAATCAATCAATCTACATGTAGGGTTAATCGCGACGATGAGGATGAATGAAAAACTGGTGAAACTGTCGATGATCACTCGTGGCAGGGATCGAAACAGAGGCTGATCGTATCACCTTATAGTCAAGGAGTCCTGTGTTCGATATGAGGCACATAGTGGTCCGGATCTCACTTTAAACTGTAGGCCCAGTTCCATTTAACCTATCTGTTGAGCGAACTTAAAAAAATAAAAGCAACAATCTAGAATTTTCCGAAATGCAGGTAAATTTCATACCATCCTAGCACCAATGTTCTGTGTCAAATTGCCGAATTGTAAAAGTATACGTAATATGGTAACAAAATGGTATTTTCTAAATTGGGTTAATCTTCACATAAATTCACCGGCGCTCTATTATTTCTCTGGAATACACAACCAACTCGAACATCCCTATTGCAGGAACTTAACTTCTCACACGCCCCTGCTCGTGGAAGATATTTGTGAGAACTTCATCGGTCCACTATGTAATTCTTATATATTGAAGAGTGATACCGAGCGAAATCTGGAAAAGATCTACGTATCCACTTCTCCACGCTGACCAACGACCCGACCATTCAACGACAATGCTGCATACCGTATCACGCTGCAGGCGTGAGTCGAACCTAGGACCCGGGCAGCCTAAATAAATAAGCTAAACATGTTATAAAAAGGGGTCACGCTGAAGCATTGGAAAAGAGCTTCTTAACCTTTAAACAGCCAATGAGTCATATATGACCCACAGAAGGTATAGGCGAAAACAGCCAATGGGTCATATATGACCCATGGTGCAGATTACAACATTCACGTGCTTTTAGGACCTTCATACTTGTATCTGAGGTTGTAGACACTGATAGATGTTGAGATAAGACTTTGAAATGTCATGTAGTAGAAAACCCACCCACTCCCCCTTTCTCTAATATGCAAATTAGCTATTTTTAGCCAAAATGCAGGATTGTACATATTGCATCATATTTCAGCCTGTATGAGAACTAGGGATTTGAAGCAAGTTTTACTTTGTTGCAAAAGGTCTACTCTTTGAAAACAATGCAAAAGTTTGCGCCCTTTTTCCAAAGTAACGGGAGAAGAGGGGGGGAACGCCAGATGTTTTTTTAATTGAAATTTGGGGACTTGGCCCCTCCCAACCCCGTCTTTCTCACTTGTACTTTCTGAATTGTACACGGCCGCGTGCTCCGATGTTTTTGCTTTCAAACAAAAGTTATCCGAAGTATATTGCTCAAATATTCTCAGAGATATAACGTCTTTCTGAAATAAGTGTAAGAATTTAAAAATCGCGCGCAATCTCGCCGTGGCGAGAGAGGGGTTACTTTCGAAAACCGGCTCGGCTGTTTAAAGGTTAAAAGCTAATCACGCCAGCGACCTTCAGCAGAGGTGGAAAAACTCCGCTGACATTGCATTAGACCAGCTCAATATAAAAAGCAGGAAATCAGCGTTTTCCCCAGAATCGCCGTTGCCAAAGGACGCGATCGAGTCAACTGTCTTAACGGTCGAGAGTTCGAATTTCATTTAAATAGGTCGCGAGAGAAAATCTGATTTTTAGTTGTCTTGTTTTCACCATGTCACTGGGTATAAGAAGTATATACCAACAGGTGCAAATACAAATTACCATGTTGGATTTCATTAGTAATAATATCTTTAAAAAAAAAAAAACTTACACGTAAAAGTGAAATGGTGATTTTTAACTTTGTATCTGAGCATTTTGATACATTCTTGTAGAATTCGAGCATGCACCTCTTTTCTTAAGGGAGGTGTATCTGCGGGATTTGTCTCATGAGAAATATTAGAAAATAAGAACCTACAACTAAGAAAGCCATTTCTCTAACATTAATTGTACTGCACATTATATAAGGTATATAATTGTTTGTTGCTTTTTCCACTAAAAACCCAGCTGCACATTGGTATTTGTATTACATTTTGTGTGGCCCTGTATTACAAAGTGCATATTTAAGCATTTAAAGCTCTTTAAAACGCTGTTGCAGATATATTATAATTTCATGGGAGATTGTGACACGTTTCTCTACTCTCAAAGTTGGTTATTGACTAACCTGTGGTAACATATAGGCATACAAGCATTGAGTTCTTGTTATTCGTATGTGTCTGTGTCTGTATTTTAATTTCTGCACCAAAATTTGTGTTTATTGTGGAAAATTTTAAAGCTTTTGTGACTCATCTTATCTTTTACCTGAAATATTTCAGAAGGTCATAGTTTAGTAATTATGCACTGTGCTGTGTAATACATGTAATACACCGCATACATGTAATCAGGATATGTTCATATACTCCATTTTATTCCATTTATACTTTACTTTGTATTAATCACCCAGACAAGGGTTTGTTGTAAGAGCGGCCCTTGAGACCGAAACACGCCCACTCTAATAAAGAAGAGTTGTTTATTATTATTATTATTATTAGGGGTGTTTTGCATCAGGACGGGAAATTTTTTAAATCCCTACATTCAGGATGGGGAAAGTTCGAAATTTCCTGAAACTCTGGAAATCTCGAATTCTACAGGTCATTTTCACCTTAAGTGATTGTTTTTGTATTTCTGATACAAAAACTAACAATTTCCGATAAGTTTCTCTCTCTCTCGAGAGAGAGAGAGAGAGAGAGAGAGAGAGTTCCAGACATTTACGATGCAGAAAAAGTCTAGAAGTAACGACTTTTTTAAAATGACCATTCGGCATTTCCTGACAAAGTCTGGAAGTCATTTCCCGAAGTCGGGATCGGGACGGGAATTTTTTTCCCTATGCGGTCATGAGAATTTTTTTTACAAACGGCTATAATCTTTTGTAGTAGTAGTTGTGCATTTGTGTTTTATCTTGTGTAGTGGTTGTTATGTGTTTGTGTGTCTTGTGCAGTAGTTGTGCTGTGTAGTGTTTTTGGGTTTGTCTTGTGTAGTAGTTGTAGTGCCTAGTGTGTTTGTGTTTATTTTGTGTAGTAGTTATGCTGTATAATGTGTTTCTGTTTGTCTTGTGTAGTATCGGTGGTGTGTATGTATGTGTCTTGTGTTGTAGTTGTGCTGTCTAGTATGTATGTGTAGTAGTTGTGCTGTCTAGTATGTTGGTTTTGTCTTGCGTAGTAGTTGTGCTGTCTAATTTGTTTGTGTTTGTCTTGTGTAGTAGTTGTGGTGTGTTTGTGTTTATATTTTGTTGTAGTTGTGATGTGTTTGTGTGTGTCTTGTGTAGTAGTTGTGCTGTCTAATGTGTTTGTGTTCGTCTTGTGTAGTAGTTCCTCCATTCATATTGGGGGTTAGGCGTAGAGCTGACAACTCTGCACTGTAAAAACACATGTCAAGAAACAACAATATAAGGCCATGGATGTTCCCAAGGTAAAATATTCCGGAGGTAAAATAGTCCCCCGTTCGGATCTCCGGGTGGGGACTACTTTGGGAGGTCTCTGGACTAAGAATAAGATCTACGTTAGGAAGAAGGATATTAAATTAGGCACCTGGAATGTTCTGAGCCTTTACCGGCCTGGGGCATTTCAGTGTACAGTTAATGAGATAGTTAAGTATAAATTAGATGTAGTAGCTGTCCAGGAAGTTAGGTGGCCAGGAGAAGGGAATTGTAAAACTAAAAATTATACTTTTTTCTATGGTGGTACTGAAAATCATAATTTTGGAACAGGCTTTTTCATAAATAATAGAATTATATCGGCTCTTAAAACAGTAGAATTTATTAATGATAGGATATCATATGCAGTTTTACAGGGTAGGTGGTGTAAAATTATTTTAATAAACATACATGCACCAACGGAAGATAAAGATGATAATACTAAAGATGATTTTTATGCAGAGTTAGAACAGGTCTTTGATAAATTTTCTCAGTATGATATGAAAATTCTGTTAGGTGACTGTAATGCACAAATTGGCAAAGAAGAGACATTTAAACCCACGATTGGTAAAGAAAGTCTTCATGAATTAAGTAATGATAATGGTATAAGATTAATTACTTTTGCAACCTCAAAGAATTTAATTGTGAAAAGTACCACTTTTAAACATAAAGATATCCATAAATATACCTGGTCTTCTCCAGATGGTAAAACTCACAATCAGATAGATCATATTCTCATTGATAAGAGAAGGCATACTAGTATAATTGACGTTCGTACACATAGAGGTGCTGACTGTGCTAGTGACCATTATTTAGTAATTGCTAAATTAAGAGAAAGACTCTCAGTGATAAATCATAAGCAACAAAATCTAAAAGTTCTAAAATTTGATACAGGAAAGTTTACTGATGAAAGAATTAAGAAAGATTACCAAATTAAACTGTCAAATAGATTTGATGTTTTGCAGGATTTAAATGATGATGAAAATATAAATGAAACAGACGTAAATAAGAATTGGGAGCACATACGTAATGCAATAGAATCAGCAGCTAAAGAAAGTATAGGATACCATAAACCGAGAAAAAGTAAGCCATGGTTTGATAATGAATGTTATAATCTAATAGAAATAAGAAATCAGGCTAGACTTAGGTGGTTAAATAACTCTGATGATACAAATCTAAACAATTATAATAGAATAAAGCGAGAAGTTAACCGCACGTTTAGAAGTAAAAAAAGAGATTACTTGAAAACCAAAATTAACGAAATTGAAACAAACAGCAAAAATAAAAATATCAGAGATTTATATAAAGGTGTAAATGAATTTAGAAAGGGGTGGCAACCTAAAGTAAACTTGATAAAAGATAAAGACGGTGATTTTCTAGCTGACCCAAGTGATATTCTAAATAGATGGAAGAACTACTTTAATGACCTTTTAAATGTCCATGTAGGAGATAAATCAGAAGTGAATGAAGTACACACAGCAGAACCTTTAGTTCCAGAACCCAACTTGACTGAAGTTAAAGATGCTATTAAAAGGCTAAAGAATAACAAAGCACCTGGCATTGATTTAATACCAGCTGAGTTAATTAAATATGGTGGAAATTCATTAATGTATCAAATTCATAAATTAATCTGTTTAATATGGAATAAAGAAGAAATCCCTCAACAGTGGAAAGAATCCATAATTGTTCCTGTGTTTAAAAAAGGTGATAAAATGAACTGCAATAATTACCGTGGAATTTCTCTACTCTCAACAACATATAAAATATTATCTAACATTCTTTTAACAAGACTAATCCCATATGCTAATGAAATTATAGGTGATTATCAATGTGGATTTAAACGTAACAGATCAACTACAGATCAAATTTTTCACATCAGACAGACACTTGAGAAAAAGTGGGAATATAATCAAAATGTCCATCAGCTATTCATTGATTTCAAAAAAGCATATGATTCAGTCAAAAGAGATAAACTATATAATATATTAGTTGAGTTTGGAATACCTAAGAAGCTTGTTAGTATGATAAAAGTATGCACCAGTGAAACAGAAAGTAAAATTCGTGTGGGTATTAATATGTCTGACAAATTTACAATTCATGATGGGTTAAAACAAGGAGATGCATTATCTCCATTGCTCTTTAATTTTGCCTTAGAATATGCTGTTAGGAAGGTAAAAGAAACTAAAGAAGGACTAAAATTAAATGGTGTGACTCAGTTGTTAGCATATGCAGATGATGTAGACTTACTGGGGGATGATGTGAATACAATTAAGAATAATGCTAAAATATTTTTCAAAACTGCTAAAGAGATAGGTTTGGAAGTTAACAAAGAGAAAACTAAATATATGCTTACAGGCCGAAACCAAGTGTTAGGTAATAATCAAAATCTAATTATTGATAACAACTCGTTTGAACCAGTTTCCAAATTCAAATACTTAGGAGTAATATTAACAAATGAAAATTATATTAAAGAGGAAATAAAAAGTAGGCTTAATTCAGGAAATGCATGTTACTTCTCTCTTCATAAACTTTTGTCTTCTCGTTTAATATCTAAGAAACTGAAAGTTAAAATATACAAAACAGTAATTTTGCCTGTAGTATTATA
Organism: Lepisma saccharinum; assembly: GCF_977018435.1. Classification (NCBI taxonomy): domain Eukaryota; kingdom Metazoa; phylum Arthropoda; class Insecta; order Zygentoma; family Lepismatidae; genus Lepisma; species Lepisma saccharinum. The sequence continues at coordinate 17,182,840 of NC_139229.1, forward strand.
TGCATGTGAAACTTGGTCCCTTACATTGAAAGAGGAACATAAATTGAGAGTATTTGAAAATAAGATCCTTAGGAAAATCTTTGGACCTAAAAGGGATGAGGAGACAGGTGAGTGGAGAAGGTTACATAATTTAGAACTACATAATTTGTATTCATGTCCAGATATTATTAGAATAATTAAATCAAGAAGACTTAGGTGGGCAGGCCATGTGGCACGAATGGGAGAGGAACGAGGAGTTTACAGGATTCTTGTTGGGAAACCTGATGGTAAGAGACCTGTAGGAAGGCCAAGACGAAGATGGAGGGACAACGTTGAGATGGACCTAAGGGAAATCGGTAGGGATGGAAAAGAGTATATAGAACTTGCTCAAAATAGGGAAACATGGAAGGCCTGTGTTGCTGCAGCCATGAACCTTCGGGTTTAAGAAGGCTAGAGAGTTAGTTAGTTAGTTGTCTTCCGTTTTTCCGTCAGATGCAGTAGTTACAAGAGAACTCCGTTTCTAGTTTCTTTCAGTTTACGTTGAATCCGGCTATCGCGAGAGAGCTCCACAGGCATCATAAGTATAGAAAAAGGACCGAACGAACGATCTGGAAGTTAAAGTTTATCATTTAGAATATCGGTCTACGAAAGTACAGAGTTTGGAGCCCGAAGTTGCTCCCTCGTCCGTTTTCTTACAGAGTAGGGCTACATCGCAACGAGGACCAGCGGAGAAGAGATTGCAGCAGAACTACAGGTAAACGAACATTCCTTATGTCTTTCCTCACCCTACCTGTCCAGTCGATAGAAGTGTTTTTATAAGAAATTGTGTTTAGGGCTTCATGTTCCTATCGCTTAGCAACCAAGTGGCTTAAGGCTGTCATAAGCCTATCAACGATCCCCCAAGTATTTGGTCTTTAGACGATACCAAAGAGAATAGGATAATTCTTCTTGCTGCATACCGCTGAGTATGTAATCCTGGCCTCGTATCCGCTGGGGACTTTCCATGGAGGATAGAGGCTTTAACGTCTCGTTGAGGGGTCAGAGAGACGGGATCATAAGAAGGGTATAAAAACGTCCCGAACAATAAAACACGATCACAGTCTTGAATCAGAATTCATCAAGTACAGTGCGAGCTTTGGCGAAGTAGTTCGAGGCGGCGCATAACTTAAGGCGCGAGACGTCTCAGTAAGTTGCACCTCGAACAGAGGATATTACAGTGAGCGTCATCACGGTCGGATCAAGGTAAGTGTGAAGAGAGTTTCGTTCTGGCACCCATCTTCTTTACTTTCCTTGACACTTTAATATACAGGGTGAGCATAAAGTCTTTCCCTGATTACAAACTTTTATTACTAAAGAACTATGCTAGACACAGATATGCGGTTTGTTGGAAATGGTAGCTTAACTCATAATGTTTTGTTATCAGTACACTTCAGTACACTTCGACATGTGCTGCCTTTGTTGCACTTAGAACGTCTAGGCGATACTAAATTTCTCTCCATGCCTTTGCCAACATCTCTTCCGTCACCGTCTCTATAGCATCCCGTATTCGTGTCTGAAGAGTTTGCATATCAGGAACTGGTGAACTGAACACTGCGTCTTTAACGTAACCCCATAAAAAAAAGTCAAGAGGGGTTATGTCCGGCGAACGCGGTGGCCATGATATGCGACCGTCTCTACCGATCCATCTGTCTGGAAAGGTGTCATGCAAGAACTGGCGAACAGTTAACTCCCAGTGTGGCGGTCCACCATCTTGTTAAAACACTACCCATGGTTGAAATTCCTGTAACTGAGGCGCAACGTAAAGTTTCAACATGTCCAGGTAAACTGTTGACGTAATGGTAGGCTCAATAAAAAGGAACTGTCCAATAATTTTGTTGTGCATTAAGCCACACCAAACATTCACTTTCGGGCTGTCCCTTATGTGCTGTAACACGACATGTTGGTTCTCCGACTACCATATCCGGACATCATGTCTGTTTACTTTCTTGGATATGTGAAACTTCGCTTCATCTGGATATTACGCTACCTGAAACACAAGAGAAGAAGAAATCAGACAAGAGAATAAGAATCAGACAAAACAGAGAAATGGAAAAAAACTTGATGTATTGCGCCACTTATTGCCATAGGTTTTATTAGCCTATCTACGAGGAAGTTGAGATATAAATATTCATAATCAGGGAAAGACTTTATGCTCACCCTGTATTAATGTTTTCTTCTCGCTATTGTTAATAACTCGCATGTTGTTTTTACGCATCTCCTTCCTACATTATGAAACGTTTAATAACATCGTCTGGGTATACATATGATTATCAGTACGAATATGATTGGTCCAGATCGTTGCTATCATTAGGAGAGCATCGTTCCGATCTGTTTACTTCGGCTATTAATTGTGATGACAAATAAAAAATGAATAAACATGTCGATAAAACAAAATGCAATGCAAACACACAGAGAGAGGGGAAAAAAGAAAAGGAAGATTGGATTAATGACGTCAGAGAGTAAATGGGGAAATTACCGACCACAGCCGTCATGCTTTTTTCTCTTTTTTTGGCGTCCTCACGACTGAAAATGCATGTTTCGCTAAATGGTGGAAAGAGGGCGACACAAGCGATGTTCATTTATGACAAACACAGTGAACATCGATTCTCGATTAGCACGTAGAACGATGTGCAATACACGAGAACTTCACTGCGAAAAAATCCGCACCAGCAAACGTTTCGTTGCCTCCCCCACGACCAGAAAAAAAGTTTGAAGAAAAAAATACATACAACCGCGCGCTCTTTTTCGGCAATTTGAACGGCCAATTTGTTAGCGATTGATCACAGAATATCGCTTTGGCAGAAAGAGACCCCCAATTAATCAGTCAAGCAAATCGTTTATTCTCTAATTAGGAGTGTCGAGATGGTCAACTCCCATTAGTCGATTAAGTTGGATGGGTGCTGTGCCCCCTCCCTACTTTTCCCGAAACTTGCTGACGTCACTTCCGGGTCATTGAGAGCTGGAAGAGAGATGGCTCCGCGCAAGAGCCTCTGCAGTGTCGTTCCGGGCAGTGTTGCATCTTTTCCCGGAGCTTATAAAGAGAGCAAAATGCTCTCTGCTTGATTCTGGAAGGCCTGACTTGTTCATTATGTGATGTCACGGTCGTAAGGCTGAGGTTAACTCGAACCCACATCTAGATGACGTTAGTTATGTTTTGTGCGATTTTTGCAGAGCTTTGCACGTTGCAGCGTTGGGCTCCGGACATATTTCTGTGATTCTGAGAGTGTGCAATAAGTTTTGTCGTCAGCCTACTCCTAATATATTTCACATCGTTAATAGAAAAATCTAATTTAATCTCTGCTTAAGTGCTTCTTCTAATAACATTTCACATAACAGTCACCATTACCTACAGAAATTTGCTGCCTTGTGCTTAATTTAAGAATCTTTTATGTTTGAAGTGAAAGGGTGGAAACAATTTAATGTATTTTTTTTGCTAAAAGATATAAAAAGGCACACATAGAAAGAGAGAGATAGGAGGAGGAAGAAATACAGATTGAAGGAAGTAGAAGGAGAAAGTAAAAAGAGAAGAATTGAAATAGAGAGAAATTAAGAGGGGGAGAAGTAGAATGAGCAAGAAATAGAGAGGAAAAGGTACAAAAAAGAAGTAGAGAGAGAGAAAAAGGGAAATAGAAGGAGGGAGAGATAAAAAGGAAATGAAGTAGAAAGAGGAAGAAATAGAAACAGAAAGCGGGAAAAATAAAGACAGGAAAAAGTAGAAAGAGGAAGAAATAGAGAGAAACAAAGTGGGAAAAATAAAGACAGGAAAAAGTAGAAAGAGGAAGAAATAGAGAAATATAAAGAGGGGGAAAGGTAGAAAAGAAATAGAGAAAATAGTAAGAGGAAGAAATAAAGAGGGAAAAGGAGTAGAAAGAGGAAGACATAGAAAAATAGAAAGAGGTAGAAGTAAAGATGGGTAAAAGTAGAAAGAGGAAGAAATTGAAAGGGTAAAAATAAAGAGGGGAAAGAAGTAAAAAAAGGAAGAAGTTAAGAGAGAAATGTAGAAAAGGAGAAATAGAAAAGGGAGATATAGAGAGAGAAATAGGAAGAACTATAGAAGCAGAAATAGAGAAAGAGGAAGAAATGAAGAAGTAAAAATACAGAAAGAGGGAGAATAAAGAAGTAGATATGGAAGGAGAGAAACAGAAATACTAGTTCTGATGCTTAAAAATGGATGTCACAAAATGCCTCCCGTTTCTTTAGTACGAGACATATTGCCAAGTAAAAAGGCTCTTGTATATGAACATGGATGTAGTGTAGCCATTGTGTTTTAATGTGCTTCAAAAATTACCTTAGGCTTTTTATCTCACAAGCGTTTTCTGTAGTTTCTGCCTAGAACTTCCCCATTACCAAGAACAGCGCCTTAAAATCGCGTTTGCTCAAAACTCCCTATCTTTGAACGATATGGCATAATGGAAGCTTTTAAATTTCGTGGAAAAAAAAGAAGTTGGTGCTTTTAAAAAAGTATGTTACTGGCAACACTTACAGTAATGGAGCATCACCTGCTTCGAATAAAGCAGCGATTGCCAGTGCTGGAACTTTTTATTCACCCTGGGCAAGTAGCCAGTGGATGAACAAACATGGAAGTTTTCGTTCAGGTCCATTGGCAATTGGAGTTTGGAAGCGAAACGCACCTGTGACGTCATTCACTCAGTAGATCAAGCCCTGTTCAATGTGGTTCTCTTGGGGTTGAGCAGATGTGGTACTAACTTTACACTTTTTAGGAGAGTGGTCTCCCGGAAGATGGTAGGGCAAAGTGGAGCTCTGCGAAATGTCCGGGCGAGTCATTTGTTTTCGAGGTTACATGCAGTAGGGGGATTCAGAAACCAAGACAGCGATGAATATGAAACTTAGAGGAACATAGATATGGAATCTTGAAAGGTCTCTATCGTATTGCATGGTTCGACACTTTCTGGAATCAAATTATGGTGTGTAAACACACCATAGAAAAGAAAGTGAGAGGCAGATAAAAAATAGGAAAGCATAGTGTAGAGAGAAGAGTCAAATAGCTTGATTTGCTTTATTTTACTTCGCTTTTTGTGCCACTTTTGGCTAATTTGCGAAGATGAGGATGAGTGATGATATGATGAAATTGATGAATGGACACCCTCAAACATCCATGCCGAGTCCGGAATTCGAACCCAGGACCCCTGGCGTCATAGCTCGTTGTGCTAACCACTCCGCCACGGGGGTCGGGAGAGTCAATGAAAGAAAAAAATAGAGAAATATAGAATGATGAGAAGAAGAGAAATAGAGGTGAAAATAATGAAAGGGGAGAGATAGAGAAAGAAAATGAGATAACAAGGAGCTAGAGAGAGAGAGAGAGACAAACAGAAATAGAAAGGAGAGGGAAAAAAAGGGTTAGATAAAGAGATAAGACACATTGCAGAAGGGAGAAATAATGACGTTAAGACAGCCATAGAAAAAAGGAATGTCAGTACTTCAGTACTCAGCTGCAACAAAGAGAATTTTAAGATATTTACATGTTTCACCAGATTCACACATAGAACGCATCTCGAACAATGTGCGAAATATCAATACAACATACTTCAATATAACAAATCTAATCCTCATTATCAATCCATTATTTAACAATAAAACCCGTTTAACATATTCATAAATTTAGCCTGAGTCATACGGAAATTCAAGTCCACCAAATTGATTTAAGACCTTGCTCTATTCAAGAGTAATTTTTTACCTTGGGGAAATTTTACATATTTCTGTTCTCAAATTTATGTAAGTAAACGTATATTATGTAAATGTCTTAAACTGTGCGAATTAAGCTTTTTTCCTTCGGGGGATGTCCACTCACATTTGTGATTTAATTTTGGGGGTAGGAGTTTTGGGTATGCACATTTGTTACATAGTTAGGAAATGGTATGCTTTCAAATCAGTTTTCTCTGAGAAATATAAACATCTCTGGCAGGGATAAATTTGTTGTTTTGGGGGAGAAATCTCCCCCCCCCCCTCCCGTTAATTCGCTCACTGCCGTGTCACATTAAACCATATTCTTTCTAGCAGAGTACAACTATCAATATATCCATTTATCATTGTGTGCAGAAACATTTGTTCAAATTGCGCGTCTGATTGAAATATCAAATTCATATAACATTACTTTAAACGTCATGTGTGATGCATTTTATATCATAATATTTTAAAAGAATTATGCGTTTAATCATATACTTCTGTGATTAACCACAGTGACCATACAGAGCAAGAATATTCTAATGTATGCCTCTTACACTACAAAACAGAACATCACACTGCCATTGTCTTGTTCGGTTGTTCGTCGAACCGTCTCTCCTGTCGAGAAGAGGTCATTTTAAATCGGCTTCGCATCGGACACAGTCGTCTCACGCATCGTCATTTGCTGCAAAGGATTTACCTACGACTGTGTCGTGCATGTAACGTTATTTTAATTTCCAAACACAAACTTTTCATTTTTCCGACTCCTTGTCATCCATGTTGGAATATGGTGACAGCGTTTTAAGTAATGTGTTTAGCTTTTCTCAGAAGCACAGGTCCTTTACGCTGTCCCTGAGGAAAACTGTGATGTTTCCTTACCTTTTTAATTAATGTATGTCTTGTTTAGGTCCCTTTACAAAATTGAATTTTTAAACCTTTATTAAGGGCTTTCTACACTCATTTTTTAATTTTCAAGTAAGGATGTTAACATAAGGGAATTTTGAAAATGTTAATTCATCCATTCTCCTGTTTGGTGGAAAATTTAACACTGAGTTGGCAACACTGAATGAATCTGGAAAACGAGAGGATGGCTGGTACCATATAAACAAACGGGGTAGAGAGAAAATCCTAATATTTCTCCACGCTTTGTTCTTGCCCCTCTCGCCGCCGCTGCTCCTGACATAACCCACGTGTTTCCTTTGCTTTTCCATTCTGCTATCGTTTGTTGCTTTATTCCTTTCCCCTTTGTTGTTCATTGTACGACCCAACAGCATATTTTTCTCTCATTCGATTTCCTGTACTCCTTCCCTTCCAACTCGCTCGGGAACAGAATAATAGCTTTCCCAGTCCTCGAATTGGCCATTGCGGCTAGTATAAGCTTAACAAAGAAATATCCTATTACCGCCAAGAGAATCCTCGTTGCTCTGATAACAAAAAACGCCTTCAAATATTCCATTTTCACCCTTTCTAAAACTACATTTTCAAATTGAATGCAATAGACTTGAATGCCCTTTCATTTCATTCAAGAGATGGAAGTTACTGTGTAAATTTTCACAACATCGTGTGCTTGTAACAGTAATCCAAACTTTCGAACGATGCTCATTGCATGTGTACGTATTTAGAAGTTATTCTACTAAATCACCTGTCTTTCCTTATTGGGTTATTATGATGCATCCGCAAAGAAATGCCAATATCTGTTGGGGACTCGAACCCAAGATCACTATATGTTAATAGAAATATCGGGTAGTTAAGAGTATGAATTCTTTGCCATTTTTGCTTTGTTTGTCTGTGAAGCGTTTTCAGTAGTTGTATGAATGCTAATGCCCTAAAGTGAATAAGAGGGGGGAAGAAATAAGTTGATAGATTGATTCATTAATTTGCTTTATTTTACTTCGCGTATTGTGCCACTTTTGGGCAATTTGCGAAGATAGGATAAAATTGATGAATGGACACACACAAATATCCATGCCCAGGTCGGGATTCAAACCCGGGACCCCTGGCGTCGTAGCGCGATTTGCTAACCACTCCGCCACGGAGGCCGGCTGAAGAAGAAATAAGTGAAAGAGAGAGAGGGGAAGAAGAAAGAAAAGTGATAGAGAGAGGAAAAATAAGTAAAGGGAAGAGGGGAAGAAGAAATTAAAGTGAAAGAGATAGAGAAGGAGAAGAAATAAGTGAAAGAGAGAGAGGCAGAGAAAAAGGGAAGGAAGAAATTAGTGAATGATAAAGGACGAGAAGAAGTAAGTGAGGAGGAGAGGAAATAAATGTGAAGAAGGGAGAGGAAGTGAAGAAATAAGCAAGAGATAAAGGGTGAGAAAAAATAAGTGAGGGGGAAATAAAAGTGAAAAAGAGAAGAAATAAGGGAGAGAGAGAGGTGAAGATGAAATAAGTGAAAGAGAAAAAGAAAAGAAATAAATGAGGGGAGAGGAAATAAAAGTGAAAAGAGAGAGAAAGATAAGAAGTAAGTGAAAGATAAAGGATGAGAAGAAATAAGTGACGGGAGAGAAAATAAATGTGAAAAAGAGAGAGAAAGAGAAAAAATAAGTGAGAGTGGGAGAATAAATAAAAGAGAGAGAGAGAGAGTGGGAGAATAAATAAAAGAGAGAGAGAGAGAGAAGATATAATAAGAGGTGAGTAAAGGTAAAGTTCCTTCGTCATGAGTAAACGAGAGAAATATGTAAATATAACAGGTCTTCTACTTTATTTATTGAACATTCCTCGTATATAGTATGAAATTGTTTTTGAAATTAGCAACTTGAAAAACGTTTGAAAAAATATGGCAATCTTCCTCTGCTCTCGTTTGGGAGGTTATCATCTAAAATAACTGAGTATATACATTTTATTTCGGAATGAGGCTTGATGCAAACTCCCTGAGGGGGTGAGGGCAATGAATTCCAATAATTAAGGTCGTCGTACTCTGTATTTCATTTAAAGGGCAAATTCCGTTCTCGTGTGATCGGTCAAAAAAAATTGTATTCGTTTAATTAACATGGCGTTTTACGAAACGGTACTTAGTTGCAATATGGCCGCTTAAGTGACTTCGATTTCCATGTTTCACCCATTCCCCTTCGCCCTAAGGCCATTCCAGGATTTCCAATTGGACATAGCGATAGGCTCCGGTCAACGTCGGTCTGTTGAACATTGTCCAGGCGGAAGAGACTGCCTGGTTAATTATCCCGTGACTGGAAAAGGGAATTGCATGATGGACAGGGCTGTGTTTCGAACCGGCGCACTTCAAACAAAGCTGCACCCAGGATGGCTCAAAGGTCCACTTAGGCAAAGGTCCTTTGCCAACCCATTTATGCATTGTGCAGCAAACTACAATTGCATTTGGTTGCCCCTGTGGGAGAATTTCCAGACCCAACTATAATAGTGTTGCGTTGAATGCACTAAAAAACTAAGTGGATTATAGTTCTTTGAGGTCGTATTAAATTCGCGCCTCGAGCTGGATGATGAAACAAAAACCGTTTTTGCGCGTACGAATGTTCATTTTTTAAACCCATTCGTATGCATTGCTTTCAGGACCCACGGGACTCGACCGTCAACTATTCTGTTTACCAAGTACCCAGCTCCCTCTGTCTTTTTCTCTGTCATCTATCTAGATCCATGATCTATCTTCTAGTTCTAGTTTCTGAAAGATCAGAATTCTAGAACTGTAATAGCTTGAAGATTAAATTTAGTAGTTCCATATCTTCTAGACCCATATATGTTTACAACGACAACTGTTCGTCATCTTAGACCGGATATTGAAGCAAGCGTGTTGTCTGTAGCCGTATGAATTGCTTATTACAGTAGAATCCAGAAACTTAAGTTTGATCTTCTATAATGGGATTACTCTTGTAATCATTTTTCAGGTTTCATATTTCCCTTTTGGACATTAATTTAGCAATCAATACAGTCAGATCAAAAAGTTATTGTCGTGGTTGAACGTCTGTACGTGATCATTCAGTCAGCAGAGAGAACAGCATATATATTTTCGAATACCCTCACTCTGAAACTCCGAGTAATAATTTGAGGCCTCGTCAGTGGCGTAGTGGTAAAGTTGTTTTGTAATCAAGGGATCCTGGGTTCGATACCCGCTGGAGACACCAAGTTGATCGGATCTCACTTCAAACTGTAGATACAGTCCCGATTGGTCTATCTCTACATAAAGTGGACTTAATGAAACTCAATATTAAACTTGAGTATGTATTTTTGAAAAAATGTAAATTGCTTAAAACCATTTAAAAGAACTCGTCCATAGATGGCCCCGTGCAATTATATTACATATATGTTAATGTGAATCTCTCAAGTGTCTATAACAGGTACCTTCCTGGTATTCAAGTGTTAGTTCATAATTAGTTTGTACTTAAAAAGCCAGTAGAGACCTGTTTTTTTGTTAATAATTTCCTGGTAAGAGTTAAATGTTGAAATTGTTGCATCAACATTTCTTTCTTATTAAGATCATAAGGGAAATAACATTGCGAAATTCAATTTGCTATAGTGGTTCAATAGGTCTCATTTAACAAAGTAAAGCCAAATCCCACACTGTAACAGAATTGGAACAATTCACGTATTGTGAATCTATAACTTACGAATTCGGGAAACATCGTGTTACAACGATGCCCAGACTACTCTCTGGGACAATTTGTAAGTGCTCACACTCCTACGTTTTGCCAAGAGATCCATATGTTGCTTTTAATGGATGTTAACACTGTTCTTTAGCCGCATTATTAAGTTGCGTCGTTTCATCAGTAGAGGAAATTACATCTGAAAATATTATCCACAAGTTTCATTCCCAAGTGGAACACATTTCGGTAGTTCAAACCTTCATGGCCTATCATTTAAAATGTCGCGTACTCTGTCTCTGGAATCTGTGGCCGCGCATAACAGTAGAGAAGGGGAGAAAGGGAGTGGGCGGAGCAAAGCAGTGCGTACTGCTGCAAACGGCTGGTAGCTGCAGCCACGTTTTCCCCACACTTTCCTCTTCACACGTTTATTAGTCGAACCCTCTGGAGGGGTGTAAGGGGTGCTCCTTCCACGTAGTGCACCCAATAGGCAACCTCACTTCCACGTAGTACACCCTGGATTGCAGACTAACGAGGGCCTGGCGACTGGCCCCATGGCCAGTAAAATTTTGTTTGTGTTGTCCTGTGTTTTGTCCTTATTTGTGCTGAGTGCTCCCTTACAGCCTCAGCTTTTAACGAAAGTCAGAAGATTTTAATATTTTATGATTTTAGTTATGCAACGTTAGAGTTATGTGTAAAGATAAGGGGCTGGACCCCGTATAAGTGAAGGGTGCAAAATAGCCTTAGTGCTGACGCACCCAAAATTTTCAATTCAAATCAAATCAAACCCTCTGGAGTCACTATTTATGCAGAAACTTGTTGTCCTTCGCTTGCTCAGAGAATGAAGTGTGATTTGACGAAATTGCTGACGAAAGACTCACAACGGAACAGTAATGCCTGCACCAACGCTGAACTTTCGCTCAACCTTCAAGGACTCAAACGAGATAACGCTACGGTCGTTTATAGCATATTCCACTTTCTCCTGTTAATGTTTATGAATAAACACAAAAATGAACAAGAAGTATAATTCGTAAAATGAGATCATACATTTTAAAAGCGAAACTAGAATGATGCAGTTTGCCTTCATGTACATAGTTTATTTACTTAATTTTCCCAATTAGTATGGTTTCATAATAAATTTTCTACCTTTGTGCTAGATGTTATTACAGAAACCCTATTCATTAAATTAAATTACTCACTCTTGGTTAATGGCAGAGGAAAGATCCAGGCACCGTTGTAAAGTTCTTAAAACGCATTACAATTATAAGGTAAAAATGTATAATAATTCTTTACAATTATTAAATAATTTAAGCTAAAACGTTAAAACTGGTAATGAAAAATCTGATTTTCTCCATTTTTTGTTAATTTGTTTCAAAAAACATGTTGATTGCATATAATATACTTAATTCTATAAATTTTCCAATTGATTTCCTTTAATTTGGTGCAAAAACGAAGGTATTATCACCATTCTGTGAGAAGTTATACGCCTTTAAAGATTGCACTACAAATTCTGATGGCGGCCATATTGATGACGTCATTTTTCCGAAACCCACAACGGGATTCTTTGGGTTTTTTGTGACAAATACATCTCAAATACTACTACATATTCCAGCAAGTTTCATTTCATTTTATTGAATGTCCAAGTTAAACTCTAATTTGACTGGACTACATTTTGGTTTCACACAATGCTTTTGTCTAGCTAAAATACGATTTCATAACCCGAATGACTTCTCGCACAGCAAGTTCTGTACCAGCATACTTGTCTCCCTTTGTCGTGTTAAGGTATGCTTAATTATGGTCTTGGCGAACAAGGGGGTAATGAAACCACATCTGCTGTTAGGGACATTATTGAAAATCTTGTTGCGCTTAAGGGTCTCGTTACTCAATTACGTAAATGTTGACGCGGAAACTTCAGAGTGCCACAGCGCCGCAAAGTTAGGCCACCAGACTAACGACACGCTTGGTTGGGTTGCAGAACCTCCAGGCGAGATGTTAATGCATGCGGACTCCAAGGTAAATGGCGATTCTTCGCGGTTGGAGAAACACTTTGGTCGTCTTGGTCTCTCAGATGCTCCCGAACTTTTCGACGAAGACGATAACTGTATTACATTACTTGTCCATTCAGACCTCGCTTTGTGGAACGTGGATAACTTTTGGCTACTCTAAATGTCACGTAGAGGTGCGACCATGTTTTCCGTTGCTTGAAACCAGCCATTAAGGGAGCTCGCATGCTGATGTGATATGCTACTTCAGTGTGTGGTGTCCTTAAGAGAGAAGCATAAAGCTGTGGTCGCACAGCGCTATGTACGCTAAGCCAAGCAAAAATAGCTTTATTTACGATGTGAGAGGCGACACAGGGTTGCCTACGTTCGCTACTATACACTCTGGAGCAAGCGAACGATTGAAATGATTGAGTTGGTGTTTTAGGTCTGCTTTATGCACAGTAAGGCTAATCTGGACTGGACCTACAGCTACTATGTGCCTCCACTGGGTACCGAACCCGGGACCCCTTGATTACCATGCGATGACGCTACCACTGCGCCATAGGGGAGGCCAGCAAGCGAACGAAAACGAGTCTCTGCGCAAGTACTGACTCCAGAGGGGATAGAACGCGTCAGAAGGAAGTGAGTGCACGGAGGGGAAAACGCGACTTCCGCTCGTACTGCCCACTATGTTTCTCCCGTTCTCTGCCGTTATGCGCGGCCTTGCTCCACAGGTTACAGAGACACAGAGGTGTGCTTCTTTACAGACATAAGATTTCTCATAATCAAAACTCGATGTTCGTTTTAAGCGAATTTTAGGCTCAGTTAGGTTACTGGGTTAGGTAATTCAAAGTGCTGTCTCAGCAACAGAATAGTGTCTCATCGGAAATGGAGATCTCGAGTTTATTTTCTACCCAGTAAACATTTCCATAGGGAAATCATGTAATTGGAGCGTAGGGAGCATGTGTGAACTCATCATCGAAGAGTAAATAACTACGTTGCCATATGCAGAAGTTAGAATCCAGCGTGCATGAAAAGCAGTTGTGCCGAAGAAAAACTTAATGTATGGCACGAGAAGCTATTATAAATGAATGCAGAATATATGACTAAGAAAGCAACTTACATGGAAAATGAGAATTTTTGTATACAATCTCGTGTTTAAAGCTGAGACGTATTTGATACTTGAATATAGCAACACTGCCATTCAGCTTTACGTGGATACGTTCACCTTAAGCCCCGATTACGACATCAGATCACATGCAAATTGACCTGTGGGCTCCTTTACATATGCATTGCTTGCTTTACGCTTATTATCATTATCCACCAACAATGACGAGGCGAGCCTGTTTAACAATACGATGTGTACATGCTGAGAGGATTCCAGTACCCTGAAAATATATTCAACAATATTCAATGTGGCAACAAAGACAGAATGAGTTACGTACATATTTTAAAACTTTATATCTTGAAGCGCAACTTTCTGTTATGTTTAATAATATGAAACTCTCGAGGATTGATTGAGTTGGTGTTTTAAGTCCACTTTATGCACAGTAAGGCTAACCGGGACTGGACCTACAGTTTAAAGTGGGATCCGAATCACTATGTGCCTCCACCGGCTATCGAACCCGGGACCCCTTGATTACAAGGCAACGACGCTACCACTGGAAACTCTCGAGGAGAAGGATATAACATTCATTATTTCGTTACTGTCTAAATAATCACCTCCATTGCACACGCTTGCATCAGTTTTGCAGGAATAATTCTCGTGGTCATTCGTGACTAAGCACCAGTTTATGCGATGGACTGTTCATGATATTACTCCAAGGACAGTCGATCTTTATTTATTAAACATTCCTCGTATATGTGGCTATCCATCATCACGGCTCCTTATAGGGCTATAAACTACATCACTGAATTGATTAACGCTTGACGAGGACTCAGCCCTCGAACAGTTCGGTTCATATGGCCGCCAAAGGGGTTGGCGTTATTCCACTTTTATTAATTTTTTATATAAAAAGATGACGAATCGATAACATTGTTGTGACACTGCATGTTTTTTATGGGTGAAATTGGTGTTATAAAGAAACTTTCAGGAGGGCATATTTGACCAGATTGTCAAGACAGTTTATGCTCGAATAGGCTAATCGGGAATGACCTGTAGCTTAACATGGAATCCAAATCACCGTATCGTACCCAAGATATTGGGTAGAAGTGTCAAGTGTTGACATAGCAGAGAAAGGAATGCGGAATAAGCAATTAGGCAAGCGTTAAGTGAGTGACTTGAGAGACGGGTATGGAATGAGCGTTGGAATACGGTTGAGAATTGGCAGTTGGCGAGAATACGACAGAGAGTAAGGGAAGTGAGAAGCGGTTATTGGACAATGGTGGGTGAACAGATTGAATTCTGACATGAAGGTCGGACAAGTGACAATTGAGAGCACAAGTGTGGAAATAACCTTCATCTATTTGTGAGGCAAGTATTATCCTCTTCTTACCAATATCCATATCGGTTCAGTCATGGAGAGTACAGAAACCCAATTACTGTACGTGTGAATTCTTTTGCCATAACTTTGGATGTAACCTTTCGAATACATGATAGTTTAGGCTAAGCGAGTGATTACCATCTGAAAGATGAATGATGAATAACTACACCACCCAACTAATGGTTCTTGGTTCGATCCCATCGCAGTTTAACATTGCGATACGCCACTATGTGACCCGCAACCCCTTGAATACAAGTGTTACCACTACAACATCGGGGATCACATTGACAATTTTCTACTTGATAGAGAATTATATAACCATTTCCGTTTATATTCATCATATTCTGGCTTTTCTTTTTTCAATGTATAAAGAACTATGTTTTTTTTTAGTTATTTCCAAATTGAATTAAGTTTTCTCCTCTCGTGTCACCTGAAGTAGAAATAAAACTTTCTATGCTCATGGTTTTGTTGACTGGCAATAAGCCGAACTACGTGGCGGAGAGGTCCACACAGCGCGCTACGACGTCAGGGGTCCCGGGTTCGAATCCCGTACTGGGCGTGAGTGTTCTTTGTAAGTGTCCATCCATTTCATCATATCATCACCCATCCCCATCTTCGCAAATTAGCCAAGAGGCACAAAACGCGAAGTAAAATAAACTAAATCAATCAATCAATCAATCAATCAAAAGCTAACAATCAATTAATTGCTAACAATAATAAAGTAGCCACTGTGCATTGTTAACTTAGAAACTAAGAAGTAGTAGTTTAAAAATTCCCAGCAGATGGCACTGGTATTTGGAATACAGTAAATATACTTACATCATTTTAAATTTCATACTGTTTACATGTTTATTTACTGGTTTTTAATACCTTTTCGCTGGAAATTTATATTTTGCTAGAAAATGCTTTCTTGTGTTTTAAATCGTATTTATGGAACTTTAGATCAAGATCGCGGATATTATTATACATATTTTGATGATACTTAGGACATTAAAAATCTACCATTATGATAATTAACCATAGTTCTTACTATATATAGTATTATAACTTTTTTAAAATAATTCTCCACTTTCAACCTGAAGCTATAAATGGACAGGGAATCGTTGTCCTTTATTACTAATACCACACGTCTAAAATCGGAAATTGTAATATTTGAAATTGAAATTTTTGCTTGACGTGTGTGTCCATTTCCTTGAATATATCTGTCAAGAATGGATGATATTAATCTCGACGTCATCACGCAGTGCAGTGCACTCTGAGAAAAATAACAGCATGAAATCGGGCAAACACATTTGCTCGTGTTGTGAAAAGCGTATGATAAGCCTCCTTACAGCGAGAAATGTGCGATATTGTATACGTATGTATATATATTCCTCACATGATCATGATACCTTGAATCACTTCGGCAAAGATCATACGCACAATGCTTACCCGGCATGTTTGCAACGGAGGATCTGATCTGTTTGCCAAAATTAGGCGGCGGAGGGTAATTTCGTGCAATCAATTGTGTGTTTGCTGAATATCATCCATTGGCATATCAGTTCCCTAAATACATCTATAGTCTCCTATGACCTCTTCAAATAGTCCTACATGAGTTTAGGTGCATTGCAGGATTTAGATTTTTGACAGTCAATAATTTTGTCTAATTATTAGGTATACCCTGTACCAGATAACTGTGGAGCAAGGCTGCGCATAGCGTCAGAGAAGCGAAGGAAATCTATTGGCCAGAGAGAAGCAGTAGACGCTGATGGGAAGGCTGGTAGCTTCAGTGGTTTTCCCCTCTCCACGCAATTCCGTTCATCTCCCATGCTCACCCTCGCGTTACTACTTGCGCAGAGCCTTGCTTTTGTTTTCCTGCTCCACAGTTAGCTGGGACGGAGTATAATATCGCCTTGCATATGTTTACACGATCTTGCAGTGTACTACAAATGTTTGTATTTTATGTATTGTGGTTTTCGAAATACAAGCCAAAACATCTCTCAACCTTAGTCAATTTATTTAAGTGTTGTACGATTATCTTTGCCCCATAAAAAAATGTGTACCTTACATTTTCAGTGTTAGCATCTTGTAGAGAACATCCCAACGAACAAAACGATACCACTAGTGAGTGGATTGTTTTAAGTCCACTTAATGCACAGATAGGCTAATCGGGACTGGACCTACAGTTTATAGTAGAATTCGAACCGCTGTGCAAGGTGCCTCCACCGGGTAGCGAACCCGGGACCCCTTTTTACGATACCACTCTTTTTTATTCGTGAGAAGGGGTGCTGTTCGATAGTATTTTAAACGATCCGTAGATAAATTCGTTTTAGCAATATAGCCTTAAAATGCTATGTAGAAACGGCAGAAATAAGGGTGGAGTTTTACTCTTCGTTCCCGCCTGAGGGGTCGCCAAGTGTCTGGCCTTGCCTGGTGCTGGAAACGTTTAAGTATGTAAGGACTAAATTGTTTCGTTATTTCTGAAGTGGTACTCCTATAGGTAGTATTTGTCTTGCATCATATGGTGTGTGTCCTGGATGCATATTCGATGCGGGTATATTTCTGTTGTTCAATTTCAATTTGATCTGCTGGTTCAGTCAGATTAGCCGGTATGTACAGTACCTGCAGAAACATAGGAACAAGAGCAATAATACTAATCTATTGTACGCTGCGTGAAATGAATGTGCCCGCTTTGTACGTAATAAAAGATAAAGGGGATATCGTAGTGAACTCCAGCCTATGTGCTGTTGTGCCCATACTATAAAAATAACGGTAGAGAAGGGGAGAAAGCGAGTGGGCGGAGCGAGGCAGTACGCGCTGCTGCAAACGGCTGGTAGCTGCGGCCGCGTTTTCCCTCCAGGCAATCGCTTCCCTTCTTACGTGTCCATTTGTCGAATTCTCTAGTGCGCAGAGACTTGTTTTCGTTCGCTTGCTCCAGAGATTCCCGTGACAGGCTGCATGTTGTAACAAGTATAGTTGAAGTCCTGATTCGAACGCCAGGTAGGCAGTGCCGTCTTTAGGATCTGTAGACCCCTAGGCTGAATCTGTGGTGCGGGCCCTACCGGGGGAATTTTTTTGAAAATAATAGTTCAATTGAAAATAATATTTCAATTTTAAAAATAACATGTTTTTAAGAAAACATGTTAGGCAAATGCAAGATAGAAAAAAGGAATGTAACAAACTAGCAAATTTTACTTCAAATACAGTACTTTCCCAAACAATCAGACTTAAAATGAATGTGTCAAATAATCTTAGTGGCTAATTGGTTTATACATCCACCTCTCCCGACTAATGACTTTTTCATTTCCCTCATCTTTTTGAAACTCGTGGTAAAAAGCCTTGAACTGATCAGTTCAATTCCCAATTGATCGTCAAAGTCATTGTTATATGTTTCTACTAAGTTTTGAGCTCCTGCAATTATCGCTTCACTAGTAAGTGTATCCAACTTTTGAGAAACCCAAAACGGGTATCAACTACTTTGTATGCCTCAAGCCTCTGCCGCAATTAATATTCAAATCGATCTATGACAAAACGGAAACTCTGGGTTCGAAAATTTTCTGATGGAGTCACCTCAATTTCTGGTGTTTGAACAGTCAAGAGGTGCCAAACGCACCATTATTTTGCGCTTGCGCTGTGTTTCACTTTCACTCTCATACTCAGTGCAATCAGCTAACTCAGCAGCTTTCACCTCATATTCTTCAAAGCTATCCCGTTTTGTTCCTATGAAACTTGTTACTGATGTCAGTGCTGAGGCCCGCACCACAGTATTAAAACATTTTCTTATTTTAGTCTATTCAAAATTTAAACTTTTAAAGTTTTTGTTTCGAGGTGCGGGCCATAGGTTGCAGCCTAGATAGCCTGCGCGTAAATGCGGCCCTGCAGGTCGGTATCTTTGACACAGCTCGAGAGGAAACCGACCGGACTCATATCTGGTTTCAAGCCAGCACCTGTTTTTCTGAAAAGCGCTGTTGTCAGTTTTATCTGCAGTGTTTAGACATCCATTCATTCACTGTGACGTTTGAGATCTCCACGTTGTGTAAAAGAAATAACACAGCCTAGAAAGATAACGCAACCGCAACCATACGTTAAGAAATCTCTAAAGAAACTGAGTTGGCAACATCTCATTTACTCCACGTGGACTTGACAAGTACTGTCAGTTCCTAAAACGGACGCTATTGGTGGGAAAGGTTTGAGGGGAGTTTATACTAGGCTTCACGCCGACGCGTCGGGAGGTTGTTTACTCCTGTAACAGAGGGAACTGATCTTTCTGAGCTTCCCTTGAAGTAAAGTGGCGTTCGAATCAGGACTTCAACTTTAACATGGTAGTTCTAAAAATTAAGACGCAGGTGATGAGAATCTCTTTCCATCTTGAGAACATTTTCCTTTTGTTATATCATTATAGCATCTCGCTTGTCTTTTGTTTTAACAAGCACAGGAAATCTTTTTCAAGACAACCTTCACGTACTTTTATTTCCATATCCCTTAACGTCCCTTTGTTATGCGTGTTCCGGGCAGAAATTCAGTTCTCCGAGGTTCACACAGAGAAATGTTGTTCAGATTTAATGAGATCCGAAATTGCAAACCGGCTTCTTCTTTAATACTCTCATTTTCCGATATTTCTTCCTCCTTCCTTTTCTCGTTGTTTTATTAAATGGGCATCTTTTGTCTGCAGGGGGGGAAGAAATATGTTCAGTCAAAAGCCAAAGCTGTTATCCTGGGTTTTAGTTCCCTAAGTATATAACATCTGTTCTGCGGAAATGTCAATAATGGAGAAGAGTCAATACCTTCTGATGAAAGAATTAATAATTGTTGGTTTGATTAGAAAATCATTGGAGAAAATTTCATGAATAATTTCTTAATAACAGATCCTGAGATTTTCTTCCCTTTTCTTTCCCCTTCATAATGATATTGTTGAGAACTCCTTTTCATATCTCCAGTTTATTTTTTTCCTTATTGACTTTCATTTTCGTTATTATTCTCTTTTTCATGTGGACATTTCCTTTCTAGATATGGTTACGCATTGTTATACCTTTATTCATTTTGACGACTCATTCTCCCGAAAGCCATCAACACTAGGCAAGCCCAAGCACCTCGCGGTCCCTTGGACGAGAATGGGGAAGGCTTAATTATTTTCTGCTCACCCCAAAATGGACAACTATAGTGGAACCGCAGGCAAAAGTACCTGCGCAGAACAGCGTCTCCAGTTCATCGTTCTCGTGCGTAGAGGGGAAGGGTAAGAGTGGAGCATGCGCACTTCCTTATGACCAGAGTTGAACGGTTGGAGGGGAAGGTGCGCGGAGACGTTTGGCTGAAAGTTATTTCTTTGTGTTCGCTCTGAAGATTGGATAGTTTTAACAAACTCAACGTTTTTAGTCTAAGTTTTTAGTCTAAGGATAAATAATATTTTTATAATTAAAAGCATAGTGGGAAGTTATGGTTCTAACAGGCTTCGAGACTGCCGTTAAGCGCCGAAACCCTATCCAAACTAAATCTCTAATTTACCTTCTTATATACAAGGTAATATTTCCGTTGCTGATGCTCAATTTATTTCAGACATGTTTCTGGTAGACATACTTCAATCTCAACTAACTGCTGCCATCTACTAGAATTCAACCGAACTACGGGATGTCCGAGATGGCACGCAATGGAGATTTTGAATGTACATAATTTTTGCTCAAAAACTGATAGAGACATGGAACTTACACTGGCAGGCCCGTACCCAGGAGAGGAGCCATGGGGCCATGCCTCACCCCTTGAACCATGAAATATTTAAATATGAACCTATAAAAAGCTACAAAAATAACATTGACGATTTTGCAAGTGTGCAAAAATTTCAATTTTGTTCTTGCATAAATTAATGTTTGTTGTGTAGAAGTCTGTAGTCTGCAACATTGGGTAGTTTTCCTTTATAATCGTTGATTCAAAGCTACCAGACGTCCGATTTACCGATTTAGTCAGGACAGTCCATTACTTTTAATCCCTCTCCCGACTTTTTCGATCTGCGGTTGTGATGCGAAAATGTCATTTTGTTAACTCACATTTAGACATGTTCTATATTGTAATAATAATTGCTAATTTGCAACATTTAATTTATGAATATGTTATTTTCTAAACACGGAATTATCATGACTTTTCAAGCCACAGGTACAAGAAAATTAAACGAAATTTGAAAACATTGTTAATTCGCGCATCACAGAACTATTTGAATACTTCGGAAAGTTGCATGTCAACAATAAGCACTAAGATGTATGCTGTGTGGCATAATTATCTGTAAACGACTGATTGTTGGGATGAGGAGAGAGGGTGTATCGGTGAGTTGAATTTTTATCTTATTGATGATTATTAACAGAAAACAAGAATTTAATAAAATCTAACACTTAAAAACATTTAAACATTTCCATTATTTTGAAATGTATATACTCTCTTTCTCTCTCTCTCTCTCTCTCTCTCTCTCTCTCTTTATATATATATATATATATATACAGGGTTAGTCAAAATTATCGGGACAGGCCAGTAATAACGAGACCCGTGGACGGAGGAAAATCACATGTTGCAAGTGGGTATTGGTGCGGAAACTGCATTGAATGGGGGTGTGGATATCATGGCAGCCATCTTGGATTCCGCCATATTGGATATCACACAATATTTTCAAATGGAAAGGGGTATGTATGACACATCAATTTAGGCTATAATCGTCCCACAAATGACAATCCGAACTCATTTTGGACGTATCGCCATTCGTGGAAGAGATAGGGTGTACTACGTTAGACTGCAAAAAATGAGATTTGTTTGAAAGAATTGTTTACTGTATTCTTGTGGGTAACTGTACACTGCAAATTACAGAGAGCATGAACAAGAAAACATGACATTGACTTACAGAATGCCTCAAAGCAAGTGCTCACACTGCTTCCCGTCGACTGTCTGACAATACTATGTCAACTGATCGTAAAAACTGCAAGGTGCACGTTGTAGCATATCTCGAGAAAGTCCTCTTGTTTCGTCCACAATGCGATTCCGTAGATCATTCATGAAGTGTGGTTTGGTGCGATATACTTTGTCCTTCATGTGTCCCCATAGGAAGTACTCCAGGGTTGATAGATCGGGAGATCTTGCAGGCCATTCGATCATACGTCGTCTTCCAATCCATTCTTGTGGAAAGGTTTCATGTGGCTGCGCTCCGTCCTGTTGGAACAGAACACGATTAAAGTCCCGTCTCGACACTTGGATGACAGGGACAAACTGCTCACGAAGCATTTTCAAATACTTCTCACCTGTCAGATTGCCGTCAATGAAGAAAGGGCCAAGAATGGTGCCTCTTATCATTCCTACCCAAACATCAGTTTCAGTGGATACTGGGTATAATATTCCATCATCCAATGCGTGTTTTTTATTGCTCCAATAGTGGCAGTTATGTCGGTTCACATGCCCGTTTAACATAAATGTCGCTTCATCAGAGAATGCAATGTCATTGAGGTGAATATATCGTTATCGATATTTCGCATCATTACTTCGCAAAATTTAATGCGGCGATCAAAGTCATATTTCGTTAGTTCGTGCCTAAACTCACTTACTGCGCACTTAAATTCGTTGCACTGAACTCTGGGAAATGTTCAGAATGTTGGCAACGCTGGTTGCCCATGTATGCGGATTATCCACAGAAGATTGTAACATATCCAAAGAAACTGCCTGGTCGCTACACGATTTCGGCCATCCTGATCGCACACGGTGTTTAACACTTCTACTTGCTGCAAAACGTCGAATGGTTTTTTCAACGGTTGACTTCGAAATTGGGTTACCTTCAGGGAATGTAGCTTTAAATATCTGTCGCACCTCGGTATACGATCGCTTGCGATCTCCATAGCTACGCATCATTATTAACGTAATACATTCTCGTTCACTGAGCTCCATTTTGACCACTGACACTGACACAAATCTCCTTCCTTTGGCACAACACTCACCAACATGAGCGACGTGCAGAACGTTCGCAAGGACGATAACAAATGCAACTGACCTTCGAGGAAGTTGACTACAATCTACAAGGGATGTGTACAGGTAGGGTCCATATCCAGAGGAATACTCTTATTGCTCTCCGTGCAAGGGAAAGTAAAACAAATATGTACCTGATGCTCTTAATTCGTCAAATAGAATTGTTAGCTACAAAAGAGTATGTTTCTCTGTTGTAAGGAAGGATTGCTTAGACTGGCCTTCTTTAATTCGGAAATTTGCGATATTATGTTGTTTTCAACAAACTATCAAAGCAACCCGGGGAAAGAACTAGAGGCAGGAAAGGAAGAAACGAAGATAAGTAGAAGTCACATCCTCGAAGTAAGGTACAGTCATGTTCAAAAAATCTGTCGCATGGATTTTTTCTAAGTCCAACGTCTTACGAAATTGTGTTGGTAGCTCTGAAACAAGGAAATGTTGTGAAATATACGATCCTCCAATCAGAGTGAAGTTCGAGTCGGAGAAGCAGGAGGCGTGACTCACGGTCTTGTCCACAGGAAGTTCAACCAATGCTGCATTTCCAAATATGAGATAACGTCCCCATTGGTTAAATATTGTTTCGATAATGCGAATCGGCATAAAGATTGCGCAAAAGTTTACTTTGTCGTTTTAATTGCCTTTAATCGTTTCAAATTAGTATTAAATTGTCCCAATTATAGTTCACGAGCTTAATATAATGTATTCATATATATCACTCATTAGAACAATTTTCACATTGTTTTCACTACGTGAGATGACATTTCATTTACATTTACGATAAAATAGTGGTTTGGGTGTAATAACAGTTTTCATTAATTAATTTAGAGATGCATTTTTATTTGTTGAGTTAATGATTAGGTTAATTCGTTATTTCTCGCGAAAAGAGGGAACCACAGCTGAAAGAAAATACACAAATTGTATTATTGAGGTCAAGAGTTCGTTTTAACATCACTTTTTGCACACATAGGCTAATCACGACTGGGGATACATTTAAATTGGAATCTGAAACATTATGCGACCTGACTGGAACTCGGAAAAGGACACACTGATTACAAGACGTCGATACATTACCACTTGGTCTGGCGAACGCCAATAATAATGAGGGGTTGCGGGAGTGGGAGAGGGGTGACGGAAAGTAGAAAATAAATAGTATTTTTGGGGGTATTTAATGTTATATTTATACACATACAAACCTAAGAAAATATTTATTTTGATACATATGTGTGGGGGGTGGGGAAGGGGGAAAAGATAGGGACAAAAAGATATTGGGAGAGATGGGACGAAGAGGTGATTATGGAAAATGTTTTATTTGACGTTCAGTAATAAAAACAATCAAATCAATGATGATTATCTTATAAATACCATATTTCATGTAAATTTGTTTTAAAAATGGGGACGGGGAGCTGTTTGTTTTACGTTCAGTGCAGGATAACAAGTGGAGACACATAGTGGTTCGTATCTCACTTTAAACTGTAGGTAAAAGGCCCCATTAGCCTATCTGTGTATAACGTGGATTTAAAATTCAGTAGAAAATAACGTCGATCTAGTATTTTGGATTTTAGATGCGTTGAGACCACTAACATTTCCAATTCTTATAATAAGAAACCTGTCCTCATATTACCATTTTGAAAGAGAGAGAGTTAATTGTATAATCTTTCGTTGTTAGTGTTAAAGAATACTAATTCAAATAGTAAAAATGGGATCGAATAAAGCTTACGAAAAGTTTTTGCCACCGTGTGGATTTGAACCTACGACCATTAGAGTGACAACCCAGTGCGATAACCACTACCCCACGAGTTCGTTCCTTCTTGCGGCATGATTATGAGAAGACTAATTCGTTCAATATGCATCAGAAATATAATCCCCCACCCGCCTCTTTATAAACAACACACCCAAACGCTCCTTTGTAGCAAATGAAATAAAGGTGGTATGAATGTCACAAAACATTTAAGCAAAACTGCACCTTGCAGTTTTTACGATCAGTTGACATAGTATTGTCAGACAGTCGACGGGAAGCAGTGTGAGCACTTGCTTTGAGGCATTCTGTAAGTCAATGTCATGTTTTCTTGTTCATGCTCTCTGTAATTTGCAGTGTACAGTTACCCACAAGAATACAGTAAACAATTCTTTCAAACAAATCTCATTTTTTGCAGTCTAACGTAGTACACCCTATCTCTTCCACGAATGGCGATACGTCCAAAATGAGTTCGGATTGTCATTTGTGGGACGATTATAGCCTAAATTGATGTGTCATACATACCCCTTTCCATTTGAAAATATTGTGTGATATTCAATATGGCGGAATCCAAGATGGCTGCCATGATATCCACACCCCCATTCAATGCAGTTTCCGCACCAATACCCACTTGCAACATGTGATTTTCCTCCGTCCACGGGTCTCGTTATTACTGGCCTGTCCCGATAGTTTTGACTAACCCTGTATATACTGGGCGAGTCTGTTCAAATAGGCCCCATGGAAAATGTGCTCCTTGCATGTAGGCAACCCTGGTACTCCGAAGAGAAGAGCGGGGTATAGAACATTCGAGGATATCTGTGCCAAGCAGTTTTAGACAACTTGAAAAAACGTAAATTAATGAAACATCTCTTCTGTAAATACAGTACAGTGTGACAACAACCTACCTAGAGGAGATGCTGGAAATGTCCTCCGTTGACTTCGAGGCACGTGTGCAGACGATACCACATGTTCTGAAAAGCACTGGCGAGGACTTCCTGCGGGATGGCCTGGATAGCTGTGATAATGTTATTCTGGAGTTCTTCGAGTGTGTGAGGATTGTTGCTACACACCTGTCCCTTTAGAGCTCCCCACAAGAAGAAATCACAGGGTGATATATCTGGAGAACGAGGTGGCCAAGATTGGTTCGTGCCACGGCTGATGACGCTATCAGGCGGGAACACTGACTCAATGCGCGTGATCGTTGCACATGATGTATGCGCCGTGGCTCCGTCCTGCTGAAAGTAAGCGTTCCTTCTCTCATCATCAGTCAGCTGTTCAACAAAAACGTTGAATATGTTACTGATGTAACGAGCCGAGTTCACAGCTTCATGGAAGAACACGGGGATGATGCGGCGTGACGACACTGCACACAGACACCATGAACACGTGTGAATTGTCACCTGACCAGTGTCGCGTGTTCTGGGAGTTTATGTAGCCTGACAGATGGAAACATGCTTCATCGGAAATGAACAAGTAACCATCCTGGAGCACCTCCGGAGCAATATTGGACAGAAACCACTCACAAAACTGCATGTTAGCTGCTTTGTCCACATCCCGCACCTGATGCATTACGGTAATTTTCAATGTGTGCAAGTTCAAGTCCTGCTTAAGAATCCGCATAGCGGTTGACTGGGACACCTGCAACTGTTGTGCCAAACGCCGAGATGATTTTCGTGGACTGCGTATCATTAGCTGCGCTGCGTCGCCCACCTTTGCCTCAGAGCGGACAGTCTATGGACGCACTTTTGGCCTATTCAGCACGGATCCGGTTTCCCGCCATTTTGCAATTAGTTTTTGCATTATTGATTTGGTTGGGACCTTCGCTGGAACTCCATTCACCACGAACTCCGTCGTAAACAAATCTGCACTGTTTCCAAGTACCGAGGCGTGCATACGTCTCGACAACAAAGATACGCTGCTGCACCGTTAACACCATGCTGACCCACCGAACCACACTCACAACTTTCCTTGCCGCTCAACTGCACTCAACTGCACTCAAGTGACCTGCACTCTGCCTGCCTCAAGGTTACTAATGGACACTTTCTTTTCAATCCCCCTCTATGTCAAGTTGTCTAAACTGCTTGGCACCCATATCCTGGACTGTTCTCTACCTCGCTCTTCTCTTAGGTGTACCAAGGTTGCCTACATGCAAGGAGCACATTTTCCACGGGGCCTCTTTTAACAGACTCACCCTGTGTGTGTGTATATATATATATATATATATATATATATATATATATATATATATGTATATATGTATGTATGTATGTATATGTATATATGTATGTATGTATATGTATATATGTATATGTATATATATATGTGTGTGTATATACACACACATATAAAGAAATCCTCAGCACGGGCCTGCATTGGGTATTTATTTTCTGACAGAACCCCCCCTTTCCATTGTAGTTGTGTGATTATCAACGTCCACAGTAGTTAAGGGCTAATCAGTAGGTCCAATCCAGATTAGCCTTTCTGTGCATAAAGTGGACTTAAGAACAAACTTAACAGCCCAATAGGTTTCGTGATAGGATGGTTCGTTACCTTCTCCACCTGACGACAGTCACTTTTCCCCGTCAGAATGGACATGCCCCTTAAGCGTCGGCTTTGCTGTATCTCCGCCCCTATTCCTGTTCGAATGCTCCTATCCTCGCTGGGCACAACCTCATTTCCCGCCCAAAATATTCCACCTTCGTGTACGAGAATAGTCTTAAGCAGGTCGCCGGCTGACGTCATCAGAATGTGTTCGCATGCTTACGTCAGCATTTTTGCTTACTGCAACCTACCTTGGTTCCAGGTTAATCAATGTATTCCTAAGGCATTTCTTCCTGGCTTACTACAAAAGAGAGGAGCGTGGTTTCCAGTATAAAAAAGTGAAAGATATCCATACCTGGTTGATTGGCTTCAAGTAAACCTCGAAAAGGAGGACAAGAAGTCACGAGAATGGATTTCCAGGACACGCCAACTTGTGTGGGCAGGACTGGTATCGCTTTGAATACAGCAACCAAAACTCAGAAATACGCTGCAATGCC
The DNA here is from genome assembly GCF_977018435.1 of Lepisma saccharinum. Classification (NCBI taxonomy): domain Eukaryota; kingdom Metazoa; phylum Arthropoda; class Insecta; order Zygentoma; family Lepismatidae; genus Lepisma; species Lepisma saccharinum. The sequence continues at coordinate 17,210,284 of NC_139229.1, forward strand.
TCTATCTCAAAGACGTATTCCTCTGGAGTCAACCTTCTGAGTAACAAGCAACACCGACATTGCTTCGGGCCAGATCAGATACCTCGGTCAGATAGATGAAACAGGAAAGAGAGCCCTTCCTATCCCTTCAGTCACTTTTCTTCTGTCCTTTGGATTCGCTCGAGAAGAAAAGTGTATTCGTTATGTGACAAAAATGTTGTGCGTGAGATAACCCTTAATTGTGCATCATTTGTGAACCGGTCGTGGATATTTCAACAGATCACGCCGTGGAGAATATCTGTCAACACTGACAGGGTTGTCAGACGATTACAGAAGAAACAGGAAAGAGGATTCTTCCGATTCTGCGCAGTCCTTTTCTTCGGCCTTTTGAATCGTCCGAGAAGGAAAATATCTTCGTGATGATCATTACTGTATAAAAAAATACAAAAAAAATTGATATTTTCCAGCCAAGTCCGTGAAATAATAACGCTTAATTGTACATCACTTGTGGAGTGCATGCATAATATCCAGTCGGGTACATTTCAACAGACCGCGTCATGGAGAATGTCTGGCTGGTACCACTGCAGACAGGGTTGCCATGCTTATCCAGAAGAAAAAGGAAGGAGACCCTTCCGATCTCTGCGCAGTTACTTTATTTCTGTCCTTTGGAGTCGCGCAGGAAAAACATTTTCTACGTGATAATCAGTAGTGTTGAAAAAATTGACAAGAAATAAAAAACCCTTAACTGTACATCACTTGTGACGCGTATTCACCATATCCAGTCGGGGACATTTCTACAGATCACGCCGTGGAGAGTAACACTGGAAACAGAGTTGCCAGGCGTCCCGGGTATTAAGTAATATGTCCCGCGTCTCGAGACAATCTTTCTCGGCACGTCAGTTGTCCCGTATTAGCAATAAGACCCTATCTGCTCTGAACATCTGAACTTTTTAGAAGACTCATAGATGTCAGCTTTTCTTCTCGTAATATATTCTGCCAAAAAAGTACCGGGAATTTGTAATTTAAAAGACCCGCGGTAATGATTTTTTAAAAATTTTATTTCCGTAAGTTTGGTAGCACTGTACTTAATTACTATGCCAAACATGAGCGCAATCTGTCAACCAGTTTGTTTACAGCAGCTGGTTGAATCAGTCCACTTCAGTAGTGCATCACGATTTTTACAATGAACTAAATTATTGAACAAAGAGTTTGCCTTAAATTTTGTGTTGCGAACGGAATTTTGTTTGCTGACTCGCTAAAAATGTTAGAAAAGACTTATGACGAATCAGTTTTATCAAAATTGTGCTCGATAATCACCTATCCAGCTTAAGAGAGATAGCTAGTGACCTTAACATCTCTCACGAGTCTGTTCGTTCGATTTTGGTGGATATTTTGGGCATGAGACGCGTCGCCGCACGGCTTGTTCCATAAGAGTTGAATTTTCTTCAAAAACTCTACCGTGAGCAGGTCTCTTTAGACATGCTGGATCGTGCCAATTCTGATCTCACATTCATGGAACGCATCATAACTGGTGATGAGACATGGGTCTACAAGTTTGACATGCAAACAAGTCAACAGTCATCAGAATGGAGGACGAAGGACGAACCGAAACCGAAAAAAACACGTGAAAGTCGCTCAAAAGTCAAGGTGATGCTCATTGTTTTCTTCGATATTCGTGGTTTGGTGCATCATGAATTCGTTCCAGAGGGTCACAGTCAACAAAGAATACTATTTGGCCGTATTGAAGCGTTTGCGTGAGAAAATCCGTCAGAAAAGACCAGATTTGTGGAAGAACAATTCGTGGATTTTACACGACGATAATGCGCCATCGCATAGAGCGACAGTTGTGACCAAATTTAATTCCAAAAACACAATTAATACCATCGATCAACCACCGTATTCACCAGATCTGGCCCCGTGTGACTTCTTTATGTTCCCAAAACTAAAATTGCAGCTCCGGGGTACCCGTTTTGACTCGATTGAAGCCATAAAGCAAAATTCGTGGAAGGAGCTGAAGGCCATACCGGAAAGCGCCTATGAAAAGTGTTTCGAAGACTGGAAAAAACGCTGGCATACGTGTGTTGCATCAAATGGGCCCTACTTTGAAGGCGATAAAATAAATGTTGTTGAATAAATTAAAATTGTGCGTTTTATTTAACAATTCCCGGTACTTTTTTGACAGAAGGTATATCTTGGAAGCTGTGTGTTAACAAGGCTCTGTCATAATGATCCAAAGCGAGAAGAATCGCCTGCAATTTTTCGGAGTTTTACCAAAACTATATTATTTATGGTAAGAGAACTAAACCTAACAAGCCTAATCTAACAACGAAGGCATTTAGCCTAACAATTTCGGCTGACGTCAAAAGGCGAAAAGCAGGGAAGTTGTTTGAGGCTTGTGCGATAAGTGAGGCCTCTCAAACAGGACATGAATCTGAAGATAGTACCTTACACCAATGGCAACACTGACGTCATGTGATCAGCGATTGTAGCGCTACTGTGACAGAGAACCAAAACAAGTCAACGTCGAAACGAGCGGCTACCGCCAGCTTTAGCAACTTTCTGCCAACATTAACTTATGGCGTTTTTCAGTGGCAAAACATCGAAACGAAGAATCCAAAGGATATTGTGCTCACGTCGTGTCAAGTTTGTGAGTTTAGACAGGCGTAGTGCAAGGCGTTTTCTTCATTACGTCGTGGCTTTTGTTGGGAAATGCTTGTTGCAGAGCGGCTGCCTGTCTTTTCGTTTCCTTTAAAGACTTAGAATTCCCTAATGCCTCCCACGGGTCTCCAAATTGCTTCTCGCTGCAGGCAGGCGGAAACAAGGAGGAACCAGTTGCTTCTGGCACTTTACATCCAGCGGTGGAATCCACGTCAGAGAGTTTCCACGGTCCTTAACATCTTGAGGTCTTCAGTTTGAGAGTGTTCGTAGAAAGTTGCGCGAAAACGTAGACTCTAGTATGACTCGAACCCGGATCTCTGGCAGATGATGCCATTGCTGTGCCACATTAGATACCGAGCCAACCCTGGTTTCGCCTGATTTTTTTGCTGTTGCTGTTTTTCGAATGTAGCGTCTGTCAGAGCTACCGCAACGGGATATGTTGGGCTTTGTAACACTAATGACGTCAATGGTCTGTACGTAGTAGGTGTTCTGTGTATTCCAAATGAGAAGGTCTTAATAATTTATTATTGAATTAGTTTATTTTACTTCGCTTTTCTGCCACTTTTGGCTAATCGCGATGATGAGGATGGATTGTTATAAGATGATACGGACGAAGGGACAATTAAAAACACACAGACGACACAACACAGGCCTCATGGAGGATTGTGTCCAGACTCAAGAGCCTTGCTAATCTGCAAAATGCAGTCCAGGGCGACACTTGGGTTTTATTGTCACCCCTTACACCCTCTATCCGAAACTACAGGGTGTCTCGGAAACATCGACAAGTTTTCATAATGCTTAAAAGCAGAATTTTGTTGCGATTGGTTCAAGAGTTGAATAATTTCAGGTGAGGTTTGCTAAGATACTCATTTTCTTTAATATTTCTGTCTTTTTTTCCTGGGGTCCTTTGTGAAGACACCCAAATATCAACTTCTTCCACGTAGTACCTGATTGCATTTTCCAGACTAACGAGGCACTGGCGCCTCAGCCAGTGTAATCCTCTGTGGGGCAGAGAAGCGAAGTAAATAAAACTCAAGCATTTAACTTCGTTCAAGGAAAAGCTTTGAAATCCATTACGTTACGTGTATTCGTATATATTTTGCGACCTCTCGCGTAAAAATCTGATTTCTGGAATTGTGACAACGACGAGAACGATTATGCTTTAGATTAGTTGGTAGAATACCAAAATATGGCACTTAATTCTTTGAGCTAACTCATATTTTATTTTGGATGTTCTGCTGGAATGCTAATCAACTGAAAATTTTAACTGTTATTATTCTGTTGTGTCAACATATTAAGTATAGTCCCTGTTTAATCTTCTCTTTGTATAATTAATAACATCAGTTTAAAGGGCGATTGTATGCACATGTACGTACAGAAAATAATCTTTAGTATTTCAGTTTAACTATAAGGATGACCGAAATATGTTGATTCACTTTAAGCTTTCAATTTAAACTTAATACACCTAAATACATATTTTTTTAAAACATTTAATCACTTACGATTTTAACTCCAAATAATCTTACTAAATTTAGTTCAAGTTTGTGTCTCATAAGTAGCTAATAGCGGAAACTGACACAGGTGAAAGTACACGATAATAGAAGCAAAAAAGTTTCAGTAAACATGGGGCTGCAAACGAGCCGTTTTCAAGAAAATTGCGAATGTGTGGTTACAAGCCGCCACTGACTTCATTGTTTGTAAACGTCGTCCTAGTTGGTAAAATGCTAATAATACAGTAAGAAAAGTGACTCCCACATTACGATTAGTCTGTGTACTGATTGTATACATCCTGTTTGATTACAACGCCACCTCTCGGAGACGTTCTGTTTTGTAAACAAAGAGCAAACCTCGGAACTCGAAAAGAGTAAATCATTCGGTGTTTACAAAATGCAATCAGTGACGGCTTGTAGCCACACATTCGCACACATTATTAGCATTTTACCAACTAGGACGACGATTACAAACAATGAAGTCAGTGGCGGCTTGTAATCACACATTCGCGATTTTCTCGAAAACGGCTCGTTTGCAGCCCCATGTTTACCGAGACTTTTTTGCTTCTATTTTCGTGTACTTTCACCTGTGTCAGTTTGCGCCATAACTTATGAGACACCCTGTATAGATGCGACATCTATTAACAATAATGCATGCATAATTTATTAATTCTTGTACCATAAAAATGTTTGAACTCAAATGAATTGATTTAATTTACTTCGCGTATCAGCCACTTTTGACTAATTGCGAAGTTGAGGATGAATGTTGATAAGGTTAAATGCATGGAGGGACAATCGCATACGGACAAGACCCATAGAGAAGTGTTTCTGAACCGCCGGGCCACGGTTGAGAACTGTTTATTTGATTTCTGGTTGTCTTGTTTCGAACCTTAACTCTTGATGAGACGTCATCTCGTGGTGAGATATTTATGTACTCTTGCTAGTCTATGACAATGTATGCTTTATTCGACTTACAGGATCTGCTTTAATTTATTTATTTTCTAGTCCTTGTACACTTATGTACATTTTGATTTTGAAAGTTTTAATTTCGTGTTCCGTCGTCGCCTTTTAAACAAGGGGTCCCGGGTTCGATACCCGGTGGAGGCACAAGTGGTTCGGATCCCACTTTAAACTGTAGGTCCAGTCCCGATTAGCCTTACTGTGCATAAAGTGGGCTTAAACAAGAAATCGATCAATCAATTTTTTTTCATGTTCGAAATTTTAAATATACAGGGTGTTCATAAAGTTCCGGTACCATTACAAGAACATAGCTCGGAAACTACATGCAATAGAACAATGCTGCTGATTGCAAAATGTGCATTATAACCTGTAACAAAAGTAAACAATCAAACCGTCATTATCAGCGTTATAATGCACATTTTGCAATCAACAGTATTGTTCTATTGCATGTAGTTTCCGAGGTATGTTCTTAATGGTACCGGGACTTTATGAACACCCTGTATATATTCCTGGTTGAAAATAAGTTCTAGTTTTGTTTCACTGCAACCCATAGCACATTCCCATGCTATGAGAGGCATTATTTGTATGCCGGTAAAGAGTCTCATGTATTGTTATTGCTAATATATTGCACCTCGTCCCACATGCACATATTTGGTTGCCAACGTTACGTGAGCCAATTAACATTCCTGTTTCTAAATGCTTTGGCAGGCAAATTACTGTCGGTTAGACCAGACTGAAGTAACTGTTCCAGAACTTTATACATTGTCACCACCGTCATATTCTATATTTGGAAGTTTGTCCGTTCAGAAACACGTTTGCCAAACTTACCACCTTCTTCTTGAATGCATACACTTCGCTGGTGTTTCTCTATACATAGTTTCATTTGTTATAGGAGCGTGTTCCAAAATGATTATCAGGGTTTCATAGTCGTTTAATTTCCCTTATATGTGGGGTACAAAGCTTATATGAAAGTAAACAACAACTTAATAAGTTTACATAGGACCCGTTCCGAAAGTCGCGCGAGTTTAACGCGTTAAACGAGTTATGGTAAGTGGCTGTCCCATAAGCGCTTCCGTGCGTTTCGTGCAAGAACGATTTTCACCAAAGGCACGGGCCAGGAGGCTTGTTTGTTCGGTGAGAATCGTCTGCTGCTTGCTGACAACGCGCGTGCTTCATGGATTCAAACTGCACTAGTTCGGAAAATGTATTATAATTTTAACAGAGAGCCATATCAAGCCTTAACTGTTCTTAGAATGTGATTAAAATTAGTAACAGTGTCCGCAGTAGAGTCTTGTTTTGTCATAAGGACGCCATGTGGAAACTTTCTCTAAACCAAACGCTGCGCCTGCGCTCTCGCCTAGAGTGTCCCATAAGTCTGTAAAATAACTGGTTTCACCAGATTCACGAGCCCAGTTATTTTCGTTGAATGCGTTCGTTTCATTAGGAATTTCACCCATAGTGAGCACCTTTTGTGACACATCCGGCAGTCCAAAGCTTCTCGACGCTTTCGTTCGACACACTTAAACGTCCTGAACTCTTCCCTTTGCAGACACACCCAGTTGTTTGAAACATATTAAACCATCGACGAATATTGTTATCGGAGGGAGGATCACCAAATCACTGAACTGAAGCAGCAGAACCCCACCTTGCATATTCAATGACACAAAAATACTTCTGCACGGGAGTCGCCATTTTGCAATACACCTACGCCGCTGTGACTGATGAGAAACAAATGATAAGCGCTCAGGGTTGCAAACTTCCACACCCGTTCTTATCGTACGATATAAACATTGTTGCAACTACTTGAAACCCAGATAATCATTTTGGGACACGCTGTATAATGAACGAATTCAAGTGGTTCCGGACAGTTGCGAAATGTCACACTCGTAACTTTGGTTCAATTATCTCCCTATTCTGAAACTTTCATGGCGATTATCGTCGGGAGGTCCGGGAACTGTCCCTTGTCAGTGAAAACAGAAGGAATATAAAATGACGCAATATCAAAGGGAAATTTCAGCTGGTTTTGTGTCCTTGGTGCGGTCATTACATCACGGATCAGTTTCTATTAATTCATCGGGTGCTGCCTTTAATCGCGTTAATTTATTGAACACATCCATCGGACGCTACGTCGCTAGCATAGCTGCGAGTCCGCTATTGTTCTCGGTGATGCGTCAGTTAATTCTAATGTAGCATCTGTTAAACCCTTGTCAGAGGGGTTGAGATTTGATCCCACGTGATTGATCAAGTCAGTCGAGGATTGCTGGCATACTTTCAAAGATAATCTTGTTATTTTTTGTTTGCCACTCAATGGGTCATCAAATATTTAGAAGCTTGCATTACTGGGATATGCATCATGTACTAGTACAGTTTTTATGAACATTCATAGAAAGCAACGCTATGCATATATACTGTTGTTAAATAAAGGTAATTGTTAGTGTCAGATATCTTGAGGGAAGGTCAACCTTATAAGAACTATTCTCACTTATTCTAGCCAAGATTGGTTTCATTAAGTGCTGTAAAAATGAGTGACGTATTATAAATGTTTCATAAAATCACATTGACTCCATATTCTCTCTTTCTCTGTCCATATTATTCTTCCTCGTCGTCGTGTTTTATGGACCTTCCCAGACGCTGTAGTGATAACGCTGTTGCCTTGAAACTAAAGGGTCCCGGGTTCGATCACCGGTGAAGGTACATAGCGACTCGGATTTAAACTAAGGAACAGCCCATAATGGTGGACCGAAAAATGAACTTTAAAATCAATTATTTGAAAAAGAGGGCCCTATTAAAATATTTTAATTTTCCATTAAATTCTCATTCTTCTTCCCTCCCCCTCTGTGTCCTTATAGCGCTTTATTTATCCTCTCACCAAATTTGTTTTTTTTTATTTTTATCTTCTTGTTTGTCACCCCCTCCCGCTCTCCTTCCTATCTCTCTCTCCTTCTCTCTCCCTCCTCTGTATTCCTATCTCTCTATATTTCCCTCTCTTATTCCATCTGGGTTTCTCTTTCTTTCTATTTCTTTGTCTCCCCGCTTTGTGTTCCTACATTTCTCTCTTTGTCCTCTTCTCTGTCTCTCCCTGTTTTTCTGTCTCTATTTCACTATCGCTTTTTCTCTCTCTCCTCTCTCTTCCCCTTCTCTCTATCTCCTCTCTGTGTTTATCCTCTCTCTCTCTCTCCGTCCGCGCTCTATCTGTCTTCCTCCGTCTCTCTCCCTCTTTTATCTTCTCTCTATCTTTTCTCCCCCTTCCCTTCTTATTCCTTTTGTTCGGTATTCTTTATTCTCCCTTCTGTATTTCCATTCCTCCCACTTTTGCTTCTCCCCTAAACTGTATATTGCCGTGGCACTGATAAGGTATTGATATGATCTATATCAGAAACTCATATTTCACGATATAATCACTCGTAAGTTAGTGTTACCAAAGATACAGTACATGTATAACATATCGAAAATATGTATTATGCTGTGAATGGGAACAGGCTTCACGCTATTAAGCAGGTGCATGACGTTCCTCGTCCCGTACCTCCCGTCGTGAAGAAGTTCTTCCAACTTGACTGCGTATTGGACACAGCCGTCTCACCCATGGTCACTTGATGCAAGGGCTGGACCCTCCAATGTGTCGTCTTTATAATGTCGTTTAAGTATTCGTCATACTCTTCTTGAATGTGCCGATTTAGCTTCCCTCAGGCACACTATTCATCTTCCCAATTGTTTCTCTGTTGGGAGATGGCGGTTTTTTAACAAATGTTTTTAGCTTTTACGAGAGCTGGTCTCTGCCACTGTCTGTGAGGAAGTTTTTAGTTTATTCTAACATTTTATTGTGTTGTGTTTGTCTTGAGAAGGTCCCGTATTTATAACCAGGGGTAGGATATTTATGACCTAAATATCACCAAAATATGCAAAATAAAATATGCTGTTATGACCTGAAATCTTACAAAATATGCACTATAATTTGAAAAATATGCCCTTATAACTGGACTGTTTCAAACATCAATATCTAAGTGCTGAGATATTTTCACATACATACTATTTTTAGTTCACTGTATGGGCCCCGGGTTGAAATGCAGAATTAATACTTTCTCTAAATTTTCAAATAAAAATGAACAAGATTTTGCTGCAGTAAAAAAATAAAACCTCTCGAGTAAACATAGGAGTAAGAACGAATCCACTTCGAAAATGACTGTATATTTCTTGAAAATGCAAAAATATGCTGAATATGACCGAAAATTAATCAAAATATGCTCTATCATGCAGTAATGGCCAAAAATGCCAAAATATGCCCTTAAAAAGCACCTTAATTTAATTAGTTTCTTCAGAATATGAATTTCTGTATGTTTATGGAACACATCACCCTTACAAAAAAATATGCTAAGTCATGAAAATCTTAGCCCTATTTATAACTTTTCTCAAGAGTCTTCTTACACCCCTTGTTTTAAACTTTAAGTAAGGATTTTTAAGATGACATCCATATACATTGAAGGGTGCAAAATTCACTCAACGTTTTTCTTTTCTTAATCAGAGATGGGGCTATTTCTCGTTACCGTTATCATTCTATTAATCAGCGTACACTGGAACCCCATTCTGACATCCTCCATTTACCTAAACGTGTGTAAATGAGTAAAAAAAAATATTTGCCACAATTTGTAGTAAATACGACGTCATTCAGTTATAATGTATAATCTAACATTTCCGTGGTTTTTGTTACGCAGCTCGACCTAAATTCTTAACCCAAGACCAGGTAGAGCTGGAAATAACTCCTCCAGCAGGTTTTCATTACATTTTATGAAGAGGTTTATGTATTCTGAGGAGGAAAAGTGACAGTAGCCTCGCGAAGCAACATGGGGTTAATTTTAGAAATAGCCTCTTTCCACTTTCACGTATTTTTTACCTCATTCTCCACCCACATGTTCTTATTAAGACTTTAGCCAGTTACGTAGCTCGAGTTGGCAAATGAAGACCGAAATGAGGTTATGTGTATTCCTGAATATATGTGGCTTGGTCTCTTTCTCTCGTTTTTTTTTAATGTGTTCTTTTTTTTAGTAATTTTTAGTAGTCTTTTCAGTCCATGTAGAGAAAGTGCCAGAAGGTAAATTTCAACGCTGCTGCAGAATAAGGGCACAAAATGTGGAAGGATGAGAATATTTTGTGGAAGGGTACTTCTCGTGTATATCTCACTATGTCTATATGGGGTGCACTTTCATTTAGGAAGTATGTTTTATTTTCTGTTGCGGGCGAGATGGGGTAGAATGGTCTACTGAGGGGGCATTCGCCCTCTTGTCTCGCCTCTGATGATGACGCCTCGGTAGCCGAGCCAGTTTAATTGTCCATTCATGATCTCGCTATCGACGACTTCCGTGGCGGAGTTGTAACCACAGCGCGCTACGACGTCAGAGGTCCAGGGTTCGAATCCCGTCTTGAGCACGGTGTTCTTCTAGACTCTCTTGTCTTCGATTTCGTCACATAATCACGGCTTCCCCGGTGGCGAGGAAGAAAATCATGAGAGAGGGAGAGGAGGGAAAGGAAACTGAAGAGGGAGGGAGAGGAAAGAAGAGAAACTGAAGAGGGAGGGAGAGGAAAGAAGAGAAACTGAAGAGGGAGGGGAGGAAAGAATAGAAACTCAGGAGGAAGGGAGAGAAGAGAAAAGAAAGTAAAGAGAGAGGAAGAGAAGAGAAACTGAAGAGGGAGGGAAAAGAAGGAATAAAAACTCAGAAGGGAGGGGGACGAGAGAAAAAGTAAAGAGAGAGGAAGAGAAGAGAAACTAAAGATGGATGGGGAAGAAAGAATAGGAACTCAGCACGGAGGGAGGGAGAGGAGATAAGAGAGGGAGAGAAGACGAGAAATTCAAGAGGGAGGAAGAGGAAATAAGAGAAACTCAGGAGGGAGGAGAGGAGAGAAAAGATAGTGAAGAGAGAGGAAGAGAAGAGAAACTGAAGAGGGTGGGAAAAGAAGAAATAAAAACTCAGGAGGGAGGAGAGGAGAAAAAAGAAAGTAAAGAGAGAGGAAAGAAGGGAAACTGACGAGGGAGGGAAAAGAAATAATAGAAACTCAGGAGGGAGGGAGAGGAGAGAAAGGAAATTAAAGGTAGAGGAAGGGAGAGGAGAGAAGAGAAACTGAATAGTTGGGGAAAGGAAAGAATATGAACTCAAGAGTGGGTGAATTGAAATAATAGAAACTCAGGAGGGAGGGAAAGGAAAGAATAGAAACCCAGTAGTGAAGCAAAAGAAAGAATAGAAAATCAGGAGGGAGGGAGAGGAGAGGAAATAAAGTGCAGAGGGAGAGAAAAGAGGTGAGACTCAAGAGGGAGGGAAAGGAAATAATTGAAACTAAGGAGGATGGGAGAGAGATAGAGAAAAGATTCACACGTTTCAATATGGAGAAATTCAAACCTACCTTTTTTTTTATAAAAAAATTCACTTGACGTAGTTGCTCGGAAGAGAAGTATTCATATTCTCATCTGTCCTGTGCATATCTTTGGCAAAACGTCAAGCACTGAAAATGACATTATTTTCTTCAGCGAGTAAAGAGATAAACAAAAAGTTGTTTCTGCGCCGCTTTGAAAACAGTGATCAAAGTAAAAATTAAAGAACACTTAACGTCACTGTCTGGAGAGTTTGTTGGCTCTGAAACGCAACTAAGGAAGTAGAAGAAAAAGAAGGAAAAATGAAATCATCTGTTCTTCGCTTCATCCCTGGGGCTGTCGGCAACCCACTCGAGACGACTCATCTGCAGATGACAGAAACGACGGGAGCAGAGCAGCCAAACGACCGATGTTGTCTGTTGATGTTCCCCGAAGATGCCGCAGTATGCCGCGACCGCCGCGAGGATCGTTAGTACCTGCAACTCCCGCTCAGAGGTCGTTAGTGTTCGCCACTTATCCCGGTTGCATCTTGATTTGGGACCTACGCCGTAGATAAACGAACTTTTGGGGTTAAAACCACAATGGGAGGACGAAAATAGTTCCTTTCTATTCTCTGTGGAAAAGGAACGGAGTAGTGAGGTTTTTTCGTTTGATCCTCAACGGCTGAGTAAAGAAATGTTGGTATCATTTTCTTCACGAACCACAGAGTTAATAAGGGTTAATATTATTGTATATTGACCTTCTCGTTAATTGATTGATGGACGGGGAGAGACAGAGAGAGATTCTATATTTAACTTTGTTTCTCGACGTCTTCCATTTCTCTTTTCTTTTATTTCTCGCTTCTTTCTTTCTCTCAGCAGTCACTGAAATCAAGGGGTCCCGGGTTCGATACCCGGCAGGGGCGCCGACTTATCAAAATTATTGGGGGGGCTCTGATCACTAAAATAAATTAATGAATGACTCACTCAATCCCTTTTTTATTTGGCCTGTGTTCAGAATCTCGTAAAAGCCAATGAATTCCTCAAAAATATCAAAATTTTCATGCACAGTTCGAATGCAGAATGTCAATTGTTCACGGATGGATATATCACGAGTTTAGTCAACCATAATAGCAAAATATTCCCAACTTTTAATATCTGCTACCACGGAGCGCAAAACAGATCTCCCTAATATATCAACGATCTCGTTCTGAATGTCATGTGAGAGCCATTTGTAGCCCGAACTCCCATCCCCTCCCCTAGTTCATGCACATCGTCTTTTGAAACTCTTTTTAGTAAAAAAATTTAACAATACTCATAATTACATACTTAGTATATAGTAATAAGTCATGTGTTTTGCTGTCTCTGGTCATAGCCCCCCCCCCCCCAAGTTGATGGTTTAGCGGTCTAAGCCCCCCAAAGTTGATGGTCTAGAACAGTGGTATTCAACCTTTTCTCTCCGCGTACCCCTAAAGAAACTTTTCAACTCAAGCATGTACCCCCCCCTTCCCCGAGTTATCCTTAATTCAGATTATACATAACTACATCTAAAATAAATTATGCAAATCATTACCTATTAAATAATACAGTTTTACTATAAAAAGGAGAATTATAAAATAAATATAGGAAAATTACGGGTATAACAAAAATATATTATGAACTTTTAATATTTCTTACCTGTTAATGAGATGGCTGAGCTTGTTTTCTGCACACCAGCTCCTCGATTCGTGGCCGAATCTTCGTTAGTGCGAGTATCAGGCGATTTCTGTGTTTCGTTTTGATGGCTGTCAATGCAGAAAAACCCTGCTCACACAAATAAGTAAAGGGGAATGGAAGAAGGCGTGTGATGGCAGTGTCACTAAGTTCAATATACTCTTTGCGTGCGTAACACCAGAACTCGCAAATAGACACGTTTTCGAATTTGTTTTCAAGTGATCTATCAGGGGACATTTCCAGCAGACTTTCTTTTTTTTATTTTACAGGAAGATCAGAGGAATTGATGGCGGTGGTAACGGGTTTGTAATCCAATCTTGTGTGTTTTCGTCTTTCTCAATTTCTGGAAAGTATTTCTGGAACCGATTGTGCAGCACTTTTCACTGGTTCAACACTAGCGCCACTTTCACTTGTCTACTGATTTTACGTTTTCCTCTTATAATGAATTTATCCATGATGCAACAGAAGCTAAAATCACCACACTAATAACGAGAAACTGAACGTAACTATAAAGAGGGAGAGACGAGAAAAAACCGCACTTTCACACAAATGTCACGAAATAACACTGAACTCCCCTTTCTCTCCCCTCTTCCCTCCCTCTTTCTTTCTTTCTCCAGTCCATAACGTACATTCACAAACACTCCCATTATTGTCAGAGTTTCAAACAAATAATTCAAATAGCCTACCATTCGGAGCACGATTAGCAATGAGCGCAGCTGCAAGATTTCATTGTTGCAAAGAGTAAACAAAAGCGATTCTTGGAAATAGAGGATAATACAAGTTCTGAACATAATAATAAATCAGAGTTAGAATCCTTTAGTCTGGTGGTCGGTGTGGGGAGTAACATGAAATCCTCAATCGATCCCTTTTTATATTTACTTTGAGGAAAATGTTGACAAAGAAATGTCTATTTTCTATGCTTCCGTTTATTACATTTTCAAGTTATCTCTGTCAGGAACAGTTTTCATTATTTATAATTATTTTAAATTGTTCGTACCCCTAAAAAGTCTTCGCGTACCCCCAGGGGTACGAGTACCCCAGGTTGAATACCACTGGTCGAGAACATTTCAAATGTGTATTTAAAGTTAAGTTCATGTGGCACAATTCAGAGTAAACTTTACAAGAGAAGCAAAATAATACATTAGATCCTCTTAACCAAAATTATTTGGGGGCTCTGCCCCCACACCGTTAACATTGGGGGGGGCTCGAGCCCCCAAGCCCCATGGAGTCGGCGCCTATGATACCCGGTGGAGGCACATAGTGGTTCGGATCCCACTTTAAACTGTAGGTCCAGTCCCAATTAGCCATACTGTGCATAAAGTGGACTAAAAACACCAATTCAATTAATCAATCTCGGCAATCGCATAGAATGAGAGAGATATTTCCCCTCGCCGACCTTCTCTCTTCTTTTTTTCTCCTCAGGAGAGAGAGAGAGAGAGAGAGAGAGAGAGAGAAGTTAGATAGTGTGAATAGTGAGGGGAAAAAAGTGTAGTAAGAGAGAAAAGAAAGAGGAGAGAGAGAGAGGGAGAGAGATGAAAGACTAATGAGAGAGAAGAAAGAGTAGTTAGAGAGAAAGAAGTTAAGTGAGAGAGAGAAAGAAAAGAGAAAGAATGAAGAACAAAAAGTGAGAGAGAAAAAAGAAGAAAGAGAAGTGACAGAGAAAGAAGAAGAATGAAAAGTGATATAGAATAAAGGAAGTGAGAGAGGGAGAAAGAAGAAAAGTGAGAGAGAAAGAGGAAGAAAAGTGAGAGAGAGAGAGAAGGCAGGCGAAAGAGAAGTGAGAGAAATAAAGAGAAGAAAGAGAAGTGAGAGAAATAAAGAAGAATAAAAAGAGAGAGAAGAAGAAATGGAAGTGACAGAGAAAAGATGAAAGAGAAGTAAAAGAGTTGCAACGCGCGTGTACTCTCGATTGCAGCACAAAAGCCACAAAATTATCCTGCAGAGTTATACAACACGCGCTACACGCGAATTAAAAAGATTGCATACGAAATAGGATACACGTCTAAATTTTGCATCACATGACATAATATCAAAAAAATAAATTTGCATATGTCTAGCCTTTCCAACACCACAAAACTACCCCTAAGGCAGTGTAAACGAGGAAGACGTAATTGGGCCGAGTATTATGACCTGTAGCAGAGATAAGGGCCTCACCTATATCATTCGAAATAACACTGCATTGTTCTATTTTATAGGAGTAATCTTGCCCGGTCATTTTAACGGTCACCTTGCAATTAAAATGCACGATAAACGACTTAACTACCAGGCAGGCGGATGCTCGTATTTCCAACCCCCTTTACTACTTATCGCATCCATATCTGCACCCCCACCCCTCAATTCTATCACTGACCGTTTCCTTCCTCTGTGGCACTTTATGGAGCTTCCTAAGATTTCTTCTCGCATAGCAAACCGCATCTATTTGGTTTAATATCTTCCCCCGTACGTCGGTCGTTGGATATGTAGGATCTGGTAGGGTGCTAAAATTTTGATTGCCTTCGCTTCGGCGTACCTTTTTTAGGGGGGGGGGCACGTGAAGGGGGGCATTTTCTGTAACGAGCAATTATTGCGTTGGAAAATTTTCTTTTTGCGGGTTTTGGTGCCGTAATTAAGCAAGCTTTGTTCGTCCTGATTGTTAGAACCACATTTCATTCCTCCGCGTCTGGGTGGAGGCTGGGAAATAAAGTCCTCGATGTCAAAAGCATTGGACGCCCACGGCACCGTTTGTGCAGGAAAGAGTTTGTCGTCATGGTAACGAGAGAATCATCTGTATTCCGATAAACGGTAACTGTTGATGCTACTCGACTTAGAAGCAACGCGTGAGAGCTTTCAAGCCGTGCTTCTTTGTACTGTGTTTTTCGACTGTGTAGAAATTTCGAGCGGGACGGGGGGGGGGGGGAGGGACAGTGCAGAGCACGCGTTGCGGGCCGAGCTAAACGTGACATCGTCAACTGACTAGTCTCTGACCACCATAATTAATAACGAATCTTTTCTTAGCCGCGGTGGTCTAGTAGTCGACCTCCGTGGCGGAGTGGTTAGCACAGCGCGCTACGACGCCAGGGGTCCCGGGTTCGAATCCCGGCAAGGACATGCATGTTTGTGATCTGTCCTGATGAAAATGAGAATTAAGAGAAAATTGACAGGTATGAATTTGATGTGTGGAGAAGGCTGCCGCGTAGGGTGTCTTCCTTTATTTACAAAAAAAGGCGGTATGGCGTCTGACTTCCACGCGGGAGACCCGGGTTCGAATCCTGGTGTTTGTGACCTAAGGTCGGAGTTTTTTCCGGCCTTGTCCCCGCATAAAGTTCCTCTGGAGCTCACCCAGCCTGAAATCAATGGGGCCAGCACCCGTAGCGGAGTGGTTATCACATCGCGCTACGACGTCAGGTGTCTCGGGTTCGAATCCCGACCTGGGCATGGATATTTGCGAGTGTCCATTCATTAATTTCATCATGTCATCACTCATCCCCAAATTAGCCAAAAGTGGCACAAAAGGCCAAGTAAAATAAAGCAAAATAAAGCCAATCAATCAATCAATCAAATCAATGGGTACCTGGGGTGGGTAAAGGCGGCCGGAGAATAATGCTCATCACATCACCTAAAATGTTTTTTTTAAAAAAAAATAATAATAATAATAAAAAAACGAGATCGAGAATGTGTGGGGCCCTACCCCCCCACATCCCCTAAATGGGCCTCCATAGCACTGTATGCACGGGGAATTTTTCCTTTTTATCTGTATCTTGTTGTAACTATCCCTGCATTCGTTATTTAATATTACTTCAGCGCTCGTTCTTTTACCAATGGATTCAGCTGGATCCAAAGCAGTTCACCTCTTCGACCACTCGTAGGAGCTAATGAACGTGATGGATTTTAGGAATTGTGTGTAATTGTAGTCTGCTATAACACAAAGCATTTACATAAAGATCAGTCCAGGCCCTCAAAATTCCTTGTACGAATCTTGTTTTTGTGCGTGCACACCCATTGACATTAATTTATGATTCGGCTTACACAGAAGATCTACTACGTAGTAATTTAACAGAAAAATTGAGGCTCGACGAGGTTTCGAACACAGGTCTCTGGCAACCAACCGAGCGAGCCCTGTTTTCGCCTTATTTTTAATCGTCTCTGTTTTACCCATGAGGATTGTGTAAGCGCTACCGACAACGTGATCTGTTGACTGATGACGTCAGAATCTCCCAGCGTGCATCTGTGTGTTAACTTATGATTTAGCGCACACAAGAGATGTAGTAGCGTGTGTAAAATCATCATATCAGAGCTGCATTGGTGAGATTTTGGGAACAGTTGACGTCATCAATGTTTCATAGTTAACAGATCCCGTCGAGGTTTCACTCACAGAGGCAATTCCACGGACGTAAAGCAGAGGAATCAACCAGGGCTGGCTACATTGCTCAGTTGGTAGCGATATAGAACGGTGTGCCAAAGAGCCCTGAGCCATTTTTTGCTGAAAAGGTATTGACATTGTAATAGAAGAAATATTTCATTGCTAAAGGCACTGGCGTATGCAGATTTTTTTACGGGCTGGCCTGGATTTGTAAAGGTGGATTTTTGTATTACATAGCTATTCTGAGGGGGGATACACTATACCATATTCAGTAATTCCTATTCTTAACCTTCGTTTTAAAATATGTTCAAAGACAAGATTGGTAATCCGATGTCATGTTAAAGGTAGTTTCCATTTGTCACTTTGGTCCTCCCCCCCCCCGAGTTCTTTATGGCTTTCGTTTGAAAATTTTGATTTTCTAGACATTTCGGAAGGGGTCTGTAGTCCCATCAGCTCTCCCGCGCGTACGCCAGTGGTTAAAGGTGTTGCAAATTGCTTGTTGAGAGTAAAAAAAATAGCTTTTTAAGAGTGAATCCAGTGTTTACGGTAGTAAAATGATTGGCGTGCAAAAATTTATCGTTTTCACAATTTCAACTATTCATCTTAGTGCATGGTGATATTGGTATTGAATTTATTCCATTTGCTGTGTAATTTTTCGTTTGTTTTTCTTACGTACACAACGAAGTAGCGTGAAAACTACTGGGGAAAGAAACTCTATTTGTGTATGAAGAGGGGTCACTATTGATATATCCACCGCGAGGAAGGGGTATTGGAACCCAGTTTTGGCGTTTTCCCAGCTGCCAGTTCCTCTGTGAATCAGTCCCAGATGAGGATGATCTGTGGAGGCTGCAATCTGTGGTGCAAGACTTGTAACAGAGGAGCTCAAGATCATTTCCGAAGTCACAAATCTAGTCGCTAAATAAATAACTTCAATGCTCTTGGGCTTTGAGTTAAATTCCAATTGCTAAGTCTCTCATCTTAATTGGACACCCTTCCTGAGGCGAGTTCATAGATAGCCCTTTGAAATCCCATCGATCTAGGGGTGACCCTTTGTGAAGACACCCATATTTCAACTTCCTTTCCATGTAGTGAACTCTGGACTGCATTTTGCAGACTACTGAGGCTCTGGCGTTTGGACTCACCGTCAGTGTAATCTGTAGTGTGTCGCCCCTGTATGTTTGTCCCTTCATCCATTCATCCTCATCTTCGCAATTAGCCAAAAGTGGCAGAAATGCGAAGGAAAATCAATCAGTCTCGTTGATCTGTCGATAAAAGGAGTCATGGATGATTGATTGATTGATTTGGTTTATTTTACTTCCCATTTCTGCCACTTCTGGCTAATCGCGAAGACAAAGATGAGTAGTGATGTAATGAAATTGATGAAGGGACCCTCACAATGAACGCGCATGCCGGGATTCGAACCCGGGACTTCTAGCTTCATAACGTGCTGCGCTAACCACTCCGGCACAGAGGCCGGCAAGACCACGAGGACGATAATGTGAGTAGTAGTAAAGATATGGGTGTCACAAAATTGTATGATTAACAATGCTAAAATCACTGATCAGTCCAGATTTCCGAAAGGGGCGTGACACTCTTGTTCTATATTATAATGTATGAACGAATGACCTATTGAATCCTAAACAATTCATTTAAACTTAATATAAATGAATATGAAAATGTTTGTTCTGTTCGCAACCTTTCTCCATGCCGCTAAACAGCAGGTCGATGCGAATATATTCGATTTGCATTCAGCATTCCGAATTGAATTTTTAGACGCACTCTGCATAACAGTTTCCAAAACAGCCTATGGGGGAGCAGCTGTTGCGTTCAGTCGTGTGTCGTTTGGTTCCCAAAAGGGAGGGAAGGGGGGGGGGCGGTCAGCGAAGTTTCTTGCCTCTAGGTGTGTAATTCTGGGAATAAATGGAAGCCTTTTATTGTAAAATTCAGTCTGGCAGAAATCGCCCCCTAGCAAGTGTAATGGTATTTTTTTAGGTATATTCTTTTTGATCTGCCAACACTGCATCTGTCGATTTCGATTGGGTTTCTGGTGCAGTAATGGTTGATCGGTTGCAGAAGGCATGGGAATGGCGTGGGAAATATCACACAATTGCCTATTCAAAGTTCTATATTCCATTATTACTTGAAAGATATACTCTGTCAAAGGAGTCTGTGCAGCAAGCGAACGGGAACAATTCATCGGCGCAAGTAGTGACTCGAGAGGGTTCAACCAATGAACTCGTGAAAGGGGAAATGGATTGAAAACAGGGGGCAACGCAATTGCAGCTACCAGTCGTTTGCAGCAACACATACTGTTTCGTTTCATCCAGTCCCTATGTCTACTGTTATGCTCGGCCTTACCCCACAGTGTTTTTAATGTTTCTCCCTCATCTATGCTGTTGCCTCTTTGACCGTGTGCGTTAAATGGTCTACTTTCGATCTTGCCACTAAAGGTTCGAGTCCCGGCCTGGATCTCTGTAACTGTCCCATAATCACTTTTATCTAATCATCATTTATAATCATCGTCGCGACGTGGAGTGAGCATTGGAAAAGAGTTTCGAGAGCTACTTGAAAAGCAAGAGTAGCCGAATACAGTCGCCGAATACAGTTTCCTTAGTCAGAAACAGTGGCGATGAAAGTCGATGTGCTCACCACGCAGCGCTCAATGAAAAAGCCTTGGCCCTCGAAAGGGTGTGGGGTTTGCTTGCCCGTTGATAGATCGGTTCTGGGGAACTTTCGTTGGGTTCTAGGACACAATTCATCCAAAATCTAGCAGAAAATTATGAAACAATGGCCAGGTATAATTTTGAGTTTATTCTGGAAAGTTCCCCAAATAGTAGTATAATTTCATAAACAGTGTGTGAAAATTGTGTAAAGTAGTTCGCGTCAGGAATTCCAGGTGGCAGCACAAGTGCAAACGTGTGTAAGATCTGCTAGAATTGCGTAAGCTTAGCTCATTATGAAATGCCTTCGTATTTACTACGGCCTATAGATGCTTTGAAAACTGCGTAGGTTCAAAAATAAGAGGGTCATCAAAATATGTGCCCTGTTAGGTTCCTTGATTTTAATTCTCGTAAGCCATGATGTGTGCGTGTCCAATAATATGAATATTACATATTCCTGGAGATGAGGCCTGCTCGAAAAGGTTTATTATCCATTAAGTTTGTGGAGATAATGGTGAATATCAGATACCGACGTTACTTTGCTATGCAGAAACAAGCTTCAAGGAAATATGCAGTCTTGTGGTGACCTCATACTACACTCTATGTCCCTCGTTCTCTTGATTAATGTATAATTTCTCGAATGCCGACTACATTTTCTTCTCCGCGCGAGTCCTTGTATTGTGGAGTGTCTTCTGAAGGTCCTCCCGCGTCATTGGAATGTCGGCTGTGACCTAAATGCCCATCTTCCCCTTTCAACACGACCTGAAGCTTGACAATCACAAAGCCGCAAGCGCCCAAATGCCTTTCTTCCTAAACTTACATTCCGCGTGCGAACATTCTCTTCAACGTGTCAATTTTAAGTTAGTAATACATGAAGCCAATTGTATCTGTGCATTGTGATTTTCCGCCTGCAGTGTTTGTTGCAAGATAAATTTTGAGGTGATACACAAAAGCTCCCGGAATGCAATTATGAAGCATAACACTTTGGCCGCGGTGGCTCAGTCGGCAACGCGTCTGACTACCATGCTAAAGGTCCCGGGTTCGATCCCCGGCCGGCGCAAATCCGAGAACTTTTCTAACGGCGCCCACCCAGCGTCGAATAACATGGGTACCTGGGAGAAACCCTGGGGGTAAAGGCGGTCAGGGGCGTGATGCTCATCACATCACCCCCACTCACGACCGGATCAAGAAAGTGTGGGGCGTTACCCCCACACCCCTATACGCCTTCATGGCGTGGTGCTGTGCACAGGGGAACACTTTACCTTTTACCTTTAACACTTTGTCTTGGGGAATCTGCGGATCAAGGCCGCTCATAACGGTAAAGTGGAGAAAGCGAGTGGGCGAAGCAAAGCAGTGCTCCATGCACTCACTTCCCCTCACGCGTTCATTGGTCTGGAGTAGGGATGGCCAAATGAATCCGGATCCGAAAATTCCGGATCCGGATCCGGATCCGAGAGTTTCGTGTCTCAATCCTTATAATATTACCACACCTGAAAAGGTATTATGATCTTCGATTACAAAGAAATTTTTCGTTAGTCCTACAAGAATTCTTTTCAAGTGTTGTTCCTAAAATACTTTGCTACGCATCAGCTAACACACTCGTGCACAAATGTCCAAGGTGATTTTGTAAATGCCATTGAAACGAATATGTATTCATTCGAATGTATTGGAAATTAAAACACACATAAATGTGAGACATTCCATTCCAGGATGAAACCTTTAACACATAACAAGATAGAAATGTTATACAAAAATTACACAATTGTTCTACAGTTACAGTTTTACAAATTAAAATAAAACATTATAATATATGCAGTGTTAAATAATTACAAAGTGTAAGACTAACAAGGGAGGTTATCTAAGTGTCCCCCTCCGATTTCCATGAAACTTGGCAGTATAGTGAGGCCCAAAGGAAGAATTAGGTTTTTTTTTGGTTTCAGCTAAAAAAAACTGTTTTAGGGGGCAAAACCCCCTCAAATGTCAAGATGAGAACAATTTGAAGTGAGGATCTGACCCCTGTGTCCCTCCGATTTCCATGAAACTTGGCAGGTGTATAGTGGGGCCCAATGGAAGAAATACATGTTTTTTTGTTTCAGATAAAAAACTGTTTTAGGGGGCAAAATCCCCTCAAATGTCAAGATGAGAACAAATTGAAGTGAGGATCTGACCCCTGCGTCCCTCCGAGTTCCATAAAACTTGGCTGGTGTATAGTGGGGCCCAATGGAAGAAATACGTGTTTTCTTGTTTCAGCTAAAAAACGGTTTTAGGGGGCAAAACCCCCTCAAATGTCAATATGAGGACAAATTTAAGTGGGCATTTGATTTATGTGTCCCCCTCCGATTTCCATGAAACTTGGCAGGTGTATAGTAGGGCCCAAAGGAAGAAATACGTGTTTTTTTTTTGTTTCAGCTAAAAAACGGTTTTACAGGGCGAAACCCACTGAATTGTCAAGATGAGTACAAATTGAAGTGGGGATCTGACCCCTGTGTCCCCCTCAGATTTCCATGAAACTTGGCAGGTGTGTGTATAAACGGGCCCAAAGGAAGAAATACGTGTTTTTTTGTTTCGTCAAAAAATTTGTTCTAGGGGGCAACCTCCTCTCAAATGTCAAGATGAGGACAAATTGAAGTGGGGATCTGACCCCTGTGTTCCCCTCCGATTTCCATGAAACGTGGCAGGTGTATAGAGGGGCCAGAAGGAAGAATTACGTGTTTTTTGTTTCAGCTGAAAACTGTTTCAGGGGGCAAAATCCCCTCAAATATCAAGATGAGGACAAATTGAAGTAAGGATCTGACCCCTGTGTCCCCCTCCGAGTTCCATAAAACTTGGCTGGTGTATAGTGGGGCCCAATGGAAGAAATACGTGTTTTTTTGTTTCAGCTAAAAAACGGTTTTAGGGGGCAAAACCCCCTCAAATGTCAATATGAGGACAAATTTAAGTGGGCATTTGATTTATGTGTCCCCCTCCGATTTCCATGAAACTTAGCAGGTGTATAGTAGGGCCCAAAGGAAGAAATACGTGTTTTTTTTTGTTTCAGCTAAAAAACGGTTTTACAGGGCGAGACCCACTGAAATGTCAAGATGAGGACAAATTGAAGTGGGGATCTGACCCCTGTGTCCCCCTCAGATTTCCATGAAACTTGGCAGGTGTGTGTATAAACGGGCCCAAAGGAAGAAATACGTGTTTTTTTTTGGCTAAAAATTTGTTCTAGGGGGCAACCTCCTCTCAAATGTCAAGATGAGGACAAATTGAAGTGGGGATTTGACCCCTGTGTTCCCCTCCGACTTCCATGAAACGTGGCAGGTGTATAGAGGGGCCCGAAGGAAGAATTACGTGTTTTTTTGTTTCAGCTAAAAACTGTTTCAGGGGGCAAAATCCCCTCAAATGTCAAGATGAGGACGAATTGAAGTAAGGATCTGACCCCTGTGTCCCCCTCCGATTTTCATGAAACTTGGCAGGTATAGAGAGGGGCCCAAAGGAAGAAATACGTGTTTTTTTGTTTCGGCTAAAAGACTGTTTTAGGGGGCAAAACCCGCCTCAAATGTCAAGATGAGGACTAATTGACGTGGGAATCATCTGACCCCTGTGTCCCCCTCCGATTCCCATGAAATTTCACAGGTGTATAGAGAGGCCCTATGCCCCCTGTTCCTTCCTATGCCATATTTACGTGGTTTCGGGGTCAGATCCCCACTTCAATTTCTCCTCATCTTGACATTTGAGGGGTGGGCTCTATACACCTGCCAAGTTTCATGGAAATCGGAGGGGGAGACTTAGACCTCCCTAGTAAGTGTATTAATTAATTACAAATCGCGCACGCGCGCACACACACTATACGAGGGTCACTATTTATATTTCGAGCCTAACAATGAAAAAACAGGAATTTGGCATTGAAAACTGCTTTATTGTTCTTCGAAGTATTCTCCTTTATAGTCAATACACTTTTGCATTCGTTCGAACCATTTGTCAAAGCAGTTTTTCCAATCTTCTTGAGACACCTCCATAATATGGTTTTTGAACGCATCAACGGCGTCTTCCGCCGACGAAAATCGTTGTCCACGCAATTTATTCTTGACATTCGGGAACAAGAAGAAGTCATTGGGTGCCAAATCAGGACTGTATGGCGGATGACCCATCAATTCATTTTTTTTTTTTTTTACTGTTCATAAAGTCGGTTGTTAGACGAGATGTGTGACAGCTGGCATTGTCTTGATGAAGAATGATCCGACGGCGTTTGTTTGTTTTCCGTTATTTGACCGAAGACCTCTGGAAACAAATTGTTGTGTACCATTCAGAGTTGACCGTTCTACGTTCCTCTAAAGGCACAGTTGCCACATGACCAGTTTTCCCGAAAACACATGCGACCATTTGTTTCGATGGGCTTCGAGCGCGAACAACTTTTGTTGGATTGGGTTCATCTTGAAACACCCATACAGTCGACTGCTGTTTACGTTCCGGCTCATATGCATATATCCATGATTCGTCACCTGTTACAATCTTATATACGTCTTTTGAAGCACCACGATTGTATTTATTGAGCATTTGTTTGCACCAATTGACGCGAGCGTCTTTTTGAGTTTTTGTCAAATTGTGTGGGATCCAACGAGAACATACCTTTCTCACAGCTAAATGATCATGTAATATTTTATATATGCTGGTGGAACTAATGCCTATGGTTACCTCAATCTCACAGTATGTCACATGACGATCTTGCAGTATTCGGTTTTGCACAGCATCAATGTTTTCTTGAACAACAACTGATTTTGGACGACCTTCGCGAATCACGTCGGTGAGTGAATGGCGGCCACGATTAAATTCGTTATACCAGCGTTTCACAGTGGCAAAGGATGGGGCTTCATCGCCAAATGTGGAAGTAAGTTGATCGATGCACTCTTGATTGATAATCCACGTCGAAAATCGTAAAAAATCATCGCACGAAAATGTTCACGAGTTAATTCCATTTTATTGTTGTCGTGCAATCTCCAAGGCAACATAAACAACACAAATGAAGCTACTGACAAAACATTTGAAGTACGTTATGGTCAATAATGCCAGACGATTCCGTGCAAACGTCAAATCGCGCCTAACTTCAATCAGTGTTGCCAAGGCTCAAAATATAAATAGTGCCCTCGTATATATATATATGTGTATGTATATTATATATATATGTATATTAGCAGGTAACAATATGTTATAAGCACATTCTTACTTTCCAAAGAAGCGCATGTGGGATGGCAAAACGGATCCGGATCCGAAAATTCCGGATCCGGATCCAAAAGTACCGGATCCGGATCCGAAAGTACCTGATCCGGATCTGAAAGTACCGGATCCGAAAATTCTGGATCCGGATCCGAAAGTACCGGATACGCGGATCCGGATCCGAAAAATTTTAGGATCCGGAACCAACTGGATCCGGATTTCGGATCCGCCAGGATCCGGATCTGGCCATCCCTAGTCTGGAGTCACTACTTGCACAGAGAACTTGTTTTCGTGCGCTTGATCCAGAGATTCCAGGAACAGAGTTTATACGAGGCTCCAAAGCGATCGGTCAGTTGTTTTCGGCTATCATCGTTTACTTTCGTGGCCACTCGGGCCATCAAACAAACGACAGTCGGAGACACTGCGCGTTGCCAAAGCTACTGCTCCGTCTCGCCACGGTTGCAAAGAACACTGGACTTGGAATGAGCGCGGGAGTAAAATAGCTTACTGTAAGTTTATTTCTTCCAATCCTTTGAAATAAGCAAACCAGATATTTAAGTACACTAGAGGGTAATGTAAGTTTACTCTCGGAAAGTATGTTTACAATGTTTAGTGTGGTAAAGTATGAAATATATTCCAACTTCACTGACATTTAACGGCATGCCGTATGTTCGTATTGTAACGATTTCTACAAACTCCTTAAATCCTAAGATTGTTCGATTCATTGTGTAATTTCCAGCTTTAGTGGCTCTATCGTGAATGATGTCGTAATATTTACCTCGGAATGGGCCTGTCGTGAAAAGTGCTCAACACTTATCTTCTTACAAGATCCCCCCCCCTTCCCGTTGCTCTCCCCTTAAAATCTACTTCCTCGTCCTCAGCTTCAATGAAGGCCTAAAGCCGGGCTCAAATTGAATGTCAGGGTGATGGATGCGTTTCCGTTCTCTCTCTCTCTCTCTCTCTCTCTTTCATTCTTTCTCAGAGCTCTGCGCTGTTACATCTTGCACCCTTTTGTTGAGACAGATCAGGAAGCCTTATAAAAAATAATGAAGAAAATCGGGGGATGCCTGCCTCACCTTTTTACTTGGTTTCTCTTCAGTCACTCAAGGATAATGCTGAGAGGGCCCCTTTGGCAAAGATATTCCTTTGTTAATGTCATCTTATGCCTTACAGCAGTGCAATTGAGCCATGCAGAGAAGGCAACGTGGATTGAAATGTCTTTCAGTTTGAGTTTTGTGTTAAGTCCACTTTTATGCACAGAAAGCCTAATCGGGACTGGACCTACAGTTTAAAGTGGGATGCGAACCACCATGTGACTCTACCGGTTATCGAACCCGGGATCCCTTGATTATAAGGCGACGACATTACCACTACACCATCGGCGAGGCACGGATTGAAGTGTCTGTTAAGGTAGCTTTCAGACCGAAGAGACACGTGTCACATAGAAACGAACCTTGAGAAATAAATGCAACGTTCATACCAAAGCGACACCTCTTGCTCTCTTGCTGGACAATAGCGTACATCGTGTCGCCTCGGTCTGTTTTGACGTGCGTGCGCAGAGAATGCTTTTGTACGGACTGGAAATGCCCCTGTCGCTTGTTACTTGAGTGAGAAACCCCCATGTCGCTTCAGTCTTAAAGTCCTCTAAGAGCATACATTCTTGTTGTCTCGCCAATTTCATCAATCCAGTGGCGGCGATTAGGGGGGCGAGGGGGACAGCTGCCCCCGTACTTTTTGCAACTTTTTCTCGCACACTATACTAAATCTTATATACCAAGAAAAGTAAACTGTTCTTGTCCCCCTAGTTTTGGTACCTTGCCCTTCTATTTTGGGAACCCAATCTCCGCCACTGAATACCATTTATTCATTAAGAAATAAATTAACCAAAGAGTCATGCCATGCCAAATCAACACAGATATGTGCAATTTCCAACCTGACCATCTCCGATTTTCATGAAATTTGGGGAGTTGAAACTATGCATGGAACTTAGTAACTACGAAAATTTTTAGTCTCGTGCGTCAAAAGTCCCTTAACACCCCCTACAAAATGTAGAGGAGTTATCCTGGTCATGAAAGAAATAGGTTAGGCACAGGGAGATCCCTCCCTAGCTGTGTGTGTCAAGTGCATGTCCGCCATATTTTTGACCGCCATATTAAATTCAACGCAAACATTTCAAAGAAAAGGGGGTGAAGTGATATATGAAATCAGGCTTCAACTTCACGAGAAATGAAGCAGCGAAGGTTTTTCCAACTTATCTTTAGGCAGCAAAAAGTTATTACTGCATGCTTATAACCGTTTTCTCCGTTTCGAGGTGTTAAAATCAAAGTATTTAGAATGCTCCTAAAACGTGTTAGGTACTCGTCGAGATCACACTGACATCTTGGGAGAGAAAGAAGTATACGCAGCATTGCATATGATTTTAATCAGCAACATTCACCAAATACTTAAATAGTGGAGAATATTGGGAAAAATATCTCAAACAATTACGTGACACTTCCTTTGGAATGAAAAATATTCAGTGGCGAGGCTAATTTTTATGTTCACGGTAAAGTTAATAAAAATTATATGCAATACCTGTGATTTGATCATCTACAGTAGACAGATCCCAGCCGAATGGTTGTTGCTGGTAAGCTAATGATGTGGTATAGTGAATGGAGAAATGGAATGGTTGGTCCATATTCAACAACGGAACCTTAAATGGCGAGGGCTTCTTTTATTTAAGTGAACAGGTTTTTCATCCTTGTTTACGGGATATGGCACTTTTCCAGAGTTTTGAAACAGGACAGTGTGTGACCACACTATGTGAACATTTTGGCAATTTCTTCATGGTAAATTTCTAGGTAGATAGATGGGCAGACGGGGATCTATTAAAAGACCTGCACATTCCCCAGATCTAACATCTTAGGAGGACTTTTACGTTTAGAAACATTTGAAGAGAATGGTTCATGCACTAAAAGTTCCTGATATTGACCATCTGAGAGAAGGCATAATTCCTGCTTGCGATGATGTTGCACATGCTACATTATCAAATGTTCTATGCGAGTGTGAGAAACGTCAACGAGTGTGCTCACAGGAATATTGACAACACTATAATGTGCATATATCGTAAGTGAAAGATATGCGTATAACGTTTTGCTGCCTAAAAATAAGTTGGAAAAACCTTCGCTGCTTCATTTCTCGTGAAATTCTAGCCTGATTTCATATATCACATCACCCCCCTTCCTTTGAAATTTTTGCGTTTAATTCAATATGGCGGTCAACAATATGGCGGACCTGCACTTGACACACACAGCTATGGATCTCCCTGTGCTTAACCTATTTCTTTTATGACCAATTATACCCAGGATAACTCCTTCACATTTTGTAGGGGGTGTTAAGGGACTTTTGACTCTTCATAGTTCATGTAATGAGGCTTTTATCAGTCACATAGTTACACATATTATTTTGTATCTTCTGTTCCCATTGCAGTCCCACAATGATTTTTTGATATGTTTTATAGTATGGCATGAGGGACCAAATATAGTTTTTTCACGATTTTTGGTGATGACATGTTTTGAGATATTCAAGGTCAAAGTCAAGGTCACGTGACAAAATTATATTTTTATCGGAAGGTAGGCTTGTTATATATCACTGGAAAGCTTGTTCAATTCCTTGTACAATAAGCTTTATTTGAGCTTCCTAGGCTAAATAGTGGCGGAGTTACAGCAGATTTAGTATAGCTAAGCGGGCTCAAAAAGGGCAATTTATGCTAACTTTGACCTTGAATAATTTAACAATTACAAGACGCATGAGACTAAATATTTTCATACTTACTAAGTTCTATGCATAGTATCAACTCCCCAAATTTCATGAAAATCGGAGATGGTCAGGTTGGGGGCTGTGTTGATTTCGCATGGAATGACTCCAAAGCGATAAGCGAATAGTTTGTTTAAGTTTACTTGATGTTACGAAAGGCTAATCATGACTGGACCTACAGATTATAATTAGATCAGAACACTGCGGGGCATTCCATGCAAAGTGCCTCTGCTGAATCTAAAATAAAATACAATGCTGTAATGTTATGAGTCAGCAATCTAAGTTGTCATTTAGATACAAATTCAAATATACATAATTTAGTTAATCGTGCAAGGTATTTTTACATATTGCTTGTTTATTTTAACTTTTTGATTTACTTTTGTTTTGTATTGTACGCTACCTGGGGACCTGGGTTCGAATCCCGGCTTGGGCATGGGTGTTCTTTGTGAGTGTCCCTTCATAATTTCATCGTAATACTCTTTGCGATTAGCCAAAAGTGGCAGAAATTCGAAGTAAAATAAACCAAATCAAATTGAAGCGGAATTAGCGCTTTTGTCGCAATAACAGCCCGTCATATCCTGCACATTTCGACAACCAGTGCAACTCGTCCGTAATGCTAGGCTGCGAACATTCAAGGGGCAATATTTGTGTCTGCTACGCTTCACGCTGTTAATCCAGCCAGAAAGGAATAATTGAATATCATCGCCAAACTTCAAAGCGTTGACACATCCACAATGCTCTCATGTTCTATTACTGTCGTGACATGCATTAAAAATCGATCAGAAAATCATTCTAGAACTCGTTTATGGACGCTGATTGTCATATACTTCAAAGACGTGCGTCAACACATGTAAATGCTTTGCCCCCGTTCATAGGCTAATGCAGATGGAAATTGCCCAGTGCTGCATGGGAAATAGGGTCTCTCTCTCTGTGTGTGCCAGTTCCTTTTGCACATCGAAGTAACAATTGCATTCAGCCGAACACAATTAAACAGTGCTTTTGCCAACAAAAGCCATCCAGGGCCCAATAGCCGTTCCTTCGGGGCAAAAGAAGCTGCAATACCGCCCCAAGTTTTGCAGGTGGAAAGCCGAATTGAACGTGTTTATCAGTGTTTCCAACCTCGAATAATTGTCACTGTAGACAGTGATACTTTTCCGAACGCCCATGATGGGGCAAGCTGGGAAAAGGTTTGAAATGTTACAAGTTTCAAAAAGCGTTTTTAGAGTTCTCGTGGCGTCGAAACGAGGCCTCTATGTGTTATATATTTATAGTGTTTGAGTGTTGTGTATGTATGTATGCACGTTCTTTGAGGAAACATGCATAACAATGAAATCATGTATAAAGTTGTGCAATAGTGTTGTAAGCAAGATAAGATTTTCAAAGGTTCATATTTGCCTATCTTTCTCATCCTCGTGGAGAAATATTGATTGCATATTGAACGATCAACATTAAAATGACGTTACGATCGGCTTATCGATAGTAATAGACTTGTTGAGCCCCCCCCCCCTCTCTTTCTATGAAGTAGACAGATCTACAAATACCAGAGTACTAATTCTGTATAATCCAATGAATATTGTTCTTTAGATTTCCAAAGAACAGCAAGATCCTTCCTTTGGTGTTGTGATTTTAGGCTCTCACGCCAGAGGTCCAGAGTTCGAATCCTGCTCTGGATATGGGTCTTTTCTGTGAGAGTTACCTTTCCGATGCCGTAGTGGTAACGTCATCGGGGGTCCCGTGTTCGATTCTCGATAGTGGTTCGGATTCCACTTAGAACTGTAGGCCCTGTCCCGTTTAGCCTGTATATGCATAAAGTGGGCTTTACACAACAATTCAATCAATTTTCTGTGAGTGTCACTTCATGAATTTCATCATATCACTCATTCTTATCTTCACGATTCGCCAAAAGTGGCAGAAAAGCGAAATCATTCAAGCAATCAATTCAGGCCCTGAAGGAGAGAGTATTGCAAATGTCAATTGAGAAGTAAACTGAATATATATTAAGGTTTGAATGACAATTTTGGAAGAAATATCTGAAACATTGGAGAAAGGGTGTAGAGTGAACTGCAGTGGCGTCTATTGGATTCCAAAACTTGGGGACAAGGACAATTTACTTTCTCTTGGTACATAAGGTTTAGCATAGTGCGGGGACAAAAGTGGCAAAAAGTGGGGGGAAATGCCCCCAACGCCCCCCCTTAATCGCCGCCACTGTTAAACGCTATTGGTCTGTTTCTACCCACATATCATAGCGAAAAGATATATGGTGCCGCAAGCGTAACTCCAACATGCTGCTACAACATATCGATAAAAGACGAACGAAGCACACCACTCCCTCTATAAAAAAAAAACAGCGAAAGATGGGAGTGGGATGACAATTTTGGTATAGTCAGTTGACTACACTGAGCTCGGCTACATGAACTCGCACACACTACCCAATTGAAGCGGATATTGTTTCCCCACTGCGGACAAGCGCCCACGTCAAGTATATTAAAACTTAACACCGGACGATTAGACCCCGAAGTTTCTGATGGAGTATTTTTTCCGCTTAAACAGCTATGTTAACAATGCTATTTCGTTTCTGTAACGTTTCGCTTTGTGAGAACATAGGCACCGCAATCCGGAAATAACGTTTCCGAATGACGTCGTATCAAAGCTTTCTACAAAGCAACTATATTATAACGTACTTTCAGTATTTTTGGACGGTTATTACTCTCTTTGTCACCTTTGAAACCTTTGTTGCTGAAAGCTAGTTTCTGTTTGCAATTTAAATTTTCCATGTATTTTCTTTTTCGACAGATCGAACTCGTTACGAGGGGACATTTCGATTGGTTGATTGGACCAAGATAAGGGAAATCCCCATGAAAAATCCAGAGAATATCATAGAAAAAGAGGTAAGTGATTGTTTCTTCTACCTTGTACTGGTTTTCCGCATGTTTACAATATTCTATAGTTCGTGTGATATAACTTGTTTTCCTTTTCCCTCCAGAAAACCTTACAGAAAGGGCAAATTTGAAATTATAGCCGTGATTGACAATTTGGCACACGTGCGTGTACTTTTATTAAACCATAATTTTTGGAGGGAAATCTACATATCACGAACTGTAGTATAACATTTGTGCAATATGCGTTTAAGCAACTGTATTGATAAGTTATATTCCGTACAAACGTTCGTATGTTTACTCAACATTTTATAATACAAAGGTGATGGTGTTTAATGTGTGTTTTAAGAAGTTTTCAAAACTTTCAAAAACTGGTCTTTCTAAATACAGAAATTTACAAAATGTCCCAGAACTGGTCTTTCTAAATCAAGAAGTTTTCAAATCATTCTCAATTAAGCATAATTGCTAATATGTACTCAAAATAATACAGCATATCATTCTGATAAATAATAGCATGTAAAATGTACGTATTTGAATTAGGCTCCAGTTCTGTAGACATGATATTGTTATTAGTTGTAGTAGTAGCAGTAAATGACTAGAAAAACGACTGAACAGTATCGTATTAATGGATAGGCTCTGTAGGCTGTAGCCTAAATATATTCTGATCATCGTCCTTGTTATCTAAGAGGTAGAAATATGCTATCGAAAAGAACCAATCCAGTGTCTTCATCTGTAAGAGGTTGTAGGGGTCATCAAAGCAACGTAACTTTCGAATTTTCAATACGCTCATGAATTGATCATTCTAAATCAAAGCACTTCTCAGAACTTTCAAGAAAAACTGTTTCTAAATCAATAAGTTTTTCAGAACATTCAAGGAAAGGTTTTCAAAACATTCTTTCTAAATCAAGACGTTCTCAAAACTTTCAAAAACCGTTCTTTCTAACTCTGGAAGTTTTCAAAACATTCAAGAGCCGCTCTTTGTAAATCGAAATTTTAAAACTTTCAAACAGCACTCTCTCTAAATCTAGTTTTTTAAAACTTTCAAAAACCGCTCTCTCTAAATCGATAAATTTTCAAAACTGACAAGAACGGCTTTTTTCTGAAACAAGAAGCTTTGGAAGCGTCCTAAAACTACTTACTTTAAATCAGGACAATTTTATTTTAAAACATTCAAGAAGTAGTCCTTCTTTATTCGTTCCAACTCGTTTCATGCTCCCTTAGACAAACGATGGAGACTAATATACTAAAATTAGTGCGGGGGATGCAGATATAGCATCTTAAAGAAAAAAAAATGAAATATGGATGCAGAGAGTTCCCGAGGATGGGGAAGGCACTTGAGTAACAGGGCACGGAAATAGCCGAGCAAATTGCTTCTCCTCGGAGGTGACAAACGAAGAGCGGATTTTCTCTCTCTCTCTCTCTCTCTCTCTCGCTCTCTCTCTGCCATGACGACGAGGTGAGACAGAAAGCCACGGAATTTTTTTTAAACAAAATGAAAGAAAGATAACCGCCGAAAAGAAAAGACGAAAGTGAAAAGGAATTTGAGAAGAAGAAGATGACACGTCTACTGTCCCTATTCCTTCCGCCACAGACGAGTGCGTCCGCACGCATTCGTGCGAGTGCGTGCGGATTGCGACAATCGATACGCAGTCCCTGCAGACCTCCCTCAACCCCCCACCCGCACCCCTCCCCCTCTCCCTCCATTTTACAACCCACACAACTCAGCAGCATCCCGTGTATCTTAATGCATGGACCAAGATGGATTCGGGGGGGGGAAGTCGAAATTCTTTTTTTTATCCTCTGAAAAAATTACGCAACAGCAATGCAATCTTCGTACCCCTCCTCTCCCGCGCATGCGCTCTTTTGCTTGCCTCGGAGGAAAACTGATTTAAGTGTACGGTCGGGGAAATAAGTTGTCATACGTAAACACGCCTACATTTCTGTTAAGCTATTGGTTATTCCGAGAATCTGCCAAAACTTTTATAAATGGAGGGAGGTGGAATTCGAATGTGTTCGGAAACCGACCCTCCGATATAACAATAACTCTTCGTTTTTTTCGTCTGTGAAAAGGGGAACGACGAAAGTAAAATTGCCAGAAAAATGACGATTTCTAACTAGGTGGGTTTCATTTTCAGTATACTTTAGGACAACTAGGTCGTCATAAATTCTGAGGACAGTACGGGAATAACTGGAGTGTAGGAGGATAATTTTCCTCTCTTTTATTTCCTTTTTTTTTTTTTTTTTTACAGTGCTTTCACTCTATAGATTTTTTCCGTCGGGCTTTCCTGTTGGTTTTCTTCTCGGGGTGTAATATCTCATGCTAATTTACTTCACGTTTCAAACGAATTGCTGACTTCTTATTGTGGCATTGTCACGTTTCAATCGAATTGCTCATTTCTTATTGTGCCTTTGTCACGTTTCAATTGAATTGCTCATTTCTTATTGTGCCTTTGTCACGTTTCAAACGAATTGCTCATTTCTTATTGTGCCTTTGTCACGTTTCAAATGAATTGCTCATTTCTTATTGGGACATTGTCACGTTTCAATCGAATTGCTCATTTCTTATTGTGGCATTGTCACGTTTCAAACGAATTGCTCATTTCTTATTGTGGCATTGTCACGTTTCAAACGAAACGCTCATTTCTTATTGTGGCATTGTCACGTTTCAAACGAAACGCTCATTTCTTATTGTGGCATTGTCACGTTTCAAACGAAACGCTCATTTCTTATTGTGGCATTGTCATGTTTCAAACGAATTGCTCATTTTTTATTGTGGCATTGTCACGTTTCAAACGAATTGCTCATTTCTTATTGTGGCATTGTCACGTTTCAAACGAATCGCTCATTTCTTATTGTGGCATTGTCACGTTTCAAACGAATTGCTCATTTTTTATTGTGGCATTGTCACGTTTCAAACGAATTGCTTATTTCTTATTGTGGCATTGTCACGTTTCAAACGAATTGCTCATTTTTTATTGTGGCATTGTCACGTTTCAAACGAATTGCTCATTTCTTATTGTGGCATTGTCACGTTTCAAACGAAACGCTCATTTCTTATTGTGGCATTGTCACGTTTCAAACGAAACGCTCATTTATTATTGTGGCATGGTCACGTTTCAAACGAATTGCTCATTTTTTATTGTGGCATTGTCACTACTAAGTAATTTCGTATCATACCATTCGGTATGAAGGATCAAACTGGCTTGATGTAGCTCACTGATCATTCCTCCTCGTTCAACTCGCTATTTGTGGTAGGCTTGGTGGTGATGTGCGAGAGGTAATAACTACACATATATGAATGGCAAACACAATACCTGAGATTTAAACACCCAAAGACTGGATCAACATGGCTATTGGAAAAGTATACCTGTCTCGGAGCGAATTGACAATATAGAGAAAGTCTCCAGTTTTGTTAATTTTCAGTATACTAACTACTTTTGGCCTCCTAATCACGAATTTGTTGTAAATAACCGGGGGTCACGTCTGGGAATTTGAAAAAAAGCCGATTGATTTTTTATATATAGGTGTATATGCGTAGTTTTACGAACGAAATGTTATATGTTTTACGAACGAAATGTTATAACTATGCTTGCCTAACCTAAATGAACCTAACCTAACCTTCCGTGAATGGTTTGTGGGCCAATGATCACTTTCAATAAGGAATTCCTAGTTTTGTAGCACGTAACCGACGAACAATGTTTCATCACTACGGAACACGCCATATGGAGAATTATCGCGGTAAATAACAACGTTATTTTACAACTTCTACACTAAATGTACAATTTTAACATGCGACCCCCACATCGTAACTCCAGATACGTCACCAGGAGTGCATAAGAAGTGAGTATAAGAACTAGGAAGTGAATTACAGACTTTCTCTATATTGTCAATTCTTACCCCTGTTTCTGCACAGCAGCTGAAGTTCTGCGAAGTATGGTTGTGGTCGCAACTGTACAAAGAGTCTGACTCGTGACACATTAACACGTTCATCCTCCAATCATACTTCTCCCTCTCCCCATCTAACTCTCGTAACTAACCACTCAATCTTAATTCTCAAACTGACCACTGACCCCCGTCTTCCCAGACATTTATTCCAATCGAATTTTCTGAGTAATGCCGACTCAGTTACCAGTAGTAGTATGGATGATATTATAAGGACACACATAGCGTACAAATGAAGAGCTCATATGATCAAACCGCCCGATTTGGCTACACTTAAAACTATGCCAAGATGACCATATGCTCCAATTCTTCAAGTGTGATATGCTCTTAATCCCAAGAACCATGAATCCTAGTGTAGAAATGAAGAACCCTCAATAGACAGATTTGCCTACACTTAAAACAATATCAAGGGGGGCTTATACCCCAATCGGCCATGTGTGTACATAGTTAAATCTAAAGAATTTTGAGCCCTAGTGTACAAATGAAGAACCCCCCTCAGACAGATTTGGCCAAGTGTGCAAAGGCTGAATCTCTCAGTTTGTTGTCCATAAACTTGTCAAAAATATGCCCCTCTTGATATTATTATAGCTACACTTAAAACTAAGCCAAAATGCTCATAAAAGCCACCCTCACCCACCCACACCCACTTATATTTACTTCCGGTCCGGTAATATGCAGAGGCCTTCTAGAATTGCTCTGTGACTCTCTCATTTCTTACATCATAAATATATGATTTTTCACCTATAAGAATAACACTACATATGGTGTCATCAGGAAGTGTATCGTGGAATTCACAGATAATTTTAATGTTTGTCCTGTCATTAACCACAACTTGTTTCCTTTTTGAAGTGTTGATGACAAACATGGGTCTCTGTGCTTTGAATTCATCTGGTGTGTAATACATGTCAGTATTGCCAGTAGTGACCCTTTTGTATGCTGTAAATGCTTCATATAATTTAAGAAAATCATCCTTGGACATGTTTAAATTATAATTTTCTCTAGGAAACACCTCATTTCTGCCATTTTTAAGATATATGTTCTTGATGTTGCAGCTATCAAACTTACTTGAATTTTTTTCCTGATTATTGTTTCTTCCAGTCTGAAACAGTACCACTACAAAATCTGGCATGTCATATTGTATACTGGGGAATGAATTTGTAGCATCAAACTCATAATAGGTACCAGTGGCAGGCTTCTGTACACATTGATATGTATAAAATTGTAAAGGAATCTGTGGATTTTTTATTATATCTGCTTTGTATTTAAGAGCATAACTGGCTTCATATTCAACAACTGGAATTCTTAGCTCCATAGTCTGAATAATGCATTTGCCTTCATCAGGTAGGGTATTAGGCAGAGCTTCCCCTGTAGAGTTTAATGTACTGTACCTCATCAAAGCATTATTATCATTGGCAGCTCTTCTAAATGTGATTCTTAAACCACCCTTCCACATAATATCTTTGTAATCTGAGAAGAATCCTGGCAACAGGCGCATGGAGAACAGCACTGTATGGCATTTAGATATAATTTTATCACCAGCCTCAAATCCACCTATTTTGTAGTAAGAAGCCTCGGTTTTGGATAATTTTAGTGTGGCCAAAGCTGTGGAGGTAATGCCGGGGTAATCCACTCTGTTTATAACAACACCATGTTTTCTGATCTCAATTTCAGAGAACAGATGTGGCACAAAATTGTCTACCAATCTTATATTTGAATTTGCCGGATAATCTGTACCATCGAGCTTTACAACATCAAATTTGATGTATAGATCTGCTCTGTGGGGGTGTATAAAGCCATCCCCTACATCAAGATCAACCTCAATCTCTGTGTTGGGTTGATTTAAATTTGCAAATGTCCTCCTGTTTGGAGGGAATGATTGTAGCCCATAACTCTCAATATTTTCCATTTTTTTTTGTATGTATTTTTATTTAAATATTAATCTCTATGATTGCAGTTGTTGTGGCTCCAGCAAAATCAACTAATTCTTCTTTTTCATTAGTGACCATCAACTCAATGTAATCTATTCTATTATGGCACACAGGAAAATATAATGTTGGTGATGGAGTGTAGATGATGGGCTCCATAAATTCAGAGTTAGGTTTGAATGTTGCAATGATGCCAGTTTGTTTGTGAGTGCCTATGCCATTTGATTTGGTGATCATACCCTCGGCCACATTACAGTGAATATTTAGAGTCTCTATGGCTAAGAATTTAGGTATATTAATAGCAGTGTGTTTAATGGCCGGTTCAAGTTTTGTGTTGTTCTCAAAGCCTAACAGCTCTCCTATAGTACCCAGATCCACTGTTTCTGTAGCAGATACAATCTCTACTCTGTGAGTGACAGAATTTTGAGTTAATACTATACCTCTGGGTAACTGAGCATTTAAAGTGGACAGATAATACTGCCCTGGAGTGATGACAATTTTTTGATCCCCTACTGCAATTGTGTTGTTGTGGTGTGTAATATTAGGGATCAAGTACATGCCATAAAATGCTCTGAGAGCTATTGTTTTGGGATACACTATATCATCATGTAATCTAAGTTTCAATATTGAATTTTGGCTGGTGAGATGGAATACCCCCATG
Source organism: Lepisma saccharinum (assembly GCF_977018435.1). Taxonomy (NCBI): domain Eukaryota; kingdom Metazoa; phylum Arthropoda; class Insecta; order Zygentoma; family Lepismatidae; genus Lepisma; species Lepisma saccharinum. The sequence goes on from NC_139229.1 coordinate 17,248,814, forward strand.
ATGTTTCAGATACCAAAAGGCTTTTTGAAAATCTTCAATTGATGGTTTATTTATTTGAGACAGATATCTAAGAACAGATAAACACAGATGTCCACAATTAACATCTTTGAAATTTTGAACACGGGCATTATTGTAATAAAGATTAGTTGATTTTAGATATTTTACTAAATTTTCAGGTGGAATACCTCCAAATGAATCAAACACAAATGCCTCATTTTTTAAATATTTAAGATAACAAATCCAGTGAGTGCTCTGATTTTTGTACTTATCCAAATTAACTATGCCACACTCTTTGTTGAGTGGTTGTTCTGGTAAAGAATCAGACATGTACACACCTCTAAAATTTTTGATGCCCAGTGGCTTGATTAAAGCTTCAATATCTTGGTTTGTAAGCGGCTCTTGTTTTTTTTAAACTTATTCATGGCTCTCTTAACACCTTTGCCTTGTTTCTCCATGGCCAGGTTATGGCGCTTTATTTCATCTAATTCTGCCTTATTTTTCTTGGCATCTATTACTGTTTTTGCTATGGCAGCTGATCCCCCAGCCAAGCTCCCAACAGCCCCAAGTGCTGCTAAGATGGCCGGGATAGTAAATATAAATCCACCCACATGTGATTTTTTTCTAGATTGCTGTAATTTTTTTAATTGGGGGGTGCTAAGCAACAATTTCATACCATGGCTCTTGGCAATACAAGAATTTTTTTCTTGCGCTGCTTTTTGGTTAAAAGACTATCAATAGTTTTAAGAGATTTAAGACCTGCATAAGGTATCTGATACATAACACCCTTGGCCTTCATTGTAGGTTTATTATATATATATTCACAACCCCCACCCCAGTTTTTGTTTGGTGTTCATAGCTATGGTGGTCCCCAATGCTGCTATTCTCTCACTTAAAGAAGCATCTTTGCTTAAAAATCTACTAAATGCAGCCTCTTCTAATTTCTTGTCTGCAACATGTCTCTTGTCAAGATCAGAATGTGTGTTGTATGCTATGTCATGGTCTCTACAAGCAGCATCTAGGGGATTAACACCAGGATCACCTCTGTTTAATCTATGGTCCAATTTTGTGCCTGGACCACAATACTGATAACCTGGAATGTGTAGTTCAAATGGCAGCTTGTTTATAATATCATTAACCAACCCCCGACCCTCAGAGATATTCCAAAATTTAGGTGGTAGAGTATTAATAATTTTTATAAAATATCCAATGCCCTTAGTGTCATTCACTATAAAATTAGACAATTTGGTGCTTATCATGTCCATAATTCCAAACTTTTCATTGTAAAAATTGTGGTTGCCAGCATTTTCCTCCCCAGCTATCACCAGCAACCTATCTACAAGTTTCCTGACATCATCAACCCAGACAAATTCTTTAGGCAGGGTGTTGTATTGTTTGATTCCACTGCCAGTCTTGATCTGTGACCATATGGGCTTGATTAAGTTGTTGTATTTTGCTCCACTGCTAGACTTGACTCTTTTTTGTGTGGGATCATTGTTCTGGTATAGAGCATCTGATTTTATTAATATTTCTTTGTAATGCTCATAATCTTGATCTGTATAGCTGCCAGGCCTTTTCCTAGTCATCAGTTCCCACAATCCAGGTGTGCCAGGATATTTAACAAAACCACCTTTTTCTCCAACATGAGATTCTGAATATACAATTATATCATCTCCCATAAATGTTACTCTGAAATTGCCAATTCTATGTATGATGCTACCATCACGCTCTGTGTCAGCATATAAGCCAAAGACCTCATCTTTGTTGTCTTTAGGTGTGCTTAAATATTTTTGAGCAAGAAGACCCAATTCAATAGGATCCTGAGTAGCTTCAAAACTTCGAGGAGCAACCGGACTAGGTGTATGAATACTAGAAAGTGGGGTGATTGGATAATCTAATATGTTCCTAGCAGCTACAGGTACAAGCTCTGTGATCAAATTTTGATTTTGCTCTGTAACAGTTTTGATATTTTTACCTAATTCACTAATAGCATCAATAATAGGCTGTTCTGTTTGCTTGTGTTGTTCATAGATTCTCGGTTCTCTGATTTCCATCCCTTAAATCTTTTTACAAGATAATCTCTTAATTTAAGATCATCAATGATTGGCCTTTTCATGGTTATTTATATATGTTTCAATGCCTAGAAAATTGTTGATCTTATTTCTGTATTTACCACTATTGGGTTTCCTTGTCATATCAATTGTGACAAACCCATAACTGTCCTGGTTCCAGCACGTACTGCAAAACTTAGAAAAATCATTGTAGCTCAAGTCCCCACCTACATATTCATCATGTATGTGTTTGAGGTTGGTATGATCTTGATGAAACACACATATAAAATTGCTGTTGTCTCGGATCAGCTGCTTCGGTATTTTAGAAAAAGTCTGTGCCAGGTAGAAGCAATATATGTTTTTGTGTCGGCCTTGTGTAAAGAAATTTCTAACCTTGTTTTGATTATCCAGTATAATGTCATCAAACACAACAACAGAGTTATCAAGACAGTCATGGAGTGGCTTAACATCTGGTTCAAAAGTGGCTATATCCAGTCCATCATATAGCTTCATCAGCTGCTGATATTTTAATTGTTCTAAGCTCTTAGAGAAAACATACAAGTGCCTGTTTTTCCAGTCTAACCAGTTGGGTGCCAATAAAAAATTATCAATCATTAGTGTAGTTTTACCACAAGCTGATGGCCCAACAATAAGACATCTAATATTATCAGGCAGCAACTTGCCATTTCTCTTAATCTGCTGTTCAGGTTCTGGCAGCCTCTTTATAACATCCCAGGTGTTCATAGTATCACTTTGTCTGCATCGATCCAGCTGTGTTCTGGGAGTCCTAGCCATTTGACAAGTAACTTGTTGCCTTTTCTGCGGATGATTTTTTCTATGAGATATGTGTCAGGCTGCTTAGTTTTGCTGAGTTCTTCTTCATAAAACCTGCCTTTGAGAATTTCTCCTCGGTGGTCTTTTATTATATATGTGTATCGGGTCCCAGGTTTAACTTGAACCACTGTAAATAATTTAGTGCTTCAGTTTCTGGTAAAGCCTCTTTTGAATAAGTGCTTATATTTGCTGATTCTTACTTGATCACCTACCTTGTATTTGGCTTTTCTTGTTGTTGGCTGGTATCTAGGATAATAAACAGTTCTGATCAATTTTTGCTCATCAGATGAAGTTACCTCAGAGGGTTTCATGTTGATTGTGGAATGGACCGAGTTGTTATATTTATGTAGAAGTTCTGGAAGAATACTGAGCCATTTATAATTACCTTGAAGTGTAAATTGATTTTTTAGGGTTTTGTTGAATCTCTCTACAATTGAGGCCTTGAGATCACTGTAACTCGAGTAATGTTTTATTGACTGGCTTTTAATAAATTGTTGGAACACAGAATTATAGAATTCTTTGCCATTATCTGTTTGCAAATAGCGCGGTGATCTTCCACTCTGATTGATGATTGTCCTGAAGGCTTCTGTAACACATTTTCCAGTCTTGGATTTGAGTGGCACAGCCCAGGCAAATTTTGAAAATGTATCTATGACAGTGAGTAGATACTTGTAGCCCTTGTTGATTTTGTCTAAGTTTTTCAGCTGTCCACTTGCCATTTCCACCAAGTCGCACTGCCATAAATCATTTATGCCTTTTGTAACCACTGGCAGTCTCTTATAATTATGTCTGGCTTGTCTGTGTAATTCATCAACAATAATTTGTCTAGACATAATATGTAAACAAGAATATTGCAACTATAGGGTGTTCAGCAGCTGATACTACAGGATTTTCTAAATACAGTTTGTCTCCTATTTGTATATAAAATTCCAGAGAGCCATCATCTTCAGCATAAGATGTTTCTAATGTATTGGGATCTGTAAAATCCTCTAACTCTACACTGGTGATTTTTGCTTTGTTGTCAGCATTTGTTATTGATAAGGTAGGGTAGTGGTGTGCCTGTGGTTGTAGCCAATATTTGATCTTGATTGGTCTAAGTGTGCCCCCAACAAGAAATTGGTAATAAAATTGTGCAGGAGACAGCATATATATTTTGCCGCCTGGTGTAAATGGTGAATCATATTCTTTGTTGGGGATACTGTACAATTCAAGAATTACTGTATGTTTAGGATTCTCGATTATGCCAGTTATTTCTTTTTCTGCTGTAAGCAATCTACCTGTTACAGATTCAAGATGCTCATTGATAGTCCTAACAACATCATCATGGCCTGGCTTGATCTTTATGTCCACAACAAGTTTCTTGTATTGTTGCACAATCTCTTGTAGCTGGGTGGCAAAAACAGACAAAGCATTTGCTTGATTGGATTCCATGGTCCCTAGCTGTTGCTTGATATTAGCTACAATTTGCTGTAAATTTTCAACAACTGCCAATTTTGAATTTTGAGCAGTAAGATCATGGACCTGTCTTCTGATATCCTCAAACAGGGCATGCAGTTCATTAATATGTTGATTAGTTGGTAGAGTGGCCACTGTCTGAGTAAGTTGTTTGATCTCTGTCTGGATATTCTTGATATCTTCTGATTTCAATATGCGATTCACAGCTCTCTTAATATTTTTAAGTTCCTGTGATGTAGGCAGATTTGATACAGTATTCTGCAAAGATTCAAGTGCCAATTTCACATTATTTAATTCAGAAGCATCAGCCACACTTTGCATAGCATCTTGGAGCAGGGCTATATCTGCCTGAGAGGGTGTTGATTGTTTTAAAATTTCAAGCTTTGTTTGGATATCATCGATCAAGTGATGAAAATGAGATAGCTCAGATTCAGTGTTGAGGTTTTCAAGTTTTGTGATCTGTTGCTCGACACTGACAAGGGTATCTACAATACCAGGCAGGCGGGATTCTAGAGATTCTTGTACATTTGTCAAATCATTTTGCACTGCTGCTATTGTACCCTCAAGATGGGTTATGGTACTTTGAATTTTTCCAAAATCTTCATATGTTTCAAGCTGCAGCTTGATGTTGGCAACACTACGAGTTATTGCACTCAAAGCATCAGAAGATGGAAGGTTGTTCATAAAATTTTCAAGTGTCTCAATTTTTTCTTTAACCTCGGCTATGGCATTGTTCAGAGGGTCCAGATTAGGTATCTGGAGTGATTGAATCTGTTCCTTTAGAGTGGAAATCACTAGATCAAAATCTTCTTGTGATTTTATGCTTTTGACAATTGTTTGGAGCTGTGTCTGGACATTATTTATCTGCTCTTCCAATTGTTGTTTCAATTGCTCAGAGTTGGTGGCCTGGGTCTTAAATTTGGCTTGAAGACCTGCTACAGCTTCTTCTAAACTTTGAAAATTATCCAATGTGGCCAAATCAGTATATTTCTGAAGCAATAATTTGAGTTCCGAGTCAATTTTAAGGAGAGGGTCCATGCATTGTGATTGTAAATTTGTAATTTCTAGTTGAAGACTGGCATTGAGTGTGGTTTGTAAAGCTTGTAAATCACTTCTTAATTTCTTGACTCTGACATCAAGCATCAGAATCTCATCACTGTGATCTTCATGTCTTGTATGGCCAAATATATCATTAGGCATTTTGATTTAGTGGTTATTTATTATTGAATGTCTAATTCTTAATTCTATAAAAAAAGGTATAAGCTTGTCATAGGATCCCGGGACCTCAATATATAAGCAGTCACCAGCAGAAACAGTATAAACAGTGCCAGAAATCATGTTTGAGTGCTTAATTCTATAAATATTTCTCCCTATTGAAATCTTGACATTACCCTCGGGGGTTGTAATAAATTGTAATTGACCACCTACAGGTAATTGGTAATGATTTAAATTATTGTGAAATATGTACAATGTTTTACCTGTTTCATCATCAACATCTGTAAGTATGCTGTTCAGATGAATAATTAACAAAGCACTTAGTTTAGATATTATATCAGAACAGGGTTGTGGTGTTGGCAGGTCCATAATAGCCTGTTTTTTGAACCCAAATAAGTTCATAGGCATGTTTATTTATTTCAAATCATGCTCTGTAATTGGGCATTAATTGCCATTTTTCAAATCACAATGACCCCATGGTAGAGTATGTATGCCACATGACAAAATGCATCTCTTATCATCATGTGGGTCCAGAGCAATTTTTCTTACAACATTTGTAGTCAACAAGTGATCCACACTCTGAATTCTGCATTCTGATGTTCTGATTAAACTCTGGGATTTGAGACAATCTTCATAATCTTTAAATTCAAGCTCTTTGTCTACAGTTACTCTGCCAATGCCCTTGGCTTTTTTTTGCAACAACACCACTACATGTTTCAAAGCTGTACATCTTGGCCCTTAACCCAGCAAATGCCACAATAACATCACCAATTGTCTCATCTTTTAACTTGCCAGGCACTTTTTTGTTGTGGGGTTGAATCTTTGTATGTTCACTGGTATCAAAATATTCAAGCAATGCAGGCTGTGACATATCTTGATAAACATCTTCTGTCTGAATATCAAGAATAAAACTATCTGTGTCCATGTACATCAATTTTACACAATCCTTATAAAAAGGCTTCAACACATTATAATAGAGCTCCAGCATGTGTAATTTGGCCAATTCCAATATCACAGCCCCTACATAAATAGGCTTATCAAACTTAATCTTTGTTTTTTTCATGTTGAAGAGTGCCATATTTTTATCATAAATTCTTCTATAATTGAAATTAGGCTTTGCAATCAATTTTTTGCTCAGGCTGGGGTCAGTAATTATTTTAACATCAGTATGTTTTCTGACATTTTCTATGGTTTTGCCATACACAGAATTGACCATCAATTTAAACAAGGTCTTATCAAATTGGCTCATTGCAGATGTTCGAAGCTCTGTGTTTGTATCAATATATGGCTTCAACCATCTTGAGTGCCTGAACCTCAAAACTTTTCCAATTTTGGTTACTTGAACACCATGATGCATCAGAAACTGGAGGTTTTTGTAATATATGACATAATCCTGTTTCGGCTCCAGAGTCATCATCAATTTCTTCTGTTTAGAGCCAGGTGAACACTTAACCTCAGGAATTGGAGGCAGATCAGAAAATGTCTTCTGTAAATCATCAGGAATTGTCAGATCAACCTCTAGAACAGGCCATAGTTACTGTCATCAAAATCCTTAAGATCTTCAATATTGAAATCTTCAACCCACTCAAGCCCTGCATATGGCAGGTTATCCATCATAGCATAACCATAGAGGCTGTTGGCATCTACATACAGTATATAATTTGATGGCAGTGCTGGATCATAATCAGGAATATATTTGTTATTTGCTCTGGCATATCTCTGAGAACATTGCACCATGCCTCCTCTTATACATTGTTCCATAAACAGATACATATCTTGATCTTGGATCAGATCCAATTGCATTTTAGTGTTTAAAAACATTGCAGACCATGCTAGGCCTGGTGCACTGTAAAAATACATTGGATCCAGTTTATAATTTTGCATCGAAGATTTTCTGAATGCCTGCAGTATATCGGCTAAGAGAGCCACATCAAGTTTTAAATAAGCCTTGTGATAATCACCAAATGTCTGGCATTTTAAATTGTTCCACATCAATTGGGCATGGTGATAATCTTCATCAGTGATTCCAGATCCTCTGAGTTTGCTGTAAAACTCTTGTTGTGGTGGCAGAGAACACTCATCAAATTTAGAAAAATCTGTAACATAATCATATGGATATACACCCTTCCGCCTAATTAATTTCAGGTCCTGATTTGGAAACAAAGCACATGTGATTTTGAATTGATCATCAGATAATTGAGTGACCAGTGTAGCCAGGCTAGCAGACAGAATTCTGTAGGAATCAAGAAATCTTATGTGAATAGGAACACCATTAACTTTAATTATCTTGCTAATGGCAATATATTTCTCATTATTTTCTGCTAAAATATTTAAATTCTGCTTGTCAAACCCCTCGTACCTGATCAGATGATGGAAATCATAATTGGATGCACCATGGCAAAATATAGGGACAAATTTTGGTCTCTGGATCTTAATATTACAGCTATTACACAGGGCCATTAAGTATTTACCATCTGTATGAGAATGGTGTTTCACCTTGATATTTATATCTGAAAATTCAGAATCACATACCGGGCATTTTTCTGCATTGTTGAAATCTTCAATCTGATCCTCTGTTAAAGGCAACATAGGTTTTGATTTAAATAAGACATTAGATGCTATGTCATGGCACTCATTTTCTATTCTATGTGCAAATTCTTTGATGGCATCTGCTCCCATGTATAAATATTCTTTACTAACAACACCATCCTGTACAATCAAATAATAAAAACTAGAAGGTTCATGTAATTGATATGATGTAATTGAAGATTCCTCAGGATCTGGGCTACAGAATGCAAGGGGTTTGAGGTTTGATTCAAAATCACACACTATATATGCTGGGTGTTCCAACAAGGCTTCAAACTTTTTGAATTTGGCATTTTCACTTGGGTTAGGCATAAGCATATGAACAGGTTTATGGTTGCCACAGTATTTCAGATGCTCAATTAACTTGTTTTTAGCAATTTCTGTATTCACTTCCCGAACCCCATTCACCATTTTTTGGCCATCAAATACAGTTAAACATCTTCTACACAACTTAAATATTCTATTAAATTTGTCTAGTTGTTTTCTTACTAAAGCTTCAAGACTGTGTATCAGAGTGTAATGGTGTGTATCATCCCCTTCAATTAAGAGCAGATCAATCGGAACAGCAGAATCATCATCAAGTGTACTGATTCTGAGAGGTGCTATCAAGCAATTGCCACGGCTAGTAGAACAAATAAAAACATTAATAGATAATTGTTTACCATTGATATCCCTGGCCTTTTTTTTTTTCAAATTTATCAATATTCTGAACGGACATTGGATATTCTAAGCCCTCCATTGCTTCATCAAAATTGTGTTCATATTGTTTATAATAAGTTATTCTCTCAGGATGATCTAAAACTGGATACAAAGCAGCTAAAATACACCACAGAAAACATTTCTCATCATTATTTTTTATGTTAACCACGGCTCTTTTGTTTTTAATATTGGCAGGTAATGGCAGATATGTAGATCCTTGTAATGGGCTGAATTCAGAAATATTAACATATAACTTGTGTGGAGATCCGCATAGGCTCCATCCTGACTCTTTTCCAGCAAATTCAGGGTGTTTAATATTCAATTGATCTATCAAACTGCTTATTATTTTGTCTGAATTTGCATTTGAATATACAGCTACAGTTTCTGTTATGTGGGGCTGTGTAAATTTTGTGCCATTTGGCTTCTTATATTGTGTAAACAATTTGAGGGACAGCTTATAAGAGCCATTTTGTGCATTTAGAATTGCCTGCACATCAGGATTTATACTGTTCAAAAAATTCTTAATGTCACATCTTGGCTCTGATTTAAAACAGTGATCCCTTAATTGGCCACCAAAACTGCTATGGATAGGTGGTGCATAGCGTGGCTGCTTTGCTGCTCTAGCATTAACAGGTGCTTCATGCTTCCTTTTCAGACCAGATGTAGATGGTTGTGAGGGCAATATTGATGACTGTACATAACAACTACACTTATGCCTTTTGTAATATGCCTTGCTTAATATTTTATGGCATCTTGGACACATTTTTGTGGCCTTTCTGCATTTCTTAGGGTCACAAATATGCCGGTGCCTAGACCAATTAGAACTAGATATATTTTTATTGCATTGATTGCAATATTTTTGATTTGGCATTTTTATTGTTTATTTATATAAAATTTCTTGGTCCAAAAAAACAGAACTATGGACAATATGCCAAAACAATTATAACAGCAGTTAGTGGCTGAGCTGATGCTTTTATACCCAAACAACAGCAATAACTAGGCTCTGGTGATCCCCAATATAAAATAATTTTGCTCTATTATGCTGTTGTATAACACACTTTACCAGGTTTCAGATCTGGGAGCTATCAGTTGTATATCAACTAGCAGTGAATATTCTCAAAATCTCACGTGTGGAGATATTATTTTGCCACATGTATTTCAATCTTACACATTTTACCAGGACTCAAACCCAGAGCTCTTGTTTACAAGGCAACAATATTAACACTTTGCAATCAGGGGGGGCCTCACATTTTACCAGGGCTCAAACCCAGAGCTCTTGTTTACAAGGCAACAATATTAACACTTTGCCATCAGGGGAGGCCTCACATTTTACCAGGACTCAAACCCAGAGCTCTTGTTTACAAGGCAATAAGCCATGGGACTATGTCCACATTTTATTGAGTATCAGAACCCAGGAGCTATGAGCTCTATATCAACTAAATACAGTCAAAATTGGATTTTGAACTGTGCAATGAATATTCTGTAAGTCTCACTTGTGTTTATATTAAGAGAACAGAGCCTTTTAGAATTGTACCCAGGCTTGCATGACAGCATGCAAGGGGGGTAATGTTTTTTTACTAAGAATTTCCTTCTATTATACAAAAATATTAATTGAAGTTTTATGCTCTTCCAGTGAATTGAAGTCAATGGCATGCAGGCCCATACATGCTATCATGCAAAGGGAATTTTCCCTGAAAGAGCACAGAAATATCAATAATTCCCCCTTTTAGCTGTGTAGATTATATCTTATGCATGCTAGCAATAATAATGAAAGCCCCCAGGCGTACATAATTTATTGCTGGCCGGAACATGAAACTGATCAAAGATTAGAAAGAACATGAAACTTCAATTTGCAGCCTGCCCTTGTCCAAGTAATCCTCTATTATATTGATCTGTAAATTGTAGAGCATAAGAATATAAGCATTTAATTTTAAGTATAATCAAAACAATATCAAGGGGGGCATATTTTTGACAAGTTTATGGACAACAAACTGAGAGATTCAGCCTTTGCACACTTGGCCAAATCTGTCTGAGGGGGGTTCTTCATTTGTACACTAGGGCTCAAAATTCTTTAGATTTAAATATGTACACACATGGCCGATTGGGGTATAAGCCCCCCTTGATATTGTTTTAAGTGTAGGCAAATCTGTCTATTGAGGGTTCTTCATTTCTACACTAGGATTCATGGTTCTTGGGATTAAGAGCATATCACACTTGAAGAATTGGAGCATATGGGCATCTTGGCATAGTTTTAAGTGTAGCCAAATCGGGCTGTTTGATCATATGAGCTCTCCATTTGTACGCTGTGTGTGTCCTTATAATATCATCAATACTACTACTGTTACCTGTCGTCTCTTCCTTGATTGCGATTGTTTACACCTGTTTACAACGATGACGTTCAGGGAAGGTCGGCAATGTCGGACAAGACATTCCTTAGATGTTTCTAGCTGTTTCCTGTTTGGAGAGGTGATTGCTAAATGTCTGAGATTGGAGTTCTTCGTACTTTACATTTTCAAAGATTCTACAGGTCGTTACGATTAATCCAAAACATTATTGACAAATGAACAAGGCAATATTTTCTCTGTACTAGGAAAGCGAATTTTCAGCGTTTGAATGTCAACAATGTCTAAGTTCTCCCATTGTTGTCATGCTTTTCTCCTGCAAATGCAGCTTGAGGGTTGTGGGATGAATTGTGAACCTAACATTTGAAAAATTGCCTTAAAAATATTAAAATGGTCATAAGTTGTTACAATCTTTGCACATTAGATACACACTTAAACATTAACTTCAACACTTTCTCAAACAATAGTTATTCTCTTCCCCCTATACCTTAACCCACCTTCCCATACCTATCCTGACGGAGCTGGAGCTTCCAGAATAGTTCCTTCTTATTGAAGTCATGTACCTCTTCCTCTCAAGTATAACCAGTGGAGTAGCAAGGAGTGGGCGACCACCCTGGGGCCTCGAGTCCCATAGGATTCATACAAAAAATGTAATAAATTCAAGTGTGAAACATAGATGGAAAAAGCTAATTTTTGTGGGTAATAAAATTAAAACATTCCGGTTCCATCTGGGTCTAAACGTTATAATTTGAATGTATACTTCAAATCAGGGACGTAACAAGCAGGTGGGCGGGACCTAAGCGTAAGGGAACTCGAGAAAATTAAAAATTATTGTCGTATTTCTCTTGTGAAACATTTACACAAAAATTCTCGATAACTTCCTTGGACATTTTTACCCATTAATTCTTTATTTGAATAAAAAGCTCTCTGTCTTTAATTTTCTCCTTTCTCTTGACCTTGCACTACCGATTTTAATATGTTAACAATAAAGCACCTTCAACTGCCACGGAGGAATGTGGGAGACATTTAAATGCTTCTGTTGTTTTCAACTCAAGGAGTGCAGCAACAATTCTTCCTTCCTTCAGATTTCGGAATGGAAATATTAAATATAATTTTCGTCAGTAATTTATTATTATTTAAATATGATAATCTGCTAACGTATCCGTGAAGATCTTGTGTCGATTCACATTGAGGTTTGAAATGTAAAGAACGGATGAGGGCCTCGCATTCTATTCTCGCCCTGGGCCTAGCGATATGTTGCTACGGCACTGACTATAACCGCCCACTATTAATAAATCAAACGTTCCTTATTTTCTACATAACTTTCATATATTCTAAATTCTCTTTACATGCATTATTACACTACACTTATATCATGCTAGAATGCTTAACCAATTTCATACTTATTGTAAAATACAGGGTGATTGGTAATTCGACCTATTCCTGGAAAGGGGTAATACTAGAGCACATTTGCAACAAATTTGACCCTATGCACCGGCGGTCGGAAATCAATGGGTTTCGAGTTATTGCAGTTTGTAGATTTTCGTGACATATTCAGACTTACGAGCAAAAAACTACTAATTGTGAAAAAACTACTACACCCTGGGCACTTAATCGAGACAGCTGACGAATGAGTGACTACTGGGAAAGAAATTCATGCCCAAAATTCCCATACCCACAGAAAGAAACAGTCATTGGTGCACACGTCATGAAGAAATTTGGAAATTATCGTTTAAATCGAAGAGGATTACTCAAAAAAATGGTAACACACTTAGCGTAAAGATTACGGAAAAAACTTCCTCGTTTCATAAGCTCTCCATAAAGATACAAATGTTGTCAACTGGCACACGGGTTGGGGGAAAAATCTGAATAAAATGCTGAGAAGGCGCGTTGTAGACCTCTTTGTAAAGTGAAAAGAAGTTGTCGGTTGTGAGAAATAAAGGAACGAAAATGAGTGAAATAATGTTATTTACCATTTTCATGATTCCAGGTTGTCAGAATTAACTGTTACAAAAACTGCTTCCCCCGGTTACGTATGCAAGCACGCAGCCTGCGCCGTAATTCAGACACAGTCACTCGCGTTGACACTCTGTCTCTTATGTATTGGGCGGCTGTCACAATTCTCTCTCTCAGCTCTTCTTGTGAATCCATTGGTGTACTGTAGACTAACTCTTTCATGTGACCCCAAATGTAAAAGTCGCATGGCGTCAAATCCGAACTGCTCGCCGGCCAGGGGGTCGGGCCGCTTCGACCAATCCATCGCATGGGATAATTGCCGTCCAGCCACTGTCGCACACCCCGGAAATAGCGGGTTGGCCAGCCATCATGTTGGTAAATGATACCCCTTCCTGTGGCGAGCAGCACATCCTCCAGCAGCGTCGTCAATTCTTCCCTTAGGAAGTTTTCGTAGCTAATGCCGTTTAGGTTTTGTGGCAGAAAAATAGCCCGATCACATGATTGAGTATGATTCCAATCCACACATTTAGTGAGATTTTTTTTCTGGTGAGAATTTTCTTTAGATTTTCTTGGGTTATCACCCTTAGGGGCCCAAAAATGCGCATTATGAAAATTCGTAATACAATGGCGGTCGAATTTGGATTCGTCCGTCCACAGAATTCTTGTCAGATGAGAGGGGTCTTCAGTGTCGGTGTGTAGTAAAAATCTACAAAAATCCATCTTTCTGACAGGATCTCCCTCCTCAATTACATGCATTGGCGTGCAATGGTATGGATACAGTCGTGCTGTATGCACAGTGAACCAGACTTTCCATTGAGTCAAGCCAAGTCGCCTCCCCACAGTTCTTGTTGAAGTAGTGCAGTCTGCTCGAAAACACTGCACGATTTCGTCCTCTGAGACAGGATCATGAACTCGGGGTCTGCCAGCATCGCTTTGGCGTCGTTGAACCGATCCCGTTTCTCGAATGCGCCGATATGTCGTACCAAACACGCTCACGTCAGGTAAACGGCGGTTAGGGAAACAAACGCCTGTGGTAGTCTCTTCGTGCTGCAGCGGCGTCATCATCACAAAACCCGTAATAATACACGTTATCCGCGTATTCTGCATTTTCGAAAGCAGCCATTTGACAAGGAAGCTTGTTACGTACCTTTCACTAAGTTCAGGAATTTACCCTTTGCTCCGCATGTCGTTGTCACAAGACTCTTATCAATTACAAGGCGTGGAAAACAAAACTTACTGTTTCACCTTTACACAAGGTTTATTCTTTGAAACACACACTTAATACTGTGTGAAAGAAAGTAATAATTCTTTTCCCACAATGACGCATGCGTCACTTCAGATCCAAGAAATGTAATATAAGCTTAGTTCAGCGCTCTCGTGTAAAATAAATACTTCTCCTATATGAAGAAATTAGAAGGTAGAAATGCTGACGCCTGCGTAGCATGCACCGCATGCGTTCGCGAGACGCCTCTGCTTAACAGTAATTAAATGAACTTTAAATCACATATTGCAAATTTTCAAGACATCTTTTCCACTATATTTCCTAGTTGCTATGGTATTTCTTGCTTGTTGATAAATATATCAGGTCCTGGCACATCAATGTTAGATCATTTTCTATCTGACACTAGTTGTCTATGACATCATAAATATTTCCCAACTTCTTTTCACTTTACAAAGAGGTCTACAACGCGCCTTCTCAGCTTTTTATTCAGATTTTTCGCCCACCCCGTGTGCCAGTTGACAACATTTGTATCTTTCTGGAGAGCTTATGAAACGAGGAAGTTTTTTTCCGTAATTTTTACGCTAAGTGTGTTACCATTTTTTTGAGTAATCCTCTTCGATTTAAACGATAATTTTCAAATTTCTTCATGACGTGCGCTCCAATGACTGTTTCTTTCTGTGGGTATGGGAATTTTGGGCATGAATTTTTTCCCCAGCAGTCACTCATTCGTCAGCTGTTATCAACATGTCAATTAAGTGTCCAGGGTGTAGTAGTTTTTTCACAATTAGTAGTTTTTTGGTCGCAAGTCGGAATATGTCACGAAAATCTACAAACTGCAATAACTCGAAATCCATTTATTTCCGACCCCCGGTGCATAGGGTTATATTTGTTGCAAATGTGCTCTAGTATTACCCCTTTCCAGGAATAGGTCGAATCACACTGTATATTTGTAAACCAGGGCTGTCCAGGACAGCCGAACATCCCTGGTACTTTATCCTGCAGAATGTCTGCACAAGACACCTGTAGATTGAAGACAACTTGTAAAATTAAGCGATAAAAATAAGAGAAAAGAATGGAAAAACAGGAGAACCGACATTCGCGTAAAATACGTCCTGGTCTTTTTAGGCACCAGGGCATAAGCGCAGACTCTCGAATGTATACGTGTGGAGGTTGGGCATTCTTTAGAGGTTCCCCCATTTATAGTTAAAATGTTTGCAAGATGATGTGCCGGTCCAATGTGGCGGAGTGGTTAGCGCATCGCGCTGCGACGCCAGGCGTCCCGGGTTCGAATCCTGGCCTGTGCATGTATATTTGTGAGTGTCCATTCATCAATTTCATCATATCATCACTCATCCTCATCTTCGCAAATTAGCCAAAAGTGGCACAAGAAGCAAAGTAAAATAAAGCAAAATCAAGTCAAATCAAAGCAAGATGTTGTAACGGTTGAGGCACAATTGTGATATTTATAGTTGAAGTAATGACCTAATTCTGTCATTCGAGAAGTTTAGAATTTGTTATTTGCAAGCTTCTTGAAAGCAAAATCTTTCATTGTTGACAATTAGTCAAAAATATGTGTTCTCAGTTTTAGAATCAAACTATTATGAAAGCCATAAGAGCTAAATTTCAGTTGGAGTTATTAGTAATATAAGCCTTATGGACATTGGAAAGAAGTTTTTAAGAATGTGACAACTTTATAGTAGAGAATATTATAGAAACTTTAAGGATCATAACTGTTGTTTTAGACATAGAAAAATGAACCTTATGGAACATACTGTTTAATCTTTAGAATATTGCCATTATACACAAATTAGTTCTGCATATCACAGCTGTAGCTATGTTTATCTTTTGTGTCACGGGAGGCGCTCTGCTTGACATGCGAGGATATAAATACAGCTTCAGAACCTAATTCCGGGGCATTTTCATCACCGACTCCGATGGATTAACATCTTAAATACTCAGCTCCCTTTATGGGAGGGTTCAAGAACTCAGTCTTCGTTCCCAAAAAATTAGCTTAGAGACATAGTTATTCTGTCGTATGGCTAGGTTCGCCCTGTGGACATGCTAACATGTCACCATACGAAAGAATAAGTTAATTTCAACTTTATTTTGAAGTTTTTCTGAAATTTTAAATAAAATCTTCACAAAATAATGTTAAATTTCGACTCAGAACTTACTGTTATTCTGACGCATGGGTAGGTTCGTCATGTGGACATGTTAACATGTCACCATGCGTGAGAATAAGTTAATTTACGATTGCTCACAACTTTGTGATAATTCAGTTTGATTTCTTCGAAACATATACGTAATATATTTTCAATTTTTGCATAAAGCAACAGGACTTAACGTTATTCTGCCGTATGAGTAGGTTCGCCCTGTGGGCATGCTAACATGCCATCATACGGAAGAATAAGTTCAGATTATTTCGTCTCCATGATAATTATTTATGGATCAGGTTCTTCATTATTGATATCTGGCATGGTTAGGTTTCGCCCTGTGAACATGCTAACATGTTGCCATACCCGATATCAAGTCGATGTCTCTAATATTTTACGAATTATAGCAGTTTGTATTTCTGCATATATCTTGAAGCCAGACCGTAATGTCCAATTTATATTAAAATCGGAGTCAATACTTAAAACCTTCGCCAGTCACGTCAAAGTTATGCTTCATTATGTCAAGAAGCGTTCATAAAGTTCCAAGCAAGGGCCTGGTCGTCTTTATATAACTGATATGACAGCTTGATCCATATTATGTAAATAAACTGCAAAAGTCGCGTAGATTTAATTATAAGAATGAAATCTGTTCTGTCCTTTATTTATGGAGATCTGTAACTAAGATGTAAATTTATAAAAGTATCTTGAAAATAAACCATCTTCAGGAAAATAATTGCCCATAAAGAAGCCTACTGAAGACGCAGACCTTTCTTCGGAAACAGATGTTATTCATTTATAAAATCTCCCTTTTCCATAGCCCATAGCCTATCAAATGACTTAGTACATAACACTTGAAGCTTCATATCCCACGTATTTCTACTACTATACCCGTACCTGAGAGGGGTCAGAGTATCCCATTAGCCCACTGAGTTTTAGCCGAGGTGAAGAAACAGATGACATAGGATATTGAAAGGTGATTGAAATAAATAGGAAGGTAAAGATGAGGATGGACGCTTTGTCTTCGTGATTTTTTTTAATGTAATAGCTGCGATTGTATAGTTTTTCGAAGGCGATTTATGCTCGAAGACGCTGACGACAGAGGGTGGCCTAAAGCTTCGAGAGAGGAACCGCCACGAAGCCTAGTTCAGCATGAGAGCAGCCTAAAGTGTGGCGATGGATGTTTCCGCTCACTTTCTTCGTCTCCTTCGAAGTTTAGAGCTGGCGATCGAGCGCAGGTCTCTCCCCAGCCATGCAGCTAAGCAATGATGATTTCAAAAGGATGATATTTGTTTTATTTTGATTTTGAGCGTTTTCCCTCATCAGTTGTTATGTTTTCCTTCCCAATTTTGCGTAACGCTATGCGTCGCTCTTCATAGTCATTCACCTTTTGATGTGTGCTGATAGGAATATTGGCAGCCCTGAAAGGACTCCCCTTGGCATTGGAGGAAGGAAAACTGAAGGGAGAGATAGTGGTTGATCGGCACCTTACACTCCTTCGATAAAGAAAACCTTCTAAGAAGGTATGAGTTATAAAGTGACGTTCGTTTGTTTTTTTAATACGATCAGCATCTTAGAATATTCCTTTTAGATAGTATTCCTGTTGGAACAGCAGATTCTGACTTTCTATGAATATAGTACACTAGTCTAGATTTTCTAAAATGATGATAAATATGTCTCATTTTATCAATTAAATACTTATTTTCTTCGGTACGAATTCCAGCAAACTTTGTGGTGTCATAAATTGTTTTATAATGTATTCTTTTTCTTATAATACCATCATCATTTCGTTTCTACCATAAAAATAATATATGCTAATAATTATGTAATAATGGTGAACTTTCACTTTTATGAGAAGTATTGTTCATAATGGTAAAGCTACTATCTGCATATTGCAACATGTCGTAAAGTCATATTTACCAGTCTCGACTATTTTGTGGAGTTGATGTGATCAGCACCAGGCTTCTGCCGCCTTTACACCCCAAGGTTGATCTCAGGTACCCAGAAGCCCCAGACTTGCTCGGCGCAGGGACTTGGCTGGAAACATTTTTCACTTGAAATCACTCACCCCAGGAATCGATCACGGGTCTCCACGGCGCCAGCCAGACGCGATATCGATTGGTCCACTAGAGCTGCTATGTTGTCCATAAATGTGGGACAAGAAACACACCTTAATACGACTTTCAACTGAAATAGATGACAATTTTGGCGATCATGTCTTATTGTAAAATCCTGTGATGTGCGTGCGCCAAATATAAACAAATCTAAAGTTGATTAGTTGTATCTTTAGGGGTGACCTTGATTACACCCTACTCGCCGTTTGGGTGGCCGACATCTCTTACAAAGTGAGCGGAGAATGGTGCGCAGTCTGTAGCTCCTCCCCCTTCCTACTGCGCAACCGAGTTTCGCAGAGTCCACCCGCAAGGATGCAACTCGTCAACTCTAATAAGAAGAAATAATGGTAACGTTTGGTTATTAAATGGGGGAAAGAAACCACAGTGATGCATTTCACGTTTGGTGTACATGTTTCGAGCAGCCGTTTAAACCATCGAAGTGGGAACTGGAGGCAAATTTACCTAAAACCAGGGAAAACCACAAATCGACCTGAGTCAAGTTGGCCTACCACAGGACTGAAAGTTTCAGACGCTGAAGGGTATATATAAAGACAGTTCAAAGCCCAGACTCGAGGAACTGAAACAAACTTGGAAACACTCAATACACACAGCCACAAGCATTTTGAAAGGTACTTCCGGTGTTAACAAGATTAAGGAATGAATGTTGAGTTTGTATTGATTTGACACAATGTCTAACCTAAAGTTCTTTACATGATTCTATATTCTGTTCCAGGAGTCGGTGGAGCAAGAGTGAGTGCATGAAGGGGAAAACGCGGCTGCAGCTACCAGCCGTTTGCAGCATGGCACACTGCTTTGCTCCACCCACTCGCTTTCTCTCCTTCTCGGCCGTTACGCTTGCCATTGCTCCACAGATTACCAAGGCAAAGTGCAGCTCAAGACGTATTATCTTGCTTCATGTGTTTCGGGAATTTTAAGACTTCCTGAAACCTTTTAGCACACAATTCACTGTATTGAAAATAGTCCAGAATCTTTTCTTATTTTTTCTCATAAGAATTGCGTGCCTTTGAAGGCAATGTGGGCCAAAACACATTTTATGATTCAAAATTCTACTTCTACCAACAGTAATTACTTGACACTTTTCAGATAGCGATCCAGAGGGTAGACTGGTAGCTGTATATGATACTAGACCCAACCCTTAAAAAGTCAGGGGTTACAATGTACACCCCTGTTCCTGAACAAGTAATCAATAAATATCAAGGAAGTACCTAGAGGAGGGGTCCAAGGGGCCCGGGCCCCTCTCCCCAAAATATTTTCCAAGTCCAAAATTAAATAAGCAAAATACTCGTTTGCTGTTGTGTAATGTGAAGTTCATTTATTTCCGCAAAACTTACATAAAGATAGGGATTAGTTTTGATTATGCAGCTTTGCGTCGACAGTGCCTGCTAAAACTTATGTACCACTACTCATAATAATACGCATAAAATAGTGATCAGGGACCAGCTGTACCTAACGATCTTTTGGTACTCAATAAATAATCCATATAAAATTTTCTAACATTTTCTCTGGTAGGGTAAGGGCTATTCCATGCCAAATCACACAGCCTCCAACCTCACCATTTCCGAATTTCATGAGAGTTAGTAGTATTTGAGGAAACAATAATATTTGCACCATAACAGCCAATAGCGATGCATACTTTTCATGTAGCAGGGTTGCCAACTTAGGGAAAAAGTGAAAAATTTTACACACGAAACCAAAGAGAAAAATCATAACTGCTGTTGCAGGTAAGCTAGGATCTTCATGTTGTGCTCATTTTAAAGCTACAGGATTGTTCTTTTAATAAAAAATAAACTTCTTTACCTTCAATCAAATTTTTATGTCAAGCTCATATCATATGACCTTTAAAAATTTTCAAAACTGTATTTTTGAAATTTCTGAAACTGATACATATAGTGCATTAAGATGTTGTCTGTAAGTGACAGAAATATAATTTCGGGATGGCATTGGGAACAGGAGCTGCTGAAATTTATAATCTTAACGAAAAAGTGTTACTGTGCATTGACTGAGAGACAAACACTGGGAATGATGCACGTGTTTACATTTTAGAAAAGTGCACAATAATAATAACAAATAACATTACGTATAGTGCAGATTAGTGGCGTTTCCTATTCCTCATCTTCTCTTCTGATGTCTTAGTGTCTAAAGCTGGGATCTTATATGTCCATCCAGTTTCAGTTCTGGATCTACACTAGTCAGAACATCCTGGATGAGAATTATTCTTATGTCTGGATGTTGAGGATATACATAGGATGGAGAAGAACCATGTGGATGAAGAAAACTGATAACAACTTCATAAGAACTTTAACAAACATCGACAACAAATCCCAACCACCATGCATAATCATGAACACACGTCACAAAACCACAACCTTCATCCAAAGGGCAACACTGGTGTGGTGTTTTTCACTTCTTATGTCTGTAGAAAACCTATTCACAACAAATTCTTCTGGTGTCGCAGGTATTCCTGGATTCAAACTTCTCCCAGGTTTAGGATTTGGTGATGACATTACTCCACATTCCCTCACTAGCTTTTTTGAAGTTCGTATCATGTGATTTGTTGCACTTGGAAATCATTCTTAATTCTTCCAATACTCCAATCATTAGGTAGTGTAGTCAAGATTTGCACTTTAGCACTTCTTTCTGTACATTTTTCAAACTTTTCTTTCAACTTCTCCAATATTTTTTCATCAGCACTTTTGTTTTCTGCAACCTGTTCTTCTGCGGCTGGTATTTGGAATATTTTGTTTTGTACTGCTTCTGTAATCTTCTTTATCTTGCTTTTGCTATAACCTGTTGATCTCATTTTTTTTCTCTTTGATGGGTACACTTTGTAAGCTTTCATTTAATGCCTGAATAGAGACATCCCTGTGGAACTTCTCCACTTCCTCATCACTACCATTATCACTTTCTCTTTGTTCTCTAACCATTGTGTCTTCACCACTCACTCTGTTGCTGGTTCTGATTGGAATTTGTTTTCTGCAAGCATCACATATCTTGTATCCAATCTGCAGGTGTGGCAGCTTTTCTACCATCCATGGGAGAACATTTCTTAATTGTTTTCTGCTACTAGTATGTCCTTCAATATCAAAGGGGTTTACAGCACTGTGTAGGTACATAATGGTTCTTATCCATTGTAATCTACTGCAAACAGATCCACACACACACTTACAAGACGAAATGTTAATAAGCACACTGGCACAGGACATCTCTCACTGCTTGAAAGACTGTAGCTGCACCGAGAACAAGGTGACTGAACCCGTCTGAACTTCCTTCTTGGATACCTTCACTGCAACAACTGCCTAAGTCCACTGCACCAGTGAACAGTAACTATCATAGCTCCTGTTCCCAATGCCATCCCAAGATTATCTTTCTGTCGCTTACAGACAACATCTTAATGCACCATATGTATTATTTTCAACAATTTCAAAAATAGAGTTCTGAAAATTTTTAAGGTCAAAGGTCATAACGATATGACCTTGACATAAAAATTTGATTGAAGGTAAAGAAGTTTATATTTCATTAAGAGAACAATCCTTTAGCTTTAAAATGAGCCCAACATGAAGATTCTAGCTTACCTGCAACAACAGTTATGATTTTTTCTTTGGCCCCGTGTGTAAATTTTTTCACTTTTTCCTAAAGTTTGCAACCCTGCTACATGAAAAGTATGCATCGCTGTTGGCTGTTATTGTGCAAATATTCTTTGCTCCTCAAATACTACTAACTCCGAGAGTTTCATGCAATTCGGAAATTGTCAGGTCAAAAATTCCATTTTTTTTTTTTTTTTTTTTTTTTGAGTGATTTGGCATGGAATGACCCGCAACTGTTTTATACACATTTTTGTGATTTTAACTGGACATCTGCCGGACCTTGTGGCCGAGTGGTTAGCACATCGCGCTGCGACGCCAAGGGTCCCCGGCTCGGGCTTGGTTGTTTGTGAATGTCCATTCATCAATTTCATCATTTCATCACTCATCCCCATCTTCGCAAATAAGCCAAGAGGCACAATACGCGAAGTAAAATAAACTAAATCAATCAATCAATCTATCTTAACTGGACATCTAGGTAATGAATGCTTATACTTATATACCTATTCTCATGTATAATTATTTTCTCTTTATGCAAAGGTAAAAAGGTAAAAAAGGTAAAGTGTTCCCCTGTGCATAGCACCACGCCATGAAGGCGTATAGGGGGTGTGGGGGTAACGCCCCACACTTTCTTGATCCGGTCGTGAGTGGGGGTGATGTGATCAGCATCACGCCCCTAACCGCCTTTACCCCCCAGGGTTTCCCCCAGGTACCCATGTTATTCGACACTGGGTGGGCGCCGGGGCCGCTTTCACCGTTAGAAAAGTTCCCGGATTTGAACCGGCCGGGGTTCGAACCCGGGACCTTGAGCATGGTACTCAGACGCGTTACCGACTGAGCCACCGATAACAACAATAGTAATCACATGAAATTAGACATATTAATCTTATTAACCTATGTTTTCTGTTTGAATTTGGTATTTTTAAGTCCACTTTATGCACAGTAAGGCTAATTTGGGTCAGGACCTACTGTTTAAAGTTGGATCCGAACCGCTATGTGACTCCACCGGGTATCGAACCTGGGACTCCTTGATTACAAGGCGACGACGCTACGACTGCGCTATCAGGGATGCCTATATTAACCTATGAATTACAAACTTTGTTATCATTACGTGTGAAACAGTTGGTTCCGGCTTTTCCCGAAATTTAGTTCTAGATGCGTGCTTCGTACGAATATTTATATGGAATGATTAAATCAGTATTTCTAGAACAGGATTTGTGTACAGCGTGAACTTCCAATTCTGGCTCAAGATTTATCCACATTACTAGTCGTAGGAAACGCTCAGTATACAACATTACAAGTGAATAATATACCAGACGCAACTGTGAATATTCAATAAATATTTTCTTCACTTTATATGCATTTAGCGGCATCATTTATCCTCCGTCATCCGCCTCGCTTTAATATCTCAGGAAGAGAGATCCTTTAAGAAGAAGCGGGGAATCTTTTGAGAGTATACGAGCATCTTGTGAATCTTGATTATCCCATTAAAATTCAGCATCATCGTCTTGTGAGAGGCAGGTGTATTTAACCTCCAGGCACTGAAACGGCTATAAACCTAACGAAGTTTCACGGCACATAAATTCAAAGTGGCTATCTTACGGGTTATTAAAGACAAAAGAAACTCTGGATTAGGCGCCGAGAAGCGGAAAATATCAGAATAAGCGAATGGGGTTAGAACGAGGGAAAATGAAGATCGCGCCTCGGTGTCTCCCCCTCTGCCCCCACCAACAGCCTTAACTTTTGCAGCACGACGCCGGGGAGCCGAGCAGAAAAAAATTGATATCTGAGTCGCGTTCTCGTAATATTGTGATTACGTATGTTAATGCCCACTTTGACTGCTTTAACGCGCCACAATATGGCGGGAAAATATCATTGTCTCTCGTCTTAATCTTGCCCCATTCCACGGAGTGTGTATATTTGGTATCTGGTTTCGGAACTGTATGGGTGTTAATGTCCATAATCGTACGTTCCTCTGTCTGGGTGTCGTGTGCAACGTTCCGTGCTCCAGCGCCACATTGACGAAGGATAATCCGTATATTGCCACCCAAACCGCAAACTCGGTTGTCCCATTCCGAACCGTTGCACAAATTAAATGGCATAATTAGTCCAATCGGTCTATCAGAATGCACAGTATCTGTGCTCATGGACACATAGCTCTTGCATGCGCGCTGAGCATGCGTAGTTTTAACTCGTTGGTTGAAAGTCCAGTGCAAAGAGCTTGCCACCGGTAGTGGTGCCGTGTGATGTTATTGTCACGGTAGGATTTAGCTTTGAGTTGTACACGATTTGAAGGCACGTTCGGGATTGTGGTTAGGTTGTTTGAATACCCGTGGTTATAGGAAAAGTAGCTTCTTTTTATCGTTGCATTCGGAAGTTGAAAGGCGTGCCCAAGTTTAGGGAACTTTTAGACCAAAGCATCTTGCCACAGGTGACAAGCGTCAGAAACAAATTCAACTTTCAACAAGCTGCACATGTCGCTTCGGTCATGTTCTCTTTAGACTGAGGGCCCTTGTCGCTTGCTACTTGGGTGTGAAATCCCCGTGTCGCTTGTCGCCGCCGCGGGGTAGTTGGTTAGCTCACCGGGTCTGTAGTAAAATCACAGGTCTGTTGCAGATTCGATTCCCACCACCGACAAAAATAAATTTCTTTACCTGAAGGCGAGAAAAGAGTTAGAATAAGTATAGTTCAAAGCACTAGACAGGTATGGCCAATTAATATCGCATGCTAGCTCAGTTGGTATTGTCACCCCTGAAATTACACCAATTAATTAATTCCTACGAAACAATCCCAAGTACGTGGTGTAATCGGAGGTCCAAATTGTTTTTATATAACGGCATACATCCATGAGGGTCTGTCTTTAGGCACATCCAGTTCCTAACAATTCGCGAAAATAAATTTCTAAAACCACTAAACCTGCCTTAAAACCTAATAACGTAGCCATTATTAGAATTGTATTTGTGAAAATAGTGCATGTTTTTTTTTCCTTTAGGAAGGTAGATAATGTTAATATTACCAACTTTAAAGTAGATCATTTTCCTCAAATCACATTCAAAATTGGCCCCTACTCAGCCATAAATATTGTTAACCCAGATAATAGTACTAATATCCTTCCAAATATAGAAAATATAATTATTTCACCAAAACTAATCAATAAATATATTTTAGCAAACCGATTTTCAGGACGTCTTAGGAACTGCATGTGCCTCTAGACAGACCGATGTTCATGAACGTATAATTCTACTAATGGTTCATCAAGTAATAAGCATTCTTTTGGTACTGAAGCTCAATAAGGCTGCTTTTTGTTGCTCTGCGCGCCCGAAATTCGTCCTTAATGCCTCGAATAACCTGTGAACTCCCTGTGTGGCCGTTAACAATACGAACTGTTAGGACTTGGGGGAACTTCTTCGCACCTTCCCTCCCCTGGTGGAGGAAAAGGTCCGCCCTTGCTGCCTCTAGCGCCACCATCTCGTGGGAACCGGTAAATCTCGTCAGGAGTGGGAAGAGTCAAACGAGAAAAGTTTCTGCCCCATTTTCATCACAATACAGGTTACATCCGAGTTGCCCCAAACTCGTGGGGATGTTTTTTTCATGGGCTGCGAAAAGTTAACGTTGAAGAAGTTAGGTGGTTAGCCTGGGAACGGCAAACAACGAAGGTTAAATGCCGTGATGCTGGAAAAGATGCGCGAGGGGGGGGGGGGTAAATGAGATATTGAAGTTTGCTGGCAAATTTCTCATCCTGTTAGAAAAATTGAAAAAAAATTCCCCGCAAGGGTGATGTATGCCAGTTGTGTTGGGCAAAGGTTTATCCTAGATAAAATTTGCAACAAGGTGCGAATATTACTACATGATTTTCCCGTTCTTGTTGAAAGAAGTTGTAAATCTTGATCGTACACCCACAAACAATTTTACATGTTCTACAAGATCTAAACTGAAAGATAAGGTATTCGGACAATTGCGACCAAACCAGTTTGAAGTTAAAGGACTGACGGACAATTGCGATCAGATCACATTGGGCAAGGGACTTGAGGTGCTAAACAAGGGGCGGGGGTCATAACAAGTGTCTCTTCCATGGTTGTTAAAGATCCAAGAATTTTAAATAACTTCAATTCCGGTCCAGGAAAGAAAATTCAAGCGTAAATTAGTTCTGGGCCGTAAAGAACCTTTTTATCTGTAAAGTATTTCAATTCGATCCAGGAACCTTTTTTTCCGGATGAATTTAAATAAGATCCAGAACCTTTTTTTCCGGATGAATTTAAATAAGATCCAGAACCTTTTTTTCCGGATGAATTTAAATGAGATCCAGGAACCTTTTTTTTTTTCGGATGAATTTAAATAAGATCCAGGGACCTTTTTTTCCGGATGAATTTAAATGAGATCCAGAACCTTTTTTCCGGATGAATTTAAATAAGATCCAGAACCTTTTTTTCCGGATGAATTTAAATGAGATCCAGGAACCTTTTTTTTTTTCGGATGAATTTAAATAAGATCCAGGGACCTTTTTTTCCGGATGAATTTAAATGAGATCCAGAACCTTTTTTCCGGATGAATTTAAATAAGATCCAGAACCTTTTTTTCCGGATGAATTTAAATGAGATCCAGAACCTTTTTTCCGGATGAATTTAAATAAGATCCAGAACCTTTTTTTCCGGATGAATTTAAATAAGATCCAGAACCTTTTTTTCCGGATGAATTTAAATGAGATCCAGAACCTTTTTTCCGGATGAATTTAAATAAGATCCAGAACCTTTTTTTCCGGATGAATTTAAATGAGATCCAGG
This sequence comes from Lepisma saccharinum, assembly GCF_977018435.1. Classification (NCBI taxonomy): domain Eukaryota; kingdom Metazoa; phylum Arthropoda; class Insecta; order Zygentoma; family Lepismatidae; genus Lepisma; species Lepisma saccharinum. Next base: position 17,275,818 of record NC_139229.1, read on the forward strand.
AACCTTTTTTTTTTCGGATGAATTTAAATAAGATCCAGGGACCTTTTTTTCCGGATGAATTTAAATGAGATCCAGAACCTTTTTTCCGGATGAATTTAAATAAGATCCAGAACCTTTTTTTCCGGATGAATTTAAATGAGATCCAGGAACCTTTTTTTTTTTCGGATGAATTTAAATAAGATCCAGGGACCTTTTTTTCCGGATGAATTTAAATGAGATCCAGAACCTTTTTTTCCGGATGAATTTAAATGAGATCCAGAACCTTTTTTCCGGATGAATTTAAATAAGATCCAGAACCTTTTTTTCCGGATGAATTTAAATGAGATCCAGAACCTTTTTTCCGGATGAATTTAAATAAGATCCAGAACCTTTTTTTCCGGATGAATTTAAATGAGATCCAGAACCTTTTTTCCGGATGAATTTAAATAAGATCCAGGAACCTTTTTTTTCCGGATGAATTTAAATAAGATCCAGGAACCTTTTTTTCCGGATGAATTTAAATGAGATCCAGAACCTTTTTTTCCGGATGAATTTAAATGAGATCCAGAACCTTTTTTTTCGGATGAATTTAAATCAGATCCAGGAACCTTTTTTTTTCGGATGAATTTAAATAAGATCCAGGGACCTTTTTTTCCGGATGAATTTAAATGAGATCCAGAACCTTTTTTTCCGGATGAATTTAAATGAGATCCAGGAACCTTTTTTTCCGGATGAATTTAAATGAGATCCAGGAACCTTTTTTTCCGGATGAATTTAAATGAGATCCAGGAACCTTTTTTTCCGGATGAATTTAAATGAGATCCAGAACCTTTTTTTCCGGATGAATTTAAATGAGATCCAGGAACCTTTTTTTCCGGATGAATTTAAATGAGATCCAGAAACCTTTTTTTCCGGATGAATTTAAATGAGATCCAGGAACCTTTTTTTCCGGATGAATTTAAATGAGATCCAGGAACCTTTTTTTTTTCGGATGAATTTAAATAAGATCCAGGAACCTTTTTTTCCGGATGAATTTAAATGAGATCCAGGAACCTTTTTTTCCGGATGAATTTAAATAAGATCCAGAACCTTTTTTTCCGGATGAATTTAAATAAGATCCAGAACCTTTTTTTGTATGAATTTAAATAAGATCCAAAAACATTTTTTTTCCGGAGAAATTTAAATAAGATCCAGAACCTTTTTTCCGGATGAATTTAAATAAGATCGAGGAACCTTTTTTTTTTTCGGATGAAAAATACGGGCCAGGAATTTTAAAGAAATTCAATTCCGGTCTAAGAAAGAATATCAGGAAGCGTTAATTGGTTCTAGACCGTAAGGAATCTTTTTATCTGTAAAGTATTTCAAAACGGTCCAGGAATCTTTTTTCCGGATGAATTTAAAAACGGCCCAAGTTCCATATTGAAATGAAACAATACGCAACTTGGACCGATTTAAATTGTGCTGGAGAAAAAGTTCCGGTCCCATTAAAATTTATAGGTTCCTGGACCTTGAACAACCCTGGTCTCTTCCTATGATTCATCCAGGACACCGACTTTGAACTTATTTTAAAGTCCACTTTATGCACAGAAGGGCTAATCGGGACTGGACCTGTAGTTTAAAATAGAATCCGAAGCACCTCCACCGGGTATCGAACCCGGGATCCCTTGATTACAATGAGACGATGTTACATCTGAGACTGTCGGCCTTCGCGGCGGAGTTGTTAGCACGGCGTGCTACAATGTCAGGGGCCCCGGGTTCGAATCCCAGCATAGACATGGGTGTTTCTTTGCGAGTGTCCGTTCATCAATTTCATCATCTAATTAATCACTTATCCTGTCTTTACAATTAGCCAAATAGTGGCAGAAAAGCAAAGTGAAGTGAACTAAATTAATCAATCAATCAAACATCTTAGACTCACCGAGAACGCCTGAATAATAAATGAATGACTCCCGTGTATCCGTGCATAACCATTGGAATGACTTCATAAATTGTACAGTCACGAACTCTTCTGGGTTGTAACAATTCTACTGAAAATTAATGTGATCGTTACAACCCAAACCCAGAAGTATCCGTGACTGTACAACGAAAAAACGCGATTTCTCTTCAAGAAAACCAGGAAGAAAAGGACAGCTTCTTCTAAATTGGGGACGGTTGATCACCGTATCGAACGATCTTACCTTTTTCTTTCTTCTTCAACGACTTCTAACCTTCTACTCTTTCTTTTACCTTCTTTTTGTTGCTGGCGATTCTAGTTTTTATCTCGCGAGTAAAAATTCTGCGATTGTTACCATGATAGATTGTGTCTTTGCCACATTTCCACATACTTGTGGCAATGTAATGTGACTGATTGCTCTTACGAGTAATCATAAAACTGAATATGTTCGGTCAAATGTCACCTTTTTAGGGTTATCAGTAAAGTGACAGGCTGCCTCTGTGTCAGCTATCATTATCTGGGGTCTACCACCAGGTACGAAGACGGTAGTTAGCGGACTGGAATATCTAAAACTTCCAGGCTTCTGAAACTATTTCCGTAATAAGCATTTCAGGATTTGTGTGAGTGAAACAAATATATTTCCAGAAACACAAAATACGTTTGCGTTCACATATTTACTCATACAAATACAAAATAAGCTGTGCTCATACAAATACCATGTTTCAGAGAAAGTTTCCAGAAACAAATTGTTTCAGGATTTGTATGAGTCGAACAAATGTGCTTCCAAAAACATATAATATGTTTGCGCACACATGTTTAGTCATTCAAATACTCAAAACAGTTCTAGAAATGTAAGTAGCCTTACCTCATACAAATCAATCGTTTCTGGAAATATTTGCATGATCAAATATTTCAGAATTTGTATGATTGGAGTAAATAAGTTTCTTGAAACAAAGAATATGTTTGCGTACATATATTTACTCATACAAATACAAATTAACCCTTGGTCATACAAATCCAGAAACAAATAGGATTTGTATTAGGGTAAATCAAAAAGTAAAGGCAAATTTTCACATAACATCTTTATTTCCAGACAAGAAGAAGAACTACACATATCACTTTTCCACATATGCCCCCTGCACAGCAATGCACTTTTGGTATAGTGCAATCAGCTTCTGTACCCCGTCCGCGAAGAAGGTTTTTGGTTGCTCACGAGAGCCACGTCTGCACCGCTTGCTGGGCCTCGTCATCTGACAAACGCAGAATATGTTTGCGTACACATATTTACTCATAGAAACACCCAAATAATCTTTGCTCATGCAAATTCCTTGCTTCTGAAAATATTTCCAAGAGCAAATTCTTTCAGGGTTTATATGAGTGAAACAAACATGTTTCTTGAAGCCCAGAATATATTTCACGCTCATATATTTACTCAAATAAATCCTGTAGCTACTACTCGGTAAATTAGTTAATATAAATTTTTATCTCGGATTTGTCGGATTCCAGAATTCCTCGAAATCCCATGCACTGCAAGCGGATTCAAAATCGAGAACGAATGGCTCCATCGCGTTCTATTTTCAGTCCGTATGGGCCATTTCGGAGAGCCATGGTGAAGAAAATGGTCCACTCTTACCCGAAAATGTATTGGGCGTGTCGACTGCAACGAGGCCGTAGATAACATTAATCTCGTACGAGGCAACACAAAGCCGGCCCTTGAAGTTCCTCGCTGTAAGTCTTAATCAATCAGTGGGCTCTGTTAAAATGTCTACCGAAGACGGTTTTGTGCATTGTGGAAGGAGTTGCCTTGAGACAGAATGACTATTACATTGATGCTCTTTCTCTTCCAGTACTCTCGTATATGTTTTCACCCCCTTTACGACTTGAATTTAAACTCTCATTTCAAGTAGTGAGAATTTGCTGGCTCGGTGTCAGCGCGTTAAGTGGTCGAATTTTGATCTCGCCACCGAGTTCGAATTGTGACTGTACATTCACGAATGCCATCTAATCATCACTCACCATCGTCGTCGTGATTAGCCGAAAGTGGCACAAAAACGATGCAAAATAACAAATGAAACAGTGACAATTTGAGCATCTTAAGGGTAGTTTCATGTAAAATCAGGCAATTATTTACTTTTGACCTCTCGAATTTGATACTGATCAATTTGTCAGCTTTTGGTAATTCCTATATTGACAATAAAATTATTTTAAAAATTATATAATTTTTATTAATTAAATTTAAAATTTAATTAATTACAAATTTTACTAAAAAAGGTAAAGTGTTCCCCTGTGCTTAGCACCACGCCATGAAGGCGTATAGGGGGTGTGGGAGTAACGCCCCACACTTTCTTGATCCGGTCGTGAGTGGGGGTGATGTGATCAGCATCACGCCCCTGACCGCCTTTACCCCCAGGGTTTCCCCCAGGTACCCATGTTATTCGACGCTGGGTGGGCGCCGGGGCCGCTTCCATCGTTAGAAAAGTTTCCGGATTTGAACCGGCCGGGGATCGAACCCGGGACCTCTAGCATGGTGGTCAGACGCGTTACCGACTGAGCCACCGCTAGTTTAAAAATTAATTAATAAAAAGTTATTTAATTGATCAAGTTAAAAATTTAATTTAATTATTTCATTGATCAAGTTTAACACTTAATTAATTAAAAATTAATATTATGTATTAAATTTAAAACTTAATCAAAATTAGTTTTATTAAGTTTCAAATAAATTTTATTAATTAAATTTAAACTTTAGTTATTTAAAATTAATTTTATAATGATAAACTATTTGTGAACATTATAGTAATTCAAGTTCACTACTTAATTTAAATTAAAGATGGGCTGTCAATCTCACGATGCTGTTTCAGTAGGTAGGCTTCTGACTGACAGGTGAGAAATACTGGTTTGATTCCAGGAGTGGAAGATCTCGGATAGGACATTTTACGCAAATGCCCGTTTAAAGTGGCTCTGAAATTCACCCAGCCTCTAACCGCAACGAAAAATTTTAAAATTTCTGTTTTTTATAGTATTAATGTGCCTCTGATAAAGAATTTAAGTAATTGCATTAAGATTTTCATTTTTTATAATAATGCTGAAGTAAGAACGTTAGTTCTCACACAAGGGTGTGAAATATTACTATTCTCCATCCACTGCAAGAATGAAGTTAACGTACACAAAACCACGTGACTTCTGAGAAATAGTTGCTTTCCAATGTGTTAGTTCTGGTGTTATTTGCTCGTGAATATATTGGCTGTACCTGTACACCTCATAAAATAAGTTAACATAGAATCAATATAACATCTACATTGAGTGGTATGGCATCTTCACATACACTATATTCTTACGCGCAGTATTCGTCCACATGTAATGGCCAATAGGATTTATCAGAAGCCACGTGTATTTGTTACATTAACTTTATTCTTACAAGGGACAGAGAATAGACTAAATGTTCCACCAGTCGGCCTCTCTAGCGAAGATCTAAGTAACTCGCTACGAAGCTAGAAGTCTACAGCTCGAATCCTAGGTAAGGAATGCATATGTCATTGTGTTTCTCCAGTGATCTATTTGTTCAGTTCATCCTGATTCTGGCGATTAATCTAGACAGGAAAAACTCCTTGTATGTTAGCTCATAGAGTCCCATCGCCGCTGTCATCTAGACTTTCTAGTACGCTACCCACTACTTTTTTTTTCAGGCAGCTCCTCAATTGTCCTCGTTGAACTTCCAGTTTTTACAACGGGGATCGAACCCGGGACCGCTCTCACAAAAGGCAAGACCTCTCGCCATTCCCTGGAACGGAATGTAACCAAAATCTGAATAAAGCAAGCACATTTCCCTTTACAGGGTGTGCAGTAAAATCCATTTATATGTTTAAAATAATTCGCACTAAATAGGTGACTACACTCTGTGTCGGGAATCTCTGGAGCAAGGCCGCGCACAACCATAGAGAAGGGGAGAAAGCGAGTGTGGGGGAGCAAAGCAGTACACGCTGCTGCGAACTAATAGTGGCTGAAGCCGCGTTTCCCCCTCCATGCACTCACTTCCCCTCTCACGTGTTCACTGTTCGAGCCCTCTCGAGTTTTCATTCGCTTGCTCCAGAAATTTACAGGACAAAGTGGAGATAAATATGAAAAGAAAGTAATTGGATTTGTAAAGAGGTATAAATCTGATGAGATTAGACATAATTTCTAATTTATTTCCTTCTTTCCTTTTCAGCTGATAAATTACATGAGCCACAACTTGTCCAAGGTCGAGAATCTGAAGGTTCTAAACATCACGTAAGTAATTTATCCATTATTTATTCTCATCATCACGTTTCCTCAACGTCGTCTTTGGCCAAAATCGGAAGAAAAGCGACGCTAAATGACAACATAACGGGATCAAATTGCACACTGCAAAAAATATTTAAAAATATGGATTTTTTCTGAAAACTGTTATCCCGTTAGGTTTATTCTAATTGTGTTGTTAGAATAAGTTTACAAATAAATAAATGGGATGTATTGAATTGTTCCCAGTCAGAATTGTCATTTTGATGGGAATAATTTACAGGATAAAAGTCTTTAAGAGATTGAATGTAACTTGTGAGCCTTCAATTTTGATATTTTTCATAGCAATTTACCTAAATTTCTCTTCGTGTGGCAACCTTGGTCTGATTGCTTATTTGGAAGAAAGATGTCAGGCTTTGAAGCTTTGCGATTTGAATCATGTTAATTTGACATAGTTCATCATTAAGTGTCATTATATCATTCGAAACATCACAGCAACGACACTATGAATGTGATAGAACTAAGCATACTGAAGAATGTCTAAGTGAAATTACCGGAAAGATATATTTGTGTCAAACTTGAAATACTACTTAGACGTTTGGCTATTGTGTTGAGCTGCGTACAGTAGTGCCATCTATGAAGAAAAAACTAATATTTATCTCGTAGGGCACAGCTTTTCAATCCTCTGAAAGTTCCTTGTTTACACATATTGTTTTGTTCCCAGTGAAACCCGAGGGAAATCTGTTTGAATAGCTTTTTTTAGGTCCTGGGTAAACACCTTGCGAAGTGCCAATGCTCTTCTTTTCAACCACTCCGCTCACACAAGGAAGTTTAGGGTGCGAAACACGCTGTATAAAAGGGAGAAAATTCGATTTAAACGAAAGAACGGAAACGTGAACACAAAAGGAAGCCGGTTACCGTGCTAATTCCCCTTGATCCGGACCGGGCTGCAGACACAATTGAAGAAATACAATTGTATGTGTTGGGGGAAAGGGTTGGAGGGATTTAAGAGGCATTAAGTAGAAGTGGGTTCAAATAAACGTTGCTGGCTTAAACGTTGAATAAGTACTATGAGAGTTTAGAAAGCGCTGACCATGAGTTGTATCCTAAGAACGAAACTGGACGCATACTCAAGTTTTTTAGAGCACGTGCTACAATTCGCATGAATAAAAAGCCTGAGAACCTGCTCACACAGGTAACACCTACTCCCTCATTGAGTCATGTTCCTGTGATGATGTCACGTGATCAGGTAACAAGAATAAAATATGACATAAACTCAAGTCCCAAGCCTGATAGTTAGCTTAAATGTAATATTGCTGCTAGCTCCAGTGATGCAGGAACAGGGGGTTACCGGGTTGCAGTATCAAATTTTACTCCTTGTAAAAGTTTCGTCATTATTTAGACCAGACGAGAGACCATTCTTACGCCAGCGGCACCAGATCATTATGTCTGACGTAAAACTTTAGGTCTAGTCCTGATTAGACCTTGTGCGTTCTAGTAGCCTCTAAAACAAACGACATAGGTCTAGTCGTGATTAGACTTTGTGCGTTCAAGTATGGACTCAAATACAAACTGCCTACGACTAGTCCTGATTTCACTTTGTGCGTTCAAGTTGCCTTAAATACAAACTGTCTAGGACTTAGTCCTGTTGACACTTTGTGTGTTCAAGTTGCCTCAAACACAAACTGTCTGGATCTAGTGTTGATTACACTTTGTGCGTTCAATTGTGTTCAAATGCAAACTGTCTATGCTCACTCCTTGTTGCGTTCCTGGTAACTCTACTTACCCTTACTCCAGTAGTCGTGAACATCAAGACTCTTCTCAAGGTAAGTTTAAGAAAAATCCAACCACGGTTGTTTTGTTTATAGGTAAATGTTCATTATTTCACTGGGATACTTACAACGCGTAGGTAGGTAACCCGAATACCGGAACTTGAGTATGGTTTCTCGGAGATAAAAATATACTAGCTCGAAGATCAACACTGAGCTGGCCCAAATCTAGGTTTTACAAAAAAGCGGCGTAAACCTGTACACTTCTTCCTAGACGCAGGCCCGTAGCTAGAGGGGGGGCAGGGGGGGGCAACTGCCCCCCCTGAGAGCCTGCTCTGCCCCCCTGTGAAAAATACAGAACACATTCCTACTTCGAATTCTCACTAATCTTTACAATTATATCATGTGTTACTCTAGCAACATTACAAAGACACTTATTGATTTTGTGATTTATTAGGGTGTATGGGATTCCGGATAATGTCGAATCAGGATTGGGGGGGGGGGATTCCCTTCCAGATTAGACTTCGGGAAATTATTTCACAATTTGCAGTATCTAGAACAGTTGTGACATTTTGAGTAGTATTGTATTAAAGGTATCTAATGTATTTGGATATTTTTCTTGGATGTGTTGCTATGAACTTTGAATTGGTTAAATTTTTGTTTCCCAAGTCTATCTTTTGGTAATAGTGTGGTAGAGAGAGGGAGTGGATATTTGATTTTTGTTACTTTGCGTTGCTTTTCTGCCACTTCTAGCTAATCGCAACAATGAAGGATGACGTGAAATTGATGAAGAGACACTCATAAACAGTGCCGCAACTACAGGGGGGCAGGGGGCATTGTCCTCTCCCCCTGACCTTGACAGAAGTCCATTCTAGGGGAAGCAAACATTTAAGTAAAAAACAAGACTAGGAGAATCTAAGAATAGCAGAACAATTGGATACTCATGATGGAATAAATTTTTACGTGTTCCTTGCATTTTTCTACCAGACGGACAAGGGCACTTGCAAGGGGCACAGAGGGGCAATTGCCCCCCCCCCTCGATTTCAAATTTTATACAAATAAAAAAACATTTCGTAAAATTTTCTTGCTCGCTTCGCTCGCAATGTCTGCTGTTCTATTCTGTTCTATAGTCCAAAATCAGAGCCATAAGTATCTATGGGGCGGCAGAAGTCGGCTCTGGAAGCCAAACGATCTTTATGAAGAAAAAAATGTTAAACAGAATGCCATGGTGCCCCGTAAAATTATTGCACCCTATTAAAATAATTTCTTTCTATGAAACTCAATATGAAATATTACTGATGACACTGTAATCCAAGAAGTCATTGATCAATGAAGGCATTCCTATTTGTTTGTCAGGTGTTAAAACATGTATTTCAACTATACTACAATTCACACAATATTTTGCAAAATGGTTAACGTAACCAGTAGGCAAACATTGTCTGTAGTGATGCAAGAGTCTCCCCTTTGAAAGAAATAAAGTCCGTGGTGGACTAAGGGACCCATGTTTTAATGTTTTAGCAAGTACAAAAAAAAAATTAGCTACAAATGTTTACACAATTCATCAAAGTGTAGATAATATGTAACCAACATTATTTAATTAATTCTATTTTCCTTGTATAATACAACACAATGGTGTTGTTGGATTCTCGTTAGATTCCTTTGTGTGTAAAAATCTTGCATACTAGAAACTAGAGGGAATCATAATGAAGCATGATTTATAAAGGGCTCCCTTAATCAGTTCTGCAGAGAGGCCCAAAGTTGTTGGTGCATATTAATAATCTATTAACATTATCGACCTGTAAATATCAAGTAGATACAGTCCCAATTAGCCTACCTAGGTATTTATGTTAAACTTCATATTCTTTGGCAATCTAGAAAGGTCATTATCGAAATATTGCTATTTGATGTTGCTCGAAGTTCGTTTGTTCGTTGCACTTTCAAGATATCATCCCTTTCTGTTACTTACCTCTTTTCGTGGAGGGGGCAAGTGCCTCCGTGTACCCCGTTATATCTGCCAATGCGACACAATATATTAAAAATTTGCCCCCTCTAGGATTGACTTTGCCCCCCCTACAAAGAATTCCTGGCTACGGGCCTGCCTAGACGTGGAGTTATCACTTGAGATGGCCAATCTAGGTTTTACAGAAGAGCGGCGTAAACCTATTTCACCTTCCTAGATTGGTACTCTCATCTCATTCGGCCAATCTAGGTTTTACAGAAGAGCGGCATAAAACTATTTCACTTCTTCCTACACTGAAACTCGCCCCTTTTCAAGCCAAAATACGTCGTATTGATACTCAAGTTTCCAGCCACGAACTCCGGTCTTTAGGTAATTTTCTATAGTTCAAATCACAAACCCTGAGACCTTCTGTAAACAAAACCACGTGCATGCAGAAAGCATTGCAAACTCATAGAAGTAAAATAATCCACACGAAAATCCAGCGTTGTTACAGGATTCATTACGTAAGTATCCCATACTACAATGGCCAATTTGTAGTATGGGATACGCTGCCGCAAATGACGTCTCACTTTAAACCCAACGCTCTTTCTTTTTTTACTTATTGCTTCACCTTTATGGTTAACTCTTTGCACCAGTAATCATTTCCCATAAATTTGGCTTCTTTCTTGCATGCGAATTGAATATATTTTACTTGCATTTTTTTTTAGACAAAATTATATAACATGGTAATGTATATTTCTAAGGATGATATAGATAGGAGTGTATTTGAAATTTGTTTGTAGATTTTATGTAAATTGTATCTTATGTAAATAAAATATATAATGGGCATAAACAGCCATATGCATTGCTGTAAGTCCAATAAATATATTGATGATGATGATCAAAACAAGACAAAGAAAGTTCGTAAATTTATTGCGGTTGGAAACTTTGACAAGCATCCTAATAACGATTTTTGTTCCGCCAAATATAGTGCACTTCGTAAAATAACTTGGTGACATGGCAAGGCAAGATAAGTGTGAACATTTTGTAGTAATATGCATTGTAACTTTCAATGAGCTTAGAGATTTGTGTACATAATGATATTTTATAACATTGGTTATTTTCTAAAAAATAATCATGTGAACAGCAAAGAAGTAGTGCAACTTAGTAATATTGCCCGACTTATCCTTAGAAAAATAACATGCCGAGTTCTATGCGTGCGGGAAAGTCTCCGTGTTCTCCAAGCTTGTTTTCAAAACACCAGCAAGGACAGCCTTTGAAAAGGGGCGAGAAACAGATTCTACTCAATATTTATGTAACGTTCTGTCAGTGGTATCCTGAGAAACCAGTAAAAGAAGTGGTTAAGTTGGTATCCCAGTGGTGTGTCAGTGTCTGCAGTTTTAAGTGTTATGAAAGAGAGAATGACCGGGAGAGTAACAATGTATGCGGCTGCATATTCGTCTGATGTTTTGAGAGCGGGTTCTCACATTCAGAGGCTCTTATATAAAATGAATAGGTGCGGCGAACTATGATTGTAACAGCAGATGATTGCGGTCATGGATCAGCTGACGCGGAATGATACATCGAATCGGTGAGACCGTTTGTTTACAGAAGGTCTCAGGGTTGGTGATTTAGACCTTAGTACAAAATTCTGAATTATAATAGATAGATATTTGCAATATACATAGTTTTACTTTGAGTAATTTACAAAGAAAGTTCGCATATTCATTTGTGATAAAACTTCTTACATTTTGGAAAATTACAAATTTAAACGTTCCGCCATTATCTAATCACAATTTGGTTAGTTCATTAACATTGGTAACCTTTGATTTGCGAGTTCATATTTACATCATAGTAATATGCATGTTGCGTTAAACGAGCTGACTTCATTAGTATTACATAAAGGTTAATTCATTAGATCATAAGCATCCTGATTGGTGAGTTCACGTTTACGTCACAAACTGAGTCATACAACATGTAAATTTATAAACATTATTAAGAAATCAAGGTGATAATAAAACATTTTCCTTTCAACATGTACGTACATTTACAATTATAATGCAAAGTTGCGAAAATGTGCAAGGACGTAACATCCTGATTAGACTTTGTGCGTTCAAGTGGGCTCAAATAAAAACTGCCTAGGTTCAGTCCTGATTGGGCTCTGTGCGTGCAAGTGGGCTCAAATAAAAACTGCATACGTCTAGTCCTGATTAGATATTGTGCGTTCAAGTGTGCTCCAATACAACCTAATGTTTGGAACAATATATTCCGCTGCACAAACGATGAATAGGAGTAGAGACTGGTTGAGGGAAAATTAACATATCCCTAAATGCTCCACAGCCTCGAAAACAAGTTGCAGTGTATAATAAAACTAACATTACGTATCTGGTATTAGCAACTTCCTTCTTAACAGTAATTAAAACTTCCGTGGTAATAATTTCTTCATCACTATAAGAAAATATTGTTTTTAAAAAAGAGGTGGTGCCGAAATAATCCAAGTTTCTCATTGTTTCCCCAAAGGCTGGGATTAATAATTTGGTTCCATCGTTTCTTCCCTTCCCTTCACTCACCCCCCTTTGTATCTATTCCGCGAGATTTCTTCGAGAGATCGAAAAGTTCAATCGACTGATGGGATCCGAGCAAGTTGAAGGGATATTATTTCCTTGGTTGCTTCGTACGTGTTCGGAATAGGGACGCTGGGAAGTGTCGATTCGTTTGTTCAGTCAGCTCCTGATCTGCAAGAGAACAGAAGAAGAGGGGGAAAAAGATTTAGTAGGTACTTTCCGAACTCTGATCTTATTACGTTTTTTCCCTCGCCAAACCATTTCATTCTGGCAGCACGATTTCGTACAGCAGTGTCTCGTTGCAGTTCGCTCAGGAATGGCTGTTGCAGAGAGTGACAAGTGATGTCATCGCCAAACAACTCGAGAAGTCCTTGAAGCCCACAACTGTCGTATCACCTCGTATCGGTACAATCCCTGACGTGAGATACACCAGATCGTTCTGTCTGAGGTATAACTTTAGAACTAAACTGATTACACCGTGTACGTTCAAGTGAACTCAAATACAAACTGCCTGGATCTAGTCCTGATTATACTTTGTGCGTTCAAGTAGACTCAAATACAAACTGCTTGGATCTAGTCTTGATTACACTTTGTGCGTTCAAGTGGGATCAAATACAAACTGCCTAGGTCTAGTCCTGATTACACTTTGTGCGTTCAAGTGGGCTCAAATACAAACTGCTTGGATCTAGTCTTGATTACACTTTCTGCGTTCAAGTGGGCTCAAATACAAACTGCCTGGATCTAGTCCTGATTACACTTTGTGCGTTCAAGTGGGCTCAAATACAAACTGCCTAGGTCTAGTCCTGATTACACTTTGTGCGTTCAAGTGGGCTCAAATACAAACTGCCTGGTTTTAGACCTGATTAGACAAACTTATCGAGGTGTGTACATTACATGTCCACGTGAGTGTCCTTACAAGAAATGGCAACATTGAAGGCTCCCAAAAGTCATCCTCACTTCCAAGTGCACTCTGTCGAGAAATATCTAGAGCAAACGTACGACAACAAGCCCTCTGTGCAAGTATTGGCTCGAGAGGGCTCGAGCAAGGAACGCGTGAGAGAGGAAGTGAATGCATGAAGGGGGAAAACGGCTACAGCTACCAGCTGTTTGCAGCAGCGCGTAACGTTTTGATCCGCCCACACGCTCTCTCCTCTACCGTCATGCGAGGTCTCACTCCACAGATTCCCAAGACAGAGTGTAGTTCGGACCAACTTTGGAGAGGTGTATGCTCACCACATGTGCAGTCGTGGAAAGAAATACTTCCCTCATAAGACTCCTGATAATAAGGCTCTTTGGGGTAAGTATTTTCCCATGACTGTACACGTGTGTGTCCTTACAAGAATTGTCAACATCGAAGGGACGTGAGGGGTGGTCTTTTGAAGAAGCCAGCCAAAAGTCAACATCACTTCCACGTAGTACATCCCGGTAACTGCATTGGCGCCTGGACCGCAACCAATAGAATCCATTGTGTGGTTTGGTGTTGTCATCCATGTGTGTTTGTGACTGTCCCTTCATCCATCTCACCTTAACACATTCATTCCCATCGCCGCAATTAGCCAAAATTGGAATGAAAGCGACGAAAGTACATGGTGACATGGCTCGTCAGAATTGTCAGCATGGCCTTCACAATGGCGTTGTGGTATTGTCGTCGTTTTGTAATCAAGGTGTCACGGGTTCGATACTCGGTGCAAGCACAAGGTGGTTTAAATCCCATTTTAAACTGTAGGTCCAGTACCGATTAGACTATCTGTGCATAAATTGGACTTTGACGCTCCTAGGATCTGTCAGTTGGACAAGTTGATCCTGGACAGTAAAAACACTATCATTTAACGAAGCCCATACCCCCTCCCTACTATTCCGTTATCCCACCCTTTTTAATTTAACAGTAAAATATGTGACGTGAAATAAATCAACCAATCTTCCTCTAGTATCGAACCGCTGATCAAGCCATTCAATGTAGGGAACGAATTTCTTCAGGATTTCACACGTTTCAATTTCTTGTATTTGCATTCTTCGTATTTGACGTCGCTTTTCTGTCTCTCTCGACTATACGCCACGATGTGGATAAATGGCAATGAGATGAAATTGACAGAGGAACAGTCGCTTATGTAGAGCATGTATTTTAAAACAAACGAGCGAGTAGTATTTTCGATAAACTGGATAACCTGTCTGGGCTCTTTTTGAAATTCTCATCAGCGATGCGCATTCGTATGTAAATGCGACCGTATACTCTATTTGCACGAGTAGAATGCAAACCATGCAATTTGTATAGTCTGCACAGACCGTGTAATTTATGTAAACTATATCACGTTTGATGTAGTGAGCATTGCATACGTGATATGAGGATGAATTACATTCAATTTCCTTTACCTTTGTGAAAAAACATAGCGCAATCACAAAAAAGGATGCATACAAAATCACAAACTAAAATTTAAAAACTCTCTGAATGTTTGTGACAGTAGATCATTACGAGCAAGCAATGTTAATTGGACAGTGTCCATTATTCTAGCACTACGTTGCCTCAAACACAAACTGCCTGGATATAGTCCTGATTACACTTTGTGCGTTTAATTGGTCTCAAATACGAACTAACTAGGTCCAGTCCTGATTAGACTTTGTCGTTCAAGTGGGCTCAAATACAAACTGCCTAGGCCTAATCCTGATTAGACTTTGTACATTCAAGTGGGCTCAAATACAAACTGGATGAATTACATTCAATTTCCTTTACATTTGTGAAGAAAACGTAGCGTAACCACAAAAAAAAAGGGGTGCATACAAAATCACGAACTAAAATTTTAAAACTCTCCGAATGTTTGTGACAGTAGATATTTAAGAGCAAGCAATATTAATTGGCCATTATTCTAGCACTACATTTCGAGAGAGACCCCACTTCTCTCGCCTTCAGATGAATAAATTATTTTTGTAAGCAGCGTTGCCTACTCGCTACTGCGCAGTGTGATTTTACGATTAACTAACTATCGCTTACTTTTACATGGCAAAACCTATGGCAGACTGTGATTTTACTACAAATCCATTGCGTTAGCTACTCCACTGCGTTCCTCTGAATTTCTGTACTACTTTTTGCTCCATTTAAATTATTATTTCTAATTCTCTTGGGTGAAAGACATATTTGATTGAATTATACACTGGATCGAATTATAAGGTTTGGGGTCATTGCTATGAATGTTCCTGCTTTGATATTTCTCAGTTTCCAGGGAGTTTCCAGCCGATTCTGTGGTAGAGTGTGTGAAGTGATAGACTTTTCAACTCTCCACCGAAGTTCAGAGTTCGAGTCCCGACATGGGTTATTTGTGATTGTCCTTTCATAAATTCCATCATTCACAATTCCTCTTCTTCGCGATTAGCAAAAGTGGAAGAAAAGCGAATTGAAATATACCAAGTCAATCAATACGTTATCAACAGTACCTGAATGAGTTTGGAGAGAGAGAGAAAGGGAAAAAAAGATAAGCGAAGGAAAGGAAAGAGAGAGGGGGCTAGGGTCTGTCGCTTTTCTTTTTCTGATACATTGTTGCCATCTCATAAATATATTCCTAATGCGAAACTGTGACCTGACCGTTGCGTAAGCGCTAAATATGAATCAAGCCTTTTTAACCTACCGTAACATGACTTTAGAAAATGCACTAGCCTTAGTGACTTTAGCACCTAAAAATTCATTACACCTAGGTACACAGTGAACAATTAAATCACACTTGTATTCATAATGCAATCTCAGATAAGTGTGAAAAATTACAGTGTTCCTTTCCCGCCAAATCGATTCAGGAACTTTTTAAAGGTGCCAAGTTTAAAGAAAGAAAAAAGAACCTATTCTACTTGGGTAATGGGAGCATCAATTTGCCGTGACAGCTCTCTGGCAGACGGTGTCACTTTGAATGAAGCAGAAATCCGGAGTTTCCCGACGGTTTCCTGCAAAGTCTACCTGTTGAACTTGGCGGAAAGATGGCGCTTCCGTCGATAGGGACGCTCTGCCCTGCCAAGACGGAAGGAAATTGAGTTTAAAGGGAAGGAAGGATTCGAGGGTGGTGGCGTAGAGACTGGGATCTGGGGGAGGAATGCGTGAAGAACGCATCACGAAAAGTGCTCCCTTCGGACTCTGTAAAGTTTTCTTAAGGTAAGAGAGATAGAGGAGGCAAATTTTGCTCCCGTAACTTTCTCCGCTGTTGTTGGTGTTAATGTGTGCTATATCAGCGGTGGCGAGCACGATGATTGGTCGACTCACAATCACGCCACCGTTTTCAGGGTTGCCAGATTGTCGCGATGAAAAGACGGGACGAAATCGCAATCACAAGTTGAGAATAAAGGAGAACATTGTAAAAACACAGTATATAACCTTAACAAGCATTTCTACTCACTTTTTCATGCTCAGAACAGTTAATTCTTATGAAAAACAACTAATAACAGATGTAGATAAAGAAGATTCTTTCTTAATCCTCTGCTCCGTTCCTCGATCATGTTGCATTACGTCGCTGCTACCGCCATATGCAGTAATTACAACCTGCTTTATATTGATTTACCACTATCCTTGAACCACATGTGGAAATCTCTCTCCGACCATGACTTGCGAAATATACACTGTCATTTTTGTGTAGGGTTCATGCACCAACCTCACTGCAAAGAAAGTAGAAAGAGTGCAGAAGAGGAAGCGGCCACAAACAGGTGCGAGAGCGGAACTGGAATTAATATCTGTCCCACAATGCATCGCCTCCCGGTGAAAAGAATTGATCTGGGTGTTCAGAAGCATGTATACAGCCGAAGGAAATGTACTTTTCTGATACGGGACAATTGGATTATCACGGGACGCGAGACATATTACTTAAATAAGGGACTGTCCCTTAAAATTCGGTACGCCTAGCTACTATGACGGAAGATTCCGGTCCCAAGCCCTTGCTTTCTCCTTCGTATAAGTCAGAGGGTGACAATAGCCTCATTCGGCGAGCCAGGCAACTGCAAGATGCATCTGAGAGGAAACACGTAAATACCAACTTCCGGCTTAAGATCATCTTAGCTGAATCGCCGGACAACAAAAAAGTCACACACGGTCTGTGGATGAAACTAGTCAATGCAACAACTAGTATACAAATTACTGAGAATAAAATACATTTAGGAAAGAATGAAAAAAGTAGCTACTGTTCTCGGAAAGGAGGTAAATATGGTTGGTATATCATCTTTGGTCATACGATTAATTGTATTTAAGTAATTAAAATCTATTTTGAGTTCATTTTCATATCAGCTTCATAATATTCCGAGTTCAATCAAAATAGTTGTTCTGAATAGAACAAAAATGTTACCACGTCAGGACTCATTATGGATATATACGTAGCATTCATTAAAGTAGATTGTATTGTTCAAATCTTGTGTCGAAGTCACGCTCTTCGTTCTTTGAAGCAGACGCGATGAACGTGGTCTTAATATAAAACAATGAACTATTCTGTGACAATGAACTTCTCTCACTTCAAACCAATATTTCAACATTTTCAAAGTATCATTTATTTATCTTGATTACAAAGAATGTTGTCAGACATTGCCAAGTATAACTATAGCCATCTGCGCAATAACATTATCCCAAATCGCATATATAGACGCCGCCATCTTGCAAGATATTGTGCAGACGAAACGAGTCAACTTTTCCTTGACTTCTTCCGGTTCCAAGATGGCTGTAAGCCGTATGAATGGCCGGACGCTTTTACTCTTTAAGACGTGACGTCAACTTCCGCCCGCCGAACGCTAACCGTGCAAGATCTTCAAGCCGACTTGAAGTTGTCTGGTCCGCCGAACGGGGCTATAGTATATATTGCCCCCTTTTTCCTCTCTATACTCTGTCTCGGTTATCTCTGGAGCAAGGCCGCGCACGGCGGCAAAGGAGGGAGTAAATCGAGTGGGCAGAGCGAAGCAGTACACGCTGCTGCAATGGCTGATAACTGCAGTCGCTTTCCCTCCTCCACGCAATCCCATTCCCTCTCATGTGTTCATCGGTGGAGCCGTCTCGCGTCACTACTTGCGCAGAGACTTGTTTTTGTTCGCTTGCTCTAGAGATAACCGGGACAAAGTATAGGACACCATTTCCTTCCGTTCCACTGGCGACTTGCAAACTTGTACATCGAGAAAGATAATTACTTTAGTCTTTGCGATCATTACATCTGTCTCTCTCTGTCTCCTACACCAGACGTTTGGATAGGCAGACTATCGCTTAGATATCTAGACACACTTAACCTTCTGCAATTTTTCATTTTTATGTTCATCGTGTACATATTAAAATGGATGCAGAACTCATGTTTTTTTTTGTGAACACCCTGTGCTTATGTGTGTAGTGTGTGTGTGTGTAAGCGGGAACATCCGCAATCCGAGAAGAAAACTGGAAGATGGTTTGGCTAGAATTATAAATGTTGCCAGGTCGTGCAGCCGTAAACATAACTCGGTGAATTAAAAATGAAAAGTTAGGTGGACCACGCCGGAAGAAAGAGCTTTTCTAATCCGATTATCACAGAAAAATACCCTGTGAAAAATGTCCATTTCAATTACGGTTTGCATCGGACAGGTTGCCTCGCGGTGGATCCTTTTCATATGTTTCTGTTGCGAAGAGGCTTCTTTTCCTTTGCCCCCCCCCCCCCCCAAGGGCAGCCCTTTTCTCTACTGTTTTCCCTGTATTTTTCTGCCTTTGTGGCTTTACAAGATTTAAGATGTTTCACAGGCTTTGGGGAACGAAATCATCTCCTCTCCCTTATTTCGATCTTGCGCAGAGGTCGTGAGGTCTTAGCTACTTAAAAGCAAAATTCCATCTCACTAAGCCTTTGGGGACCTCTCTCCCTCCCCCCTCTCTCTTTCGTGTGGAGTCAAAAGAAAAAAACGCTCAGACTAAAAGAAAGCATACACTCCACTATGCTTTTGTTTCTTGCATTTTTCCTTCCGGTGGAAGTTTAATATTTTCCACGAAGGACACACAAGAGGAGAAGAAATTTGAGAAATGCAAATTTACTCGCTTCGCTAGTGGACATAAAACATGTTTTTTTGTTTGCTTCTCTTTTGGTCGTATCCATGAGTTTGAATCATGTTTTCCCTGAAGGGTTAAACTTGTCAGATCTTTGTTAACTTTATTTCTGTATGTCTGAACGTTTTTGTCCAGTTCCTTATCTTTCAAACGTAATTTTGACTTTGAACGATTTCAAGATGGAAAAGACTGATTGAGTACCAGATCTTTGGTTAAATGCACTTTCCTTGTGTTGATCGTTGTGTTGTTTCAGAAGGTATTGTGTTACTGATCGCGTTATTTTCAAGCAAGTTTCGATTCGATGTGGGAGGAGGGCATCGTGGATTCCATCCCCCTCATTAGGCCCGAATATCTCCAGTAAAATGTGTCAATTTTCTAGCCTGTTCTGGATTTTATTCTACTATCTCCCATAAAAATATGACAGCCATATTTAATACTGGAACACAAATATTTCCATTACAATTTAAAACGTACGCGTTTACAATACGTGTCGCTCTAGAGAGAGAGAGCGCGCGCGAAGAAAGAAGGAGAAAGACTGAGAAGAGAGGAGAGAGAGGCTGAAATATCTTTCTCTCATTTTCTCTTTTCATTTTTAAGAGAAAGAGAGAGACAATGAAAGAAAGAGATGAAATGAGGAAGAGAAAAGGGCTTGACTTTCAATCTCTCTCTCTTCCCCGGGACAGAGAGAAGGAAGGAAGGAAAGAGAGGAGAAAAAGAAGCAGAGAGAGGGGAAGATAACAAGAGAGAGTTCTCATTCAATTAGTGAATTAATTCTCGGTATGTTGACGCAGTAATTGAAAATATCAATCAGTGATTCTCTAGAAACATCCTTTCTCGGTGTTCAGGCAAAATTTGAAAATTTTCTGTCGAACGGTTCTCGAGATAATCATGACCAATATTACCCCGTAAGCTTACACAGGCTTACGATGTTAATGCTCAACTTTTCGCAGACGTATAGGATCTGATAGCATTATGTGTAATCCCACGTCTTTTAGAAAGGAATGAAGCCAGTGAAGCAATGACTTTCAAACTCAGCATTGCATGTTCTGACAGTCTCTCTTCGTATGTTGAGGAATGAGAAAGCTTCCAAGGTGTAAGTTTTTAAAACTACGAGTTGTAGCTAAATGATCCAGTAGTTTATCTAGCCCTGCTGTTCGAGTCAATCAAATTTAAGTGTTCTTCATTACGCGCCTGATGCACATGATTGGCCCCATGAGTGTCTTTAAGAGCTTGGAATTGGTGGGAAACGTTTTCAGGGTACGGAAACTCTCAGGACAACTAAGGGAATTGTGCTTGAAGGATAGTGTTAGGAAAGTTGATGTTTAAAGCTAACAGAGTTGAAGTTAGTTCGTTCAAAATGCAACTTTAAGGTACTTTTACAATTATTTCAGCCGCGTGTTGGGGAGAGGGGGAGGCGTAACCTCCAAAAGTTCAGACTCATTGAAACGCTAAATTTGTTCTTCCGTGATAAACGGAAAGACCAAATCTAAGAAAAATTCCTACAAAAATTATTTGAAACTAAGAAATAATTCCCCTCTAATCTTGCATGGCTCCCACTTAAGGGCTCACCACGAACCTTCAAAATACTACCACTAGACTTGCCTCTAGCCTTTTATTGCGGTAACGTTGATAGTTTGTGAAATTTACTATCCATTACGAAACTTTCAGACCCGTCCCCATGGTATAGAAATGTAAATTAGATTAATTTATACACTGTTGTTATTACTGTTGTTGTCAACGCATGTGACTTCGCTAAAATAGAAAAACGTAATTTACATCATAGTCCAACAAAAAAGTAATTCGTTTGCTATTAACAGCCTTATTGAATCATAAAAACATCAGCCTATCCACTGTGGAAGCACATCAAAACCTGTCATCTAATCAACTTCACCTTTTTGCCTGCATTATACGAATATTAAATTTTAACCACAACAAAATTGAATTAAAAATCCAATTAGCTTTGTTATTTCGATTGTTTAATTTTTTTTCCTTCTTGAATAAAGCATTACCCCAGACACGAATAATGAATGTAGGAGTGAGATCAAAAATAATTTAAAATTTTAACCTTTGAAGCGTTATGTAGGTGGTGTCACGTATTTGCGGCGTGTTTAATTAATATTTCATGATCATTTAATTAGTTATTAATTATATTAATGTAAGCACTGAGAATGTTATGCATGTGCTCGTGCTTTGATGATTGTTCCATATTCACACTCATTTTTTATCACTTTGAATCTCTCACCCCCTCCCCCGCTCGTTACCTTCCTCTCCCCACTGTTTTTATTTTGCACATCTCTACTCCAATCATTTCTCTACTTCACTGCCCATGAGTCTTCACATCAATTTCCCTTATTTTGTTTCATATCTTCTCTCTTTCCTGTACTTGCTCACCCATTCATTTATCTTCATCATGCCTTTCTTCTGCATTGTCTTCCATCTCTCCTCTACTTGCCTGCCTATGATTACATCTTTATATATATTTTTCTTGTTGTCCTTAATTTCTCTTATCTTTCCTCTACTTGCCTGCCCATGTTTATATCTTCATATATCTTCCTCTTGTTGTCTTCCATTTTTCCTCTACTTGCCTACCAATGTTTTTATCTTCATATCTCTTTCTCATGCTGTGTTTATTGCCTTCTATCTCTCTCCTAATTTTCTGCTATGTATGATTATCTTGCTGTGCTTATTGTCTTTTATCTTACCTCCACTTTCTTCCTTGTTTCTCTCCCTCTATTTTCCCCATTGTCATAGTGTGTGTGTGTGTGTGTGTGTGTGTGTGTGTGTGTGTGTGTGTGTGTGTGTGTGTGTGTGTGTGTGTGTGTGTGTGTGTGTCTTTACGTCACTTGCAGCCAGTGGCGCAGGAACGGGGGGGTACAGGGGTACATTGTACCTCCCTAAATTTTGGAAGGGGTACTGTACCCCCCTGAATCCGTAAATCGAGTTGTACCCCCTGTACCCCCCTTGCTAATTTGACAGCAGACGCCAGGTGAAAGAACCTATTTTAAGTTCACCCAATAAAAAAAAAGTGTACAGTAGACTCGCGATTAACCGAGTCCCGATTAACCGTGGCTCCGCGTTAACCGAGGGAGTGGTTGGAAAACATCGCGCTTCATAACGCACCCCCATGTTTATTTATGGAGTCAAGTCACTGTCCGCGTAGCACGTGTTCGTTACATTGTCGGTGTATCCGATTGTTACGGTGGTGTTGAAGTCTGTGTAGGCCTATTCTAAGCGAAAAAAGTAATCTTCTAATTTATGTTGTACTAGTAATAAATAATTACTATACAGTTTTAAGTGTTGTTTCGTCATTTACGACCTATTAGCACATTATCTCCGTATTATCCGAGTTTTTCCGTATCCGAGGTAATCTCGGTCCCAATTAGCTCGGATAATCGCGAATCTACTGTATATTGTTTATAACTTTTAGGCCTAAACATTATCTTCCTTACAACAGAAATTCAAACCATTCTAAACTTATTCTACTACATTGTGGTTGATACTAGTTAGTTCATTGACCTAAGTTCTTGGAAACCTCTTTAAGGAGATGAAAATTGTTTAAAATGTGTGTGGAACGATGGAATCAGATTTGCTCATCTGAAGGATTTCGGTTTTGTATATGTAATGATAGTACTTTCAGTGCTTGAAGACTGTCATTAGGTACGGCTAATTATATAACAAATAAATGCTTTCTCAAATGTTTCACAAATATTTCAAAGTTAGACTTTTTACGAGTTGATCGGGAACCATCTCAACTCAGTTTTTTTCTTATTTTAATACAACGCTCTACAGATGTCTGAGTAAATACCAAATACATGGCTCCTAAAAGACATTGGATGTGGTACACATCTGCCATAAATTGTTTAAAGATATTTTTATGCGTAGCTATGGGAATTTAAAATTAGAATGAACTTAAGTGGAACTCTATAAGTACGATATATTCAATAATGTGGTTTCTATATCCAGTGGGTGGGAGATTCCTGGTTGGGGTTGCTCAAGATCCTCCTCACCCCCTTTAATCTCAACCTGCATTAAAATGAATAGATGTATCTTTGTTCGCAATTTTCACATTTCGAACTCCTGATTTTCCGTTCCGTTCAATTGAAATAAGCCGAGAACGAAGTCCAGAGCTATATATGTTTCAGAATTGTTATCTGGTTTTAAAATATGTTTAAAAAAACATAAATTCTAAGAAAAACAAAGAAAAAAATAGTTACGCAAATTTTGCATTAAATAACAGGACATTCGTGTGTGCTGTTCTAAAGTAGAATATTTCCCATTATACCTAAGTATCAAGGACGTATTTAGGAGGGGGTCCGGACACTTCCCCGAAAGACTTACCAAGAAGTAAAACTAAATAATCAAAATATAATTGTTTAGCATTTATTATATAATAGATGGTTATTTCCGCTGAACGTATTAGAAGGCAAGAAATTTGGCTCATACGGCTTTGAAAGGTTCCAAAGATTTATGCACACAACTAATGATAATATCCATAAAATTTTAATCAGAAAATTTACTTTTCGTTAATTAGATCTCACTTTTGTTTGTTATTCAATAAATATTCAATTATTTTTCTATTTGACATTAAATACCTTGCCAGGGCAGTTGTTTTTATGCAAATATTGGCGATCTTAACTACATGCAAGCTAGATGCTGTTATATCTCTATTCTTTTACTATGTTTTACCTGTTCACGTAATAACAACAATACAATATTAATTAACTTACATATTAATATTAATTAATATTTTAATTTAATTAAATATAATAATAATTATTTATTATTATTATTATTATTATTATTATTATTATTGCAACACTTGGTTGGACCCCCGAAATGTATTTCTAGGTGCAGTAGTATGTGTGTTTATATATATATGGAGGCTGAATCTTGTACCCCCCCCCCCAAATGAAAAACGTTCCTGCGCCACTGCTTGCAGCCTGGTATTCTCTCCTTTTCCATCATCTTTTCCTCACTCCCTGAGCCCTTTTTTTCATTTATCTATCTGTTTCCTTTCCTTCGGCTCCACTTTTTCCTGTACCTATGATTCCAGTACGTACGTGTGTTTCATACTTGTCTGTTCAGATGATTACACTTTTCTGTCTATATCACGTAAAGTTTACACTCTTCCCTGGAAGGTCTGGAGCATGCGAACGAAAACGCAGCAGTGCACACTGCTATACTCCCCACTCGCTTTCTTCCCTTCTCCACCATTATGCGCGGTCTTGCTCCACACATTCCCGAGACAAGAGTATAACCTTTTGTCCTTCCCGCACTATAGCAGAGCGTTGAATCCACGCTGAAGGCAAGCTAGACTGCCAAAAGCTGTTTAGCCGTCGCTGGGAATAACATGTTAGATTAAAAACGGTTTAATTGGCGCATTGACTTTCAGTAAGGTCGTTACAACTCAGAAGTGTCCGTGACTACAATATGTAGGTGAGCCCCAGCATAAAAATGTTTGGGTTGATCCCTTGCCTAAGGAAATCTTGTGAAAACATTTCTCCGAAACAGGTTGTAATCAAAGTTTCGCTGTTTGTCGGAAACGTCGCGTTCAATTCCAGGATCCACCCAATGCAAGACTGAAATCCGTCGCTTAGGCGTTTATTGCACGTTGCAGCGAGAGAGAGGAATGCATTCCTCGCACAGGAAAAGAAGCTGACTCATTTTATTTCTGTCTCCCGAGCTCCTTGCAAAGGAAAAATCCTCGAGACCGTCACACCGCTTTGAAGAAACCAGGAGGGCGTCTGAAATCGGGGGGAAAAGGAGGGGAAACAATTGGGGGTCCTACCGTTCTCGGAAACAGCCTTATTTTCTTTTCCTTCCGTTGGAAAAACCTGATCCTTTCCTATCTTTCATTGCAGGCCCGATGGCGAAATGACATTCCACTTCTTTGGAGTGAAGGACGATCGTGGCCGCGTGAGGGCAGCACTGAATGGTCTCTTGCAGAAAGGTCGCCTGGGAAATCTCACACTCCACGACACTCGGATCTCCTTCAAGAGCGAGCCTGCGCTTCTTCTCGAGGTAGGTGGCGCTGCGAGAGAAATTTCTTTTCGTCAAGACCACAATGGGGAAACTCCAGATTTCAGCGAGGAACTTCTCGTCTGTAATTAGGGGAGCCCTGGTGTGGTCGCCGGGAGCTCTTTGCTGTTTGTTTTGCTCTGTTATTGTACGACCTGGAGCAAAAATGAGTTGGGCCTGTTGGTAACGCCGGAAAGGTTGCCTAATTATTAGGTTGTCACAAGCTGGGAAATGGTATTCAGACCGTGTCAGGACAGTTGATTTTGCGTTCTTGGTTTAGAATTTTTGTTCTTTATTGCTCCATGTTGGTAAAGTCCTTTGTTTCACATTACTTGCGTAAGATCTGTGACAATGGACATATAAAGCTGAAAGTAACGGCTGTCAAATTCACTTCCTCCTGAAGAGACTAGCTTTACATAAAACAATTTGTCGCAAAGACTTTATACTTACATATGTACAATGTTCTTAACGTTCTGTCCGAAAGGTACAAAGTACAGACTTGAAGTATGCTCTTGGCGGAAGTGACGTCACCTAGTACAGTTTCGAAAGCGCCAAGAACAGAAGCACGGAAGTGCACAGCTCGCTGCACAGATCGTTGCTGACTAGGTCACGTGATTTCCGCGCTCGTTGTTCATGTGTTTAAAACCACGGAGGTAGGAAGCCAGCAACACGAGTTAAATATACGTTATGGGTCAGCAAATTGTTGGTTGAAGTTCTTCTAATGTGTGGAAATGTATGTGTACGAACATTTGAAAATGCTATGTGATTTCTATGGTTATAAACAAGTGTTTAAAACGCGAGGGAAGCAACGTGTCCTCAGTTTTATCTACTGATCGTATTTGGCGCTGCAGTCGAAGTGCAATTCGAAACACTGTCACTTCCAGTCCACGACTCGAAGACCGCACTCCAAGACCATACTCGGAGGATGCTCGCTTCAAGTACGGTCTTGCACCTTTCGGATCCTCGGCTGGACCCGCGGTGAACGCCACTGAAGCTCTTTTCGAAATTTTCTCTCCTTTTGATTGCATCTTAGAATTCCTTTTAGGCTATTGTAGATTGTAAAATAAAGAAACTCAAAGGCTGGTTCTATGCCAAGAGTTTCACCTCAATATCCATCACACAAGCAACCTCCGAGGAAGAAAGCCAGAAGAGCATTGAAATCGCCCTCCATTGACAGCAAATCATTTCCCAATTTCAATGCAGAAATTGGTAAATACATACATTTAAAATGTATTTTATACAATTCTAGCATAAATTAAATTAAATTAATATACGATATAATTAACTTTCATCATGAACTAGTTGCGAGCTTATAACTCGTTCCTCACTTATATAAATGTTTCGTTACTATCTTGCATTGTTCTTTCATCTAACTAATACGTTCATGCATGGGCGTCCGGAAGGGGGGCAAGGGAGACCGTGCCCCCCCTGGAAAATGAACACCAACCAAAAATTATGAATTTCACACATATAATTTCATTTTAGCCACAATAATATGTGTTAATTATTGCATGAACACCATAAATTCAAACTTAAGGAATGTTTTTTAGGGAACGACACTATTTTGGGGGAAAATTTGCCTTGTTTGCTCCCCCCTGGAAAAAATCCTGAGGACGTCCATGCTTTCATGGCTTCTATTTCCATTTTGGTTATTTTACGTTGCTTTCGTTCTAATCGCAACGACGGGGATGGATGATGGAGCGATGAAGTAGGTGAAAGGACGAACAGAAATCCGTGCATTAACCAGGATTCGAACTTAGGTCCCCTGGTGTTGTAGAACGTTATGATCCCCACTCCGACACGAAGGCCGGGTAATTTCATCATAATCGTTGGAATTAACAAAGTGGAAAATCCGTATTCATTTCACGGAGCACACACGCATGTTACTTTGTGGTTGTTTCATCCATAAGAGTAGCTCAAGCTCACCATTTATTGCAATCCACAAGATTTAATTAAAAACCCAGTGGAAATAAACAAATAAAAAGGTAATGAATTTGGTGTTTTCTCTTCCCTTATTTCACGTCACTCTCCTGCCATTTTGACAAATAGCGACGATGAAGTGAATGATGATTACATGAAATTAATAAAGGAACATTCAACGTGCTCGGAAACCGATGAGGAAAGAAACCTTGATACAGCACAGCTAAATCTCTCATTTCAATCATGTAGTCATCTGACTATATGATTAGTGCACACACGAACTCGCCAATTCGAACCAAGAGTCACACACATAATAATAAAGTTTTTAAGTAATAGGTTAAGAAGATTAATATTCTATTAATATTATTGTTATCATTAAGTAGGTCATAAATTATTATTATTATTATTATTATTGCTAACAGTGTTTTTCTGGGAAGAAAGGTTCTGATATTCTTCAAGTTGGCTACTTATTATTATTCTGTTGATTTGTTATTGTGTTCATCACATGTTCATAAATGATCCTGCATTCATGTACCATCATAGGCACACCCTAATGGGCTGCTTTATCAAAGAGAATTAAAGACAGATATTTCAATAAGAGAGAAAATGAGCGGCAGTTTGTAAGAAGTTGAGAATGTCATTACTTGGTACAAACGTGTCCATTATCGCTGATGAAAGAAGTGTCTATAGATTTTCGATTTTTTGATGTCATTGGAGAAAGAAGATATTTACTGCATTCTACTCTGTACTACAACGTTTTTCTTCTATACCTGTCACAAGCTGCACGTGTGAGAGAGAGCTTTCTCCAAGCTTACCCAAGTAAAAACTAATTAAGACCAACTCAGAAGCAGGATAGATTGGAAGTCCTGCTCTTGCTATTTGTGGAACAGGAAAAAAGCTTCTAATACATCTATTGATGTAAATGAAGTTATTGCAGTGACGTGCACTGAGGAGTAGCTAGTCTAGCAGAGATAGATCAATCAATCTCACATCTCGAATTATATTCAAATCACAATATTTATTGTCTTGTTAAAGCCACCACAGCTCATATGCAACACCTTCTTTTCCACGCGCTTCTCGTCCATCGGTGTTCTCCGCGGGTAAAGCTAGCTGGATACCCTAGCTCGCTCTTCTTCCGCCTGACCAGTTTTCAGGTAGAAACGGACGCCTAAAAGAAAAGGAAGATTTTTACCTCTACCTCCCTTGCCCCCTCCCCCGCTGCAATGGTTGAAAGCCCAGGCTTTCAGGTCCCACAGTCTATCTCCTATAGGACAGATAGGGGATTGGTTTCTCATAGATTTTTTTGTAAATCCACGAAAGAACTCAGGGTAAAATTTTCTGCAGTTCTCTGTATTTACACAACATTTTACACGTTGTACAATATGTATGTATAATATAGGATGTAGTTTTATTATTTATGAAATGGGAACGTGTTATGTGCAGACAATAATGTTATGCTTTCTTTCGTTTTCTTCAAGTATCGAATATATAATGATTAAATTGCAAATATGTGCTCGAGCTCTCTCTGACTCTCGTTTTAGTAGTGTTCTATTTAAATGTACTACTTTTGGCCTCTAACAGTCATAAATACGGATGTATTTATTTGGGCAACAAAACGCGCGTTCATATTGTTGTTGGATTGGTTTATTTTACTTCGCTTTTCTGCCACATTTGGTTATTGCGAAAATGAGGATGAGTGATGATATGATGAAATTGATGAAGGGACCTCATATGAACAATCCAGGCCAGGATTCGAACTCGTGATGAGTGCGCATTCTTGTCCTATGTGTTGTACTCTGCAGTGAATAATGAAATAATTTGGAATGAAAAATGTATCTCAGAACTCAAAAAGCCAAATGAATATTATTGAAGAAACTACAAAAAGGTGTGTTTTGTTTCCTGTTTTGTTTCTGTGCATAAAGTGGACTTAAAACACCAAATGAACTGTGCGGGAGTGGTTATCACAGCGCGCTACGACACCAGGAGTTCCGGGTTTGAACCCCGTCCTGGGCATGGGTGTTCTTTGTGTTTGTCCCTTCATTAATTTTATCGTATCATCTTCGCAATTATCCAAATGTGAGAAAAAAGCGACGCTAAGTAACAAAAATGAAATGAAATCAAATCATTGAGTGATTGCTCGATTTGGTTTATTTTACTTCGTTTTTCCGCTACTTTTGTCTAATCGCGAAGATGATACGATAAAATTGATGAAGGGACACACACAAAGAATACCCATGGCCAAGCTGAGATTCTAACCCAGAATCTCTGGCTTAGTAGTCAAACCAAATCGTTTTTTATTTTCGAATGTGGGTGGGGTTTACGTGTACTATTTTTTAGTACTCATTCATCATTTTGTAATCTTTTCTTGTTATTGACATTCTTTTTTAGGAATACTGGGCCCTAAAGGGGGGAGGGGTGTGACGCACGCCAACCCCACCCCCCTTGAGCACGCCACTGACTGCTACCCCAAGTTTCGACGTCACCGCACGTCACTGAGTTATTGATGAGTTTCAGAACATTGTACCTTTTGACAGACGTCCCTTGTTATAGATGACGTGTATTTTGATGTATTTGTTTGTAACATTTATGACCATTTTGTGTGTGTGTAATTTCTATGCAATTTGATTTTTTCTACTACATATATTCAGAAATTTTCAACACTGTCATTTAGTGAATTTATATTCCTTTACAAACATCAGTGCAGTTAAAGAGCCAAGTGATTGTGTTGCAAAATATGCTATTAAAAATGTACAAGACCTCATTGTTTTTCTTTGTGCACACCCAAATATAAAGTTCTAGCTACGCCTATGTGTACCATACATACATACACACACATACTTTTCTCGTAATTTTTTTTTTTGTAAAAAAGTGTGGGTACGGCATACCATTGCGTATCTCTAGAAAAGAAAATAATAGAATATAAAAAAATAAATGAATAATTATTATTACAATTGTATTACTTTCCATTTTTAAAATGAAGTTTAATTCATACCTCTTAAGCTTATTATTTCTGACTAACAACCGTACAAGTTTTGTAAACAAATATAAGATTGTTCATTAATGATATACTGAGATAAATAATTTTTGAAAATGCTACAAACGTATCAACCGTGAAGTATCACTGCGATATCTTGAGTTGCTTTCTTTTCTTATGTACGTAAAGGAACACGTAATTCTATTCTATCACTGTTGTGTAGGAATATTTCATTTCACATATATTGAAAAATCGCCGATGTTATTTTCGTAGCATTTTATAGGTTCACATTTTAAAATTTCATGGTTCGAGGGGGGGGGGGGCATGGCTCCTATGCCCCTTTCCTGGGTACGGGTCTGAGAGTACCCTCAAACTTCTTGATTACAAAGCACCAGGATTTCCTCTCGGTTACCTGTTTGAGAGAAGGAAATTCAAATTGTTAAGTTTAATTTTTTCATTTGACTCAATTTAATAATTAAGACAAAACATGAAAAACCAGTACCCCATTCTTTTTTTTCTTTCAGGCTGTCAGAGTGAACCGAGAGAGAATACTAAGAGTGGATGATGAGTTTACTCTTTCATGCATTGCAAAAGGTTCTCAGCTCATGGAGTTCCGATGGTATAAGGATGGCGTTTATGTCAATGTTACTGCAGCTCGAAGGTATTGAACATTTTTTTTCATGCCATAGTACCAGAATAGGAAAGGCTATAGGTTTTTTCATTGATTAAATATTGAATATATGAGTTTTTTCTTCAATTTTCACATAAATTACTGTTCTCATTACGTAACTATACACGTCATGGGCACTGTCTGCACAATGAAAACTCAGGGAACATGTAGCATCCTATGATGAAAAGATTGAATAGTTCAAAAATCACCTCAATATCTCTGGAAAAAATAAACTTCTCATATACCCACCTAAGGGAAAACCAATGTACTAGTAACGTTTCCGCAACAGCGTGTTGATGCCTCTGTCACATTGTAATAAAGGGGTCCAATGTTTGATCTGCAATGGAATCTGATTCCATTTAAACTGTGCATTGTCCCAATTAACCAGTGGTCAGAAGTAGCGAGCTACTTGTAGCTAGCTACAAAATTTGTAGCTGTAGCTGTAGCGACGCTACATTTTGAAAATTGTAGCGGTAGCGAAGCTACAAAATTATTGTAGTTGTAGCGGTAGCGAAGCTACAAAATTCCTGTAGTTGTAGCGAAAATTTCGCTACAGCTACATTTTCTCGGCATTTTGAGGTGAATTTTGAATGTGGCAACAGTGTCAGAAAAAATCGACAATAACCCTTAATTTTGCAGGAGGTTCATAAAGACAGTCTATTACGTGGAGATACAGATTATCTAGATTGTAGATTATAGATATCTGCGTAATTTATTTAATTAGTATCTGAAGAATTCAGATATCCAGATAACTAACTGACATATATGAATATATTCCTGCTAACAGCTACGTTTTTTTAGCTGCATCGCTATTTTGCCTCGTTTGCTGCACCACTGGAAAAAAGTGCCTCGTTTGCGTCACCCCCGGAACAAATCCTGTGGATATTTATGGTGTAAGATACACCAAAATGTCATTAATTGCTGTGTAAGACACAACTTGCGGTGCAAAAACGAGCAATGGAATATCCACTGCACTGACAAGGGAATAGTGCCAGCAATAAATGGCTCAGTACGTTAACAGCATTGATCATCGTCAGTATATAGGATCTCACCAGCAAGAAATTATTGTTACAAGAATGATAGAGTTTCTGGAATTACAATTATCTTCGGGATAGTATTTGTTCACAAATTTTAAAATTACAATACGTTCAGAACTCAGGTTTATACGACAGTTTCCTCAATAATTTTATCATATTGCAAAAAGTATGTACGAGTTATTGACTTTCCTGCAGAAATGACAATTTTCTTTAGTTAATATACATAGTTTTCAAATTTATGTATTTTTCCTACTTTTGCGTCACTTTTCTGTAACTTTTGCTAATCATGACATCATCATCCTTCGCTGTTTCCTGCCTCTGGCTGGGTCGGCATGGAAGTCAAGCCTCTCCATTTTTTCCTGGTCTTTCACAACTCCTCTCTTTCCAAGGTGTTCCAATCTTGTCCCCTAACACTCTCCATTATCTGCTCTTTCCACCGACAACTTGGTCTCCCCCTTGGCCTTATTCGCAATCCTTGTGCATTGTAAGCCCTTACTGGTAGTCTTTCTGCATCCATCCTCTTAATTTGTCCGAACCATCTCATCTGTGCCTGATCTATCCTGTCTTGAAGCTTGACCACACCCACTGCCTGTCAGATATCCTCATTCCTTATTCTATCCCTTCTAGTCTTCCTCAAAAGACTCCTTAGAAATTTAATCTCCACTGCCTGCATCTTTTCTTTGGCTCTCTATGTCATTGTCCAAGTCTCTGCTCCATACGTAATTATTGGCACATAGTATGTTACATATTACCTTCTTGCATTTCATAGGTACATCCCTATTCCATATTATTCTTCGAACACTTTGATATAGTCCACCACCATTCATTTGTCCTATTCTGTTTACCTCCTCGTCTATTCTTCCACTTCTCTCAATCATGACAATGAGGATGAATGGTTTATTTAATTATTCTCTTATCTATAGTCGCTTTCTGCCACTTTCGGCTAATTGTGAGAACGAGGAAGAATGATGAATGATGAGCAGTGTGGGGAATGGAGAAGCAGGAGGATCTCATCCTCCCAATTTGGCATCTTTCCTAGTTTTTGTTTTGAGTCCATTTTAAGCATAGATAATCTGATCGAAACTGGATCCTAACCACTTTGTGCCTCTGCTGGGTATCGAACCTGGGACCCTTTTGTAGTCAAAGGGCTCCAGGCACTTTTCATTCAAAATGCTGACTTCATATCAGTCTATAAAAAATGAAATATTTATTCTCAAGAAAAATATGTTGATGTGAACATAAATACGTAATCCTACCAAATTTTATTTGTGTATAGTTGTAATAATTAATTTGGGTAACCCCCTAATTGCAATATTCATATATAAAATTTGAATTGATTTGCCACTCGCATAGGTATGGTATTCTCAAAAACTATTGTAAAAATAAGTAACTGAAGTAACTGCTATCAAAATTATCGAATGACTGGGATCATGATAATAAATAACAGAATCTATTTACCAGTAAGTAGTAGGGGATTTTTTTAATACCCATATCGCTGTTTTCATTTTTTTATGCAGAAGTAGCGCAAAAAGTAGCGAGTAGCGAACAGGAGTAGCGTAGCGAGCTACTTTTAAAATGTAGCGTTCCGATCATTGCAATTAACCTATGTGAGACATAACTCAAAAGCTACTTACTGACCCAACAATTCAATGTAGAATACAACTACACAAGGTGTTCCAAAAGTTTATAGTGCAAACTCAAAACAGTGAAAAGTACACCATAGTAGAAGCAAGAAAGTCTAAGTAAACATGGGATTGCAAAGAAACCTTTGCGAGATAATTACAAATGTATGGTTACGATAGGCCATTGACTTGATTGTTTGTATACATTGTACACTTGTCAATTTACAAGTGATGTACCTGTTATACCTTCCATCCTGTACAGGATGTATGCTTTGTTTGCAACACCCCCTTTCAGCAGTGTTAAGTTTTAAACAAAGAAATCTCTGGGTGTGCAAATATATTTGCATTCATCTCTCAAACAGTTAGTTTGCTACCCCATGTTTACTGAGACTTTTTTTTTATTTTTCTGTCGTGTTGTTTTCACAGTTTCAGCTTGCACTATCACTTCTGGCACACCCTTTATAGCCAAAAATACAAAAATCAGAAGTATTCAGAAATCAATCTTGTGTTGCAAGGAATTATTAAAGTTTTATTTTTGCTGTAACATTTGTTTGTTCTAGATTTTCAAAAATATATTTCCTCATCTAGTACAAAATTGAAACAAAATGTTGTGATTGATGATTTGTGATCCGCATTCAATCTTAGCCTAGTTATTTAATTTTAGTTTAAAGAACATCTTTATTTTGCAGGCATATGTGGCAGACTTTACTTCCAAAGAACAGTGATAGCCAATACACGGCTCTATTAAGTATTGACCATGCCACAAAACTTGACACTGGACAATACACTTGTCAAGTGGTAGATTGGGGCATTCAGCACTGCAAATCCATTTATCTTGAAGTTTTGCTCCCGCCAATTGTCAAAGTGAATCCAATGAGTGTAACGCTTGAAAAGGTAAGTTTTAGTTAGGCAGCTTTTAGACTGAAGTGACAAATGATACAAGTGTTTCACACAAGAGTGGCAAGCACTCTGTGAAAAAAGTGTTCACGCCACACCAATAGGTGGTGGACCCCACCCCTAAGAAATTGACAATGTTCATTTAAAAATACAAGAAAGCCGAAAGTTTGTTACTCTTATTGTTAAGAACAGAAATAAAGTTCATTCAGTTAGTATTCAAACAGAAAAATCAAAGTAAAAATGCATTGGATCGAAAATATTGAGTGAAATATACAGGAACAAGGTTATAATCTACCATTTTATCCAAAGAACAAATTGTTCCACAGTTTTCAAAATTCTAATAATTACAATTGTAGGGGAGAGGTCACACAGCAAACTTTATAAAAAACATTCCCCCTAATATTTAAAGCCTTTTCTTGAATGAGACGTGCAAAAGTTATCAAAATGCATTTCAGATACTAACTGTATAAATGCAAAAGAAATAATAGAAAATAGTTGTGCTGGTATTCACTCGTTTGGTGAATCGAGTCTCCCCATTTATATAATAATAATATTTTTTTATTATTTTGAATAAAATTTATTTTTGTTGGTTTATAATATGTATTATTGTATAATAACATTTATAACCGTGTTAATAATACTTATTATTTTTCTACTATTCAACTTTTATCATTTGCCCAAACCCCTGCAAAAATTTGTGGCAATGCCATGCCTGTCAAAGTGAATGAAATTTTGGAAGCGTAAGACAGCATTATCAATGGCCTCGTGAAGCATTTCGCAAGATGTTGTTCACTGTGCACCAGATTTCAGTACCACATTTCAACCTGGTGATGAAAATTTTAACTTACATGTTTTTGTCAGCATTTGCTTCCACGTTGTCTCCACAACCAATCTACCAAGTTTTATCGATGCTCCAAACTGGTTCCATATGGCTCTGAATAGAGAAACTTTAATTCTGCCACCCGGTGTGAAACTGTTCATTAAATAAAATAAAAAAATGAAAACAATTAACTAACGATTATTACAAGAAACAACTACACACAATTGTATTAGGTTCATGAATCACAAATCTGAATGATGTGTGTGTTGTGTGTGTGTATTTTATACTGTAACCAATAGTTGAATGGTAACTGATTGTTTATTTTCTAATGTCTAAGCACATGCTCTTCCACACAAAAGATTTTATTCAATGCCACTATAAAGTATTTAACATTCCAAAATAATTATATTTCTGAAAGAATATAGCAACTTTTCAATTGACAAGATCTTGCTGGGTTCTGGGTAAGACATGAGTGTTCCTTTGTATTTGTTTCCTCTAACTTCAGTTTATCGTAATTTCTTCATATCATAAAAAATTAACCTGTGTAGTATTAAATAAGAAAAATACAGATATAATGGTTGACATTTTTAACTTCCATCTTACTGCTATCGCAAGACTCAAAGGACAACCTTGTCAAGTCATACTTGCCTTTTCACTAGTTAAAAATACTCTATAAAAAGTGAGACATTTTGTGTTCACTGTAGTTTTTATTTATAAATTTCACTACTTCCCCTTTTCTTAGTTTCACAATATCCATGGATGATTGGATGAAATATTGATTGTGTAATTTTGTGCTCTTTTTTCCATGGTTATTATCTTGTGAAAATGAAACAAAACAAAAATTAAACAGCATGTAACATTCGGCTGTACCTTTATCAATCCATGCACTGCGTAAAACAGTTTTATTTTTACTGACTGTGGTAAGTAACATTTTGTAAAGTTACAAAAGTTCTATTTAAACTAGAGCTAAGCAAATAGCACTTTGAACCAATACTGATGCCAATACTCCCACTGCTTCCTACCAATACCGACACTTGAAAATTGTAACAATTAAAAGTTGTTCCAAATAACAGTTACTATTAGTGTGTGAGAATTCCACTCTTAATTGTATGCATCAATTCACCAAGATTTTTGCTTTAAAATATTCAAAAATTACATAGGAATATTACATTGCATCTTGTGTTAGAAAAAAAAAACTAGTGCAAAAGTAAAGTAAACTTCGAATTTTGTATAATTTCCAGGATAATTTGACCCTGTCAAGCATCATTTTTATGGAGTCTGTAACAAATGCCGGAAAAGTATCAGCCGATATTGGTAAATATATTCCAACCAGCAGCATGCATTCTGGGTAGGTTAGATCTGCTGTGCCTACTCAGCTAAAATAACAATAAGTGTATGTGGAATCCTAACATGTGAATATATGTGATGCGAATAAAATATTTCCATCTTTGGCTCTTCATGTATTCATGAAAGCGCAGAAGCCTGTATGGGGCCAGGGACCTCACTATGAGTATAGGGTTTATTGAATGCGGCACCTCCCGGCCCTGCAGCAAGCATAAGAAAATGCTCAGCTGGTGCATGCGTGGCCATTGAATGTGCTCTTCACACCTTTAAGCACCGCTTACTGGCCAATGACATGATCCCACACACTTTTCTTATGTATTTTTCTCTCTGTGAGTATGTTGGAAGTGAAATATATTGTGCTGTTGGTTGTCACACTTTCAGTGAGAAACGTGATATTATAAAGACAGGGAAAACTGTTTACATAAGGAAAAGGAATACTTTTGCTATTTTAATATTCATAAATATTAACTGATTGATTAGCACGTGACTAACAAACTATTATGAAAATTATTATTATATTATTTTTCTAATGAACGGAATGTGTGGAACATAGAATATTAAGTCTGCAACATCTTAAATTCTCACCAGTACTGTCACAAAACACAAACGATCTCAAAGTCGTTTGTTTCACTTGTTCAGCTTGGCAGTATGGTTGTTTATGTAATTAATAGTTTAATTACGTATCATATCTAAGCAATTGTGCTTAAAGTCAAGTCCTGCTAAAATGTCTTCATTATTGTATGACCATTTTGAATTAGAAAATGTGAAATTTAAGTAGAGTTTGCCTTAATGTAGTGGACATTAATTGTTGGATACATTTCGATACCGATACCCCTAGTAGGTAGAAGCGTCACCCTTGGTAGGCAGAAGTGTCAGTACTGTCTCAGCTCTAATTTAAACTTGGTATTGTATGTATTTATGTTATTTTATGTCACCTTTCTGCCCCTTTTGGCTCAACACGATCATAACAGATGAAATAGGTAAAAGGGCACTCACAATGAACACTCAGTTCCACACTGGGGACTTGAACCTGGGATCCTCAGTAATGAGATCAAAAGTAGACCATTAGCATGCTCGGACACCAAGCTATATCTTGGTATTAAGTGTTGCAATAACATTGGCTTTAATATACTTTTTATTGTAATATATAATCATTGTATACTGACGTGATTTTCTTTTTTTATCGTATTATCTGCTCAAGCATTTTCTTTTATTTCAGGGACAGAATGTGAATATAACATGCATGTCACCAAATGACAAGCGATACGAGAAATTTGGTTACATTTGGACGAAAAACAAGAAGCTCTTGGGCATAATTCCTGGAAGAGAGGTTATAGAAGATTTGTACCCTGTTGGAACAATTTTAAAAATATTTCATGCACAAGTAGGAAGTAATAATATTTTATTTCTTTGTTTCTTTAATAATCAACTTGTTGTTTTATATTTTATGATTTCTAATTGTATTAATAGTTGTTATTTTACAATATTACATTGCAGCGATTGACTGTACATTGTATCTTTTATCATCGTTAATATTGTAGTGAGTGAATTGTGTTGTAGCTTAAAGAGAGATTTCACAGTACGCGGATATAATTTGGAGGCACACACCCGATTTTAAAAAAAAGGCATCTCATAAACTATCAATACTGATGATGTCAAGAAATGTCAGAAGGAGCTCACAATGGCACAGTGATTATTATTATTGTCTTGTAACCAAAGGTAAAGTTTGTTTGTGTCCAGTTTATGCTCATATACGCTAATCAGAACTGGAGGGCCTCCCCGATGGTGTAGTGGTGATGTCGTAGCCTTATAACCTGGTAGAGGCACATTGCACAGTGGTTTGTTTCTCACTTTAAACTTTACTAGTGTAGTTCCAGTCCCGATTAGCCTATCTGAGCATGAAGTGGACATAATTCAATTTGGGACTGGACCTACACTCCATAAGTTCAAAGTGGTTTTCAAAACACGCTGCAATGTGGATCTAGAATTCAGGTCCCCTTGATTACACAGTGGCAGCATTACCACTACATCATCAGGGAAGCCATTCTAATCAAATGATCCTCGGTTCTATCCCCAACAAGGCCACAATACAGAGGTTCAGATGGAACTTTTAACCATATATACATTTCTGATTAGTTAATTTGTGCATAAAGTGGATGGCGTGGTGTCGTTTTGTGGTGTACATAATTAGACTTGTAATTTTTGAATTGCCTCAATGTTCCAGTGGCATGTTAACTTCCCTTTTTCATGAAGATTTTTCTTTAACTGTCACACGTTAGGTTCAGTAAAGGTTTACTGTTAATTTTAAATATCTCCTGAAGTGGTCCTGTGGTCTTCTTAATTTTATAGATCAGAGAAGGGGTGCAATTACACATTTGCATTCATTTTATGTAACTAATGATTTATGTGCTGGTTTTGGTCATCCTGGATAACTGAGCCTGTAAATTAAAAGACCACAGAGTCTCGCCGATGGCATTCTTGTAACATTGTTGCCTCGTAATCAAGAAGTTTGATACCCGATGCAGTCACATAGCGGTTCAGATCATACTTTAAACTGTAAGTCCAGTCCCGATTAGCCTTTCTGTGCCAGACATCTCACGCAAGGAGGAGGGGAGATGGCTTAAATTTATGTGGGCTATTTCCATTTTAGAGAGCTTTCAGACCAAAATAACAAGCTACAAGTGACACTTGTCACCTGGAAATGAGACTGAAAGAGGAGCGCCTGTTCCAGTGTGTGTAGTTTGTGGTCATGTCATTTCCAAATGGAACCACCATGTTGCTTGCCACCTCAGTCTGAAAGCTTTCATAGACCTCAAAAGGGACAATGGCGTTTGCTATTTATTGTAACATTAATTGACTATGCATTATTAGTTTAAGCGATTTAGGCAGTGCTCAAAGTGGAAATTCTTACCTGTTGTGGGGGATGCTTGCGTTCGTCAACATGGAGACACTGCATTAGGTGGGGGGGATGCCTATGCAAATTCTCTTAACTGGGAGGATGCTTCATGAAAATGTCCATCCCCCTGCTCTCGTTCCATTTGAAAAACCATACTTAAGGGGGATCATGTTCTCAATCCTCCCCCTAAATCCCCCCAAGTGGTAGCTGAGTTAGGTGGTAGAGCAGCCTTAGGCTGAACCTCTCTCAGTAGAAAATAAAAATACTGCTCTATTCTATCCTTATGTTCTATAATATGAATTAGCATTTCTAGGTAGCTGGAAAATGTGAGATTTCACTCTACTTGGAGGTTACGTATAATGACTTCTAAAGAGAAGAAGGAACAATGAACATACAATTTGACTTGCACAATTCCCTTATCCAAATAGCCAAAGGGAAAGAAATATGTTTTTTCTAGAAGAAATATAAATCAGCTTAACTTTACCAACATGTTAGAATTAACACCTAGAAATAAGGAAAAATTATGCTTAAAGTTTAATAGTTTGTATAGTTAATTAATTCATCCTCTAATGTTGTTTTGTGAAATCTGCCATTTTAACATTAATAATTCTCTTATACCCTTGGCAGAAGTTTATAGTTACAAAATATTTGAGGGAAATGTTGGGAATATATAATTTTAGTTTTTGTATTTTTATACATTATACTTGCAGGAACTTTCAGAAATTGTTATTTACAATATTTTAGTGCTGTGCTGATTACTGAAATATTGATTACTTGCTGTAGAGTAAATACTTTACTTTCACTATGTACAAGTGGCATATTCAGGGAGAGAAAGACAGGGAGTAGTATTATTTCCAGTTGTTGCTAAGCTTTCCTAAGTAAAAAAAAAGTCTGTAAGAAGATAACAGTGACTCCTAAAAAAGTAGTCGTAAGTTATGAAATTCCTGTAATCTCTTCTAACAAGTTTTGCACGTGCACAGGCACCTATGCAATATACATGATAAAGCATTCAAGAGAATCATGTGAATTGCTTTTGCTGTTCGATACATGGTGGAGGCACATTTCACAGTGATTCGGATCCCAATTTAAAACTGTAGGTCCAGTCCCATTTAATGATTTAGTTTATTTTACATAACTTTTCCGTCACTTTTGGCTAATTGCGAAGATGAGGATGAATGGTAATAAGATGATACAGACATTAGTTCATGCCAGAGCCTTGCTATTGCAGTGTACGGTGTACTACAAGGAAGGAAGTTTGGAATTTGTGTGCCTTTGGAAATGGTCACCCCCTCCATTCCCAATTAGCCTATCTGTGCATAAAGTGGGCTTAAAGCAAAAAAACATTCATTCATTTCTATGCAAATCTGCAAACCTCAGAAGGTTTTTTTGTGAATGATCT
This sequence comes from Lepisma saccharinum, assembly GCF_977018435.1. Classification (NCBI taxonomy): domain Eukaryota; kingdom Metazoa; phylum Arthropoda; class Insecta; order Zygentoma; family Lepismatidae; genus Lepisma; species Lepisma saccharinum. Next base: position 17,316,856 of record NC_139229.1, read on the forward strand.
AGGAGGGTGTCTAAACAGATGTAACTTTTCAGTTTGAAATATTCGTGTGGTTCTTCAAAACGAGAAGTAGTTGGAAATAATATTTATTGGGGAACTGATTTAAATGTAAATACATATTTATGTATGAAGCTGAAATAAATATGTTGTATTCTCTTTGCACATCATGGCATGTAGACTCAAAAAAATTCAGTTTTTATATTCCATATTTGGACATATATTAGGTTTTCGCTCTTATTTTAGTTATTTTTACATATTATTTCCATATTTCAGAATATTTCTCAACATATACTCCATATTAGCACATGTATTAGCATACATGCCCCGTGTGACCCAAAGAGTTAGGTGAATTTCTTGCAAATAACTAACAAAGTCCAAAGCGATGTCGAACAAACGAAAGATTATGACCTTTTTGATAGTCTCCAATTGCATTAATTACTTTTCTGTCATCTAAACAATAATGTTTTTCCGCCTCCCAACTGTTTGCATTTGCTTGAAATTCCTGTTTATTTACAATTGTTGTCAGCAATAGCGAATGAGGGCTCAAGCATCGGCTCCTGCTTGTTACAAACGTTATTTTTGGCAACATGGCAACGTTGGAAGAGAGTCTTGAGCAGCCCTTTGCTAATCCACCCACGCTGCAACATGCGTGCCCAACAGCAGTGCCATAAGCAACGATTTTGTAGCACACGCATGGGATTTGTTTCTGGTTTCTCTTCAAGTTACAATGCTGAGAGAAGAGTAATCAATTGTTTTAAAACTGAAGAGCTACATACGTAGTGTCTTATTTTATTAAAAAGGTAATTTTTTTACAATTTTAAGTCCATATTTAACTCCATATTTTGGTGAAAATACTAAATATGTATTTGCATATTTAGCACATAAATATGTATTTACATATTTAGCACATCTTTACTAAATTTAAATCCATTCCCGGATAATTAAGATACTTAAGCAGGTTCAATAGCATCTCAACATTTCTAATTTGTCAGTAGTTGTAACTCAGTAACCTAACTTAACTTATAAACTCCATTTCCATTTAATATGCTCCATCGAACATTTGGTCCTTGCTTTCAGGCTTCTGCAACCTACACTTGTCACGTAAGTGGAAACATGGCCGTCCAGAACTTCAGTGTCCGCGTGGAAGTGGTCGATAAAGAACAGGTGCCATTGTGCCCTGAAGAAAAGTTGTTTGGTGTCATGTGGCCGGCAGCTGCTCCAGCACAGGCAGCAATCCAGGAGTGTCCAAAGAACTACTTAGGAAATGCAACCCGGATGTGTGTACTTGTGGATGTGAAACGTACCAAATGGCAGCTCCCAGATTTCTCCAACTGTGAATCGGAGTACCTTGAAAATATTTTCAAGAATGTAAGGAGGAATTCTTTATTTTCAAAACTGTTTTAGTACTTTGTTGATGGAACATGTTTTGTTCAATGCATTTGAATTAACTGTTATAGATCTAAACGATTTTGTTTGTTATGTGTGATGGTTTGGTACTTTAAATATCTGGTAAATTGATCAACTCAGTGTAACGAAAGGGAAATATATACTATCAATTGAATGTATGAGATATTCTGTGTCAGAAATATTGCCATTTACGACACATAATGTTTAGAAACTTTAGACAGACCAGACGAAGTTTGTACAGACCAAAGATTGTTTCAGCTAGCTTTGCTTGAGATTGGTTATCTGTTTTCACTTAGGTTGCGAGGGCATGGTGGGCCATTGATGAATTAGAAAACTACACGAGATAAGCCTGGTAATGACTTAACCTGGTCTTTTGTTCCTGCTGTGTGTGCTTTCATTTACACTTTCAAAAATTACTTTACAGTGTTTGCCTCCCCGATGGTGCAGTGGAAGTGTTGTCACCTTGTAATCAAGGGGTCTCGGGTTCAATAAGCAGTGAAGGAACATAGTGGTTCAGATCCCATTTTAAACTCTAGGTCCAGTCCCAATTAGCCTTACTGTGCATGAAGGTGACTTAAAACACCAACTCAACTCGATACAGTGTTAATTGTTAAATAAGTTTCATAACTGAATTCACTTTAATTTTGTGCATCAAATGTACGTATGTGTAGTTTCAATTGGTCTCTGTTTAGTCATGACACTCTTTGGTTCAAACCACATACTTGATCATTTCATGCCACATGCCTGCAACTTTGTAAAACACACCAAGTCACAAAATATGTTCATTTCGTTATCCAAAATTTTTGTATGTACCTCGATTATACCTCAGGTCTTAACCTTCTATCACATCTTCATTACAACCTATCCAGTACTGAAGAAGAATTAAGGTCAATCAATAAATTTTGATAACCAAATTATTGTCTTTGTTAATTTTGGCATACATTACGTTACTGTTCTAAATCATGGATGCATTCTCATATATCTGAGTTGTGTTACCTACGTACATAATGAAAGGCTGCATGTTTAATCAAAATTGCATATATGAAGGACAAATACAGACATCACTGGTCACTTATCTCAGAACACAGACATGAACTTAGTCTATAAATAGCAATCTTTATTAGACAAGTAAGTCTATTATATCACTTTACATCTTAGAGCTCAACAAAAATTAGAAAAACCCTGGCAAATTCATGAACTAAAGTGGACAGTCATTTGTTAAAAAAGGTTAAGGTAAACACTACAGCTAACAGAGGCTCAATAATACAGTGTGAATAGGAAGGGCAATATAATAATAATTATCCTGGTGTTATTTTATCACTATCAGTTAATTTTGGTCACTTCAACCTTTTCACATTTCAGTTTCGAAATTTGATGCTGGGTTACCAGAACACCACTGGACGAGCTACTCTGCAAGCTTTACTCTACTACCTGCAGAACCGTACCTTCCTGTATCCAGGCGAAGGTGAAAGAGTAATAGAAATAGTGAAGGATGTTCAGTCTTATTTGAACAAGTCCAATATTGTTGAGGAGTTCCTGGAATCATCTCAGGCATTCTATCACATAATGGCTCTTCTGCTAGAATTTGATCACTCAATCATAAACAGAAAGGTAAGGGCAATTATCAACTTTATATATATATATATAAAAAGTGGATAATAATGTAATAAACTATATATATATATAGTTTGTAGTTTGATGTAGTTTCCATTACAAAACTAATATTTACCTTATAATTTGGCACACACAAATGTACTATATACAAATTTAGCAAAAAATAAAAGCTCAGCCAAACTTAGCACTGTCAACATCATCAGAGTCAACATATCGCATGATGGCAATACTGAGAGAAAGAATTATACAGGGGTAAAGCAGTGGAAGTGAAAAATCAGGCAGAGCCAGGACTGACTCTGTAGCTCAGTTGGTAGAGAAAAGGCATTGTGTGTCGGAGATCCTGGTTCTAGTAATGCCTGTATTTTACTATTCAATTTCTATGTAAAAATTAATCATTGTCATCCATTAATTAAGATCGCGGTTCTATCATTCACGGCTTGTACTAAATTATGGCAATTTTTTATTGCATCAGTATTCAGTTACCTGTATTAAAACTGAAACTCCTATCTGAAAGAAGTAAAAAAAAAATATTACATATGTGCATTTACTTGTAATTTTGCCACTTCGGTGGCCCAGCACATTAAGCATTCAACTCATGAACCAAAATTTTACATTTTACTGCATTATACAATTTACTGGTCTGTTTCCAATGAGGCAACATGTTAAAAATATTTCTGCATTTGATTATCCCCACCTTTGTAAGTTCTTTGGTCTCAAATCTCTTTATATGTATACATATGCACTCACTTTCACTTTTCTTTTCTTTCTTTCTTCGGTTTACCAGCCAGGCTACGATGGCATTTGCTTCCAGTGTTTCGAGTACATACATTAGTACGAGGGCTAGTCAAAAAGAATGAGAATGATTTGTTTTACTTGCAAAATACATTAGGCAGGGCCCAGGTTCATATGGTCTTTTTCGAAGTAGTCCCCATCGAGTTGTATACACTTGGCCAAATGTGTCTGCCAGTCCTGGAAGACGTGCTGGAACCCGTCTTTTGACATCTTCTTCAGAACGGCCTATGATGAGTCGAAACGCTTGCCCCGCAGCTCCGATTTCAGACGGGGGGGGGAGAGGTCACACAGAGCAAGATCCGGGCTGTATGAAGGGTGCAGGACACATTCAATGTTTTGTTGAGCCAGATATTGGGCAACAACTTTGAAACGTGAGGGCATGCATTATTCTGGTGTAGGCGCCAACCAGATGGATGCAGCTCAGGACATTTTCAATGGATGTGTTAAGCCAGGGTCTTCAAAACTATCACGTAATACTGCCCAGTAATGTTGATAGACCATTCCACAGTAGCAGCCCTATTTCACATATCAATTAGTCATGTTGGACAGGAAACTTTTATGTGTAAATTTTTTACTAGAAATTTTCACGATCAATGCACATAGATATTCGTCATTGTGCTTATCAAGTTGTGTGAAAATAAATATACCTTCTTCTGAATTTTCCCCTGTTAAGTAAAAAAATGTTATGACTAAATCTGTTAGAATTCTATTTCTTCTTCGCATTACTGTTAAATAATTATTAATTTATTATATGTGCAAACGTGTAAAATATGATATTTGGAAAAACACGAACATATCAATTTCTTATTACGTTGGCTGTTATACGAAATTCATCATTCAAACTCACATTACTAGTAGAGTAAATTTGTGAGTTATCGCCCCTCCACTTTGGTTCACCACGAGCTGCCACTGCACAGTAGTCGAAGAAGTAAATCACCATTACCTTATTCGTCGACGGAACAGCTTTGGCGTCGGAGAACTGGGTGATTTCCAGACTGTGCTCGCCTATTTGCTTTCGGAATCGTAGTGGTGAAGCCAACTCTCGTCACCAGTTACGATGGAATTCAGGTAGGCCTCGCCATGTTCCGCTCCTGACACATCTCCACTCTCACTTGCTTCTGTTCAGGCGTTAGCAATCTCGGCACCCATCTTGTACATATGTGTTTCATGTGCAAGCGATCGTGCAGAATGGTGAACACACTACCATTACAAATCTGTAACACGTCCGCCAGTTCATATATTGTTATTCGGTGATCTTCCCAAACAATGATGGCAGCTGTGTTAGCCATTATCTCGTTCACTGTGGTAGCTGGAGCACCTGCACTGCCCTGCGTTCTTGTGTGTGTAGGATGAATTTGATAAAAAAAAGTTGTGAAAGTGAATATTCATAATAATTAACGGATTATATATTCTGTCAAAAAAGTACCGGGAATTGTTAAATAAAACACACAATTTTAATTTATTCATCACTATTTATTTTGTCGCCTTCAAAGTAGGACCCATTTTATGCAACACACATATGCCAGCATTTTTTCCAGTCTTGGAAATACTTTATATAGGCTCTCTTCGGTATGCGCTTCAGCTCCTTCCACGAATTTTGCTTTATGGCTTCAATCGAGTAAAAACTGGTACCCCGGAGTGGCAATTTTAGTTCTGGAAACATAAAGAAGTCACATGGGGATCTGGTGAATATGGTGGTTGTTCGATGGTATTTATTGTGTTTTTGGCTTTAAATTCGATCACAACTGTCGCTCTATGCGATGGCGCATTATCGTCGTGTAAAATCCACAAATTGATCTTCCACAAATCTGGCCGTTTCTGACAAATTTTCTCACGCAAACGCTTCAATACGGCCAAATAGTATTCTTTATTGACCGTCTGTCCCTCTGGAATGAATTTATGATGCACCAAACCACAAATATCGAAGAAAACAATGAGCATCACCTTGACTTTTGAGCGACTTTGACGTGGTTTTTTCGGTTTCGGCTCTTCTTTTGTCCTCCATTCTGATGACTGTTGACTTGTTTGCATGTCAAACTCGTAGACCCATGTCTCATCACCAGTTATGATGTGTTCCATGAATGAAAGGTAAATGTAAAGTGCTCCCCTGTGCATAGCACCATGCTATGAAGGCGTATAGGGGGTGTGGGGGTTACGCCCCACACTTTCTTGATCCGGTCGTGAGTGGGGGTGATGTGATCAGCATCACGCCCCTGACCGCCTTTACCCCCCAGGTACCCATGTTATTCGATGCTGGGTGGCCGCCGGGGCCATTTCCATTGTTAGAAAAGTTCCCGGATTTGAACCGGCCGGGGATCGAACCCGGGACCTTTAGCATGGTAGTCAGACGCGTTACCAACTGAGCCACCGCGGCCAATGTCAGAATTGGCGCGATCCAGCATGTCTAAAGAGACCTGCTCATGGTACTGTTTTTGAAGAAAATTCAGCTCTTTTGGAACAAGCCATGCGGCGACTCGACTCATGCCCAAAATATACACCAAAATCGATTGAACAGACTCATGAGAGATGTTAAGGTCAGTAGCTATCTCTCTTAAGCTGGAATGGAGATTATCGAACACAATTTCCTTCACTTTTTCGATGTTTTCATCGGTTGAAGAGGTCGAAGGTTGTCCAGAACGAGGCATGTCTTCGATGATCTCTCGGCCCTCCTTGAACACTTTGTACCACTCATAAGCCCGTGTTTTTGATATAACTGATTCACCATAAGTCTTTTTTAACATTTTTAGCGAGTCAGCACACGAAATTCCGTTCACAACACAAAATTTAAGGCAAACTCTTTGTTCAATAATTTCGTTCATTGTAAAAATTGTGATGCACTACTGAAGTGGACTGATTCAACCTGCTGCTGTAAACAAACTGGTTGACAGATTGCACTCATGTTTCGCATAGTAATTAAGTACAGAGCTACCAACTTATGGAAAAAAGATTTCTAAAAAATCATTTGCGCGGGCCTTTTAAATTACAAATTCCAGGTACTTTTTTGACAGAAGGTATATTTAATTGAAAAACACAAGGTTCAAAACATGTATGGAAACATTTCATTTTTGGACTGGAAATCCTGGAAATGTGAGGGAATTGCAAAATAAAAAAATCGTAGCAACTTTGTAGTTGTACTTACTGGGAAATAAATTCTGTTTTTTTTATGTGTAATAACATAAAAATGTGATATTTATCAATTTTATCTTCTTAACCCTTAAACAGGATGTTAGTTGGAAGGGAAGGGGGGTGTTTACTCGAACCTTGCAGATGTTTCTATGGTATAAATGAGAAATGGGTGGAGCGATGCTTACGTAAGTTTTCCTGCTGGGAATGCTTCCCTGTAAATTTTGTCACCTTGTAATCAAAGGGCCCCAGGTTCGATACCTGGTGGAGGCACACATAACGGTTCAGATCCAGTCTCAATTAGCTTATCTTTCATGAAGTGGATTCAAAACAAAAACTAGGAAAGATGCCCAGTTGGGAGGATGGAATCCTACTGCTCCTCCATTTCCCACACCCTCATCATCATTCATCATTCTTTCTCACTTTCACAATTAGCCAAAAGTGGCCAAAATCGACTCTTGATACGAGAAATACTAAATAAACCATTCATCCTCATTGTCATGATTAGCAAAAGTTACAGAAAAATAGGGAAGTAGGGAAAATACATACATTTTGAAAATGTACTGTATATTAACTAAAGAAAATTGTCTTTTGTGCAGGGAAGTCAATATCGTAACTCACGTGTAAACCCGAGTGTTCTAAGTGTGTTGTAATTTTAAAATTTGTGAACAAATATGGCAAAAATAATTGTAATTGCAGAAAGGGTATGTCTATCGTTCTTGTAACAATAATTTCTTGCTGGTGAGATCCTATGTATTGACGTTACCAATGCTCGTAACGTACTGAGATATTGATTGCTGGTACTATTGCTTTGTCATTGTAGTGAAAAATGGATCGTTTGTTTTTGCACTGCAAGATGTATTTTACACAGTAATTAATAACATTTTGCTGTCTCTTACACCATGGATATCCACAGCATTTGTTCTGGGGGTGGCAAAAACAAGGCCTATTTCTCCCCCAAAATAGCGATGCGCTCAACAAAATGTATATGTTAGGTGAAATATATTCACATATGTCAGTTAGTTCTCTGGATATTATAATTATTCAAATACTAATGAAATAAATTATGCGGATATATATATAATCTGTGATATCACGATTTTTACAACCTACAGTGCTCAAAAAAAGTTTGTGATCATTTTATTGTACTAGATACATGGAATCATATTCAAGAGTACAGGGGAGACATACAAACAGAAAGAAAACAGTGCAGCCATGCAGAAGAAACAAAATCACACGAGAAGCATAAGATTGAAAGTGTGGGATGCGAAACAAAAAAGAAAGGCAGTGTAATACCGTGTACCTACGGCTCGCAGGCATGCTTGCGATCAACAGATGGGAGTTCAGTACCGTGTATAGCCACCTCGAGCCCGAAGGCATGCTTGAACATGACGGGGCATGCTAAGGAAAAGAGCATTCAACTTCTCCTGAGGAAGACTGTCCCACTCTTGAATGGCAGCCTCCTGCAATTGCACCTTGTTCACAGGAGGATTTTCGAGGCTGACAATTGCTTGCTTCAGGAGACCCCATGCATGTTCCACGCAGTTCATGTCTGGAGAATACGCTGGCCACACCATGCATCGAATGCTGTGCATATCAATGGAACTCCTGAACCACTCTGGCTCGATGTGGTCGAGTGTTATCATCCACCAGCGTGAAGCCATCCCCCACAGTTGTAGAGAAACCTGCTACCACGGGTTCGAAAATAGCGTTTCTGTACATCAGACCAGTCACGTGATCTTGGAGAGGAATTAGGGGCGTACATCGACCAAACATGATTCCACCCCAAAACATGATGGAGCCCCCTTGCTGCTGGTGACGTTCCTGGACGAAGGGCTCGTTCAATCTCTCATCTGATCGTATACAAACCCTTATGCTTTTGCTTAACGGGTGCAGACTGATGGTGACCTCGTCTGTAAAGAGTGTGTGCTCCCACTGTTCCTGACTCTATTCACTGTGCATTCTTGTCCACCTTACACAGTCTCTCTTATGGTGTGGATTAAGAGGAACCTTGGGTATGGGTCTTCCTGATGTCAATCCTTCCTCATGAAGTCGATTCCGCACTGTCTGATTGGAAACATTCACTCGTGAGGCCTTCTGCAGATCCTGGCACAAACTGGTAGCAGTTGCAGTGGGTCTACGACGTGCCGAAATCACCACGTACCGATCTTCACTGTGTGTTGTTTTGTGTGGTCGCCCTGTCCTTGGTCGACCAGCAACTGATTGTCTCTCCCTGAACTTTTTCCACACTCGAGAGACATCACTTTCGCTCACTCCAACACGGGCAGCAACGTCCACTTGGCGATATCCCTCTTGCAGCAGCGTTACAATTCGAATGCGGTCCGTAGCAGAAATGGTTGCTCGAGGCATGTTGCCCTTCGTTTTCCACCCACTGTCTGTGCAGTTTCCAACTAACAAGTGTGGATAAGACACGGACAATGCCTCCCATCGGACTGCTTTCAAATCTGCTCAGGGATCATGTGGCAACTACTGCCCTCTATCTGCTGAATATCGAACTCACTTGGGGCATTATGTCGGTTTCTGTCTAGGGCATTGCTCACATAATGAACATTGTATACCTTTTGGGGATATTGTAACTCAAACTGCATGCAATCATAATATGCAAAACTTTTTTTGAGCACTGTAGGTTATCCGTATTTCCATGTAATAGACTTTGTCTTTATGAACCTTCTGCAGATGTAAGCATTATTGTAGATTCTTTTTACGCTGTTGCCACATTCAAAATTTACCTCAAAATGCTGAGAAGAAATGTAGCTGTAGCAAACTTTTCACTACAACTACAGGAATTTTGTAGCTTTGTTACAGCTACAGCTACAATTTTAAAAATATAGCACTGGGACAGTTTACTCTGCCCCTGCTGGATCCCTGTGTTTCATTGGCATATACCGTGCCATTACAGAGAAATGAATTCCAGGCACGACTGAGTTGGGATTCCACATTCCTGTAGAGATTCATGCTTTCGGCTATAGCTTCTTCTACTCTTCTGTCATAGTAAGCAGCTTATTTGGCTATGAATTTGGTGTTTGCAAATAAAATTCTGTGACCCTCGGTCTTGCTGTGTGCTGCTAATCCTGACTTTTCGGGTTGGAAGAGTCTGATGTAGCCTTGATGTTCCTCTCGTCACTGTTCTATGGTGTGTCCTGTTTGTCCAATGCATGGTCCTACATTCACATGGAAGCTGTATACCCCTGGTATTCAAAGTTCCAGGTCACCATTTTCAACCTCATTGGCATGATTGGCCAAAAGTGAACCCTACAATGCATATGTGGGGTCTCTCAGACCCCACATAGTATATTAAGGCACCTTCTGACACAATAAATGCACATCAGTTCTTCAGTGTTTGTGACATCTTACATCTGAATGTGTTCTTATAACGTACGAAATTATAGCCCCGTACCAATAACAATTTTTGTGAATTTTGTTATTTTGTATCATTACCCCATGTTTCCATATGTGGGGTCGTTCAGACCCCAACAAGAAATAATACATTTTTTGTAATGTTAGGCACTAGTTCTGTCATAGTAATGCATTTTGCTCTCATTCAACTCTAGCATCGTGCTTTTACAGGTGATGGCGCTAATGAATCAGCTTCACATCTAGTTCATAATATTCGTCTATAAAGCTATACTCCTATTTGGCCGCATTACTGTAAGAAGAAGAAATACATACTATTTGTCATGTTTCTTCCGGTAGCCCTTTTGCTGTGCATCACCAATATTATTTACAACTTGTCACCTTTCTTTCTGAAAAATAAGTTATTTATGTAATATCAATGATGCATAGGATACTTGAATCGTGACAGGTTTGTGTTAGTGTTGCTTCCTATGAGTGTGATTTAGAGATTTGGAGCTTTTTTCAAGGTATTTGTTTCAACCAGTGAGAATGAGTTCTAAAAAACGGAAGAATGAGCATTCTGTGAATCCAGAAGATGGTAATTAGAGTGAATTTGTCTCTGAGGGCTTGCTGAAGAGGGAGTTTTATCCTCTGAAGAAAGTATTCAGGACAGTGATGCAGGAGGATGCTTCGAAAATGCCCAGGACATGTGCTCCGAAACATCGAGTTCAGCTGAAAGTGAATTAGACAGTGGTGAGATTGAAACATTTTCTTCGGATTCAGAAGCTGCTGCTTCAACTATTTTGACCAGAAGAGATGGTACAATTTGGTCTTCTGTTCCTAAACCTATTGCACAAACTCGTCAACACAATGTGCTTCACAATGCCCCTGGACCTGCACCAGGAACTATAACTACCACGCCAAAGAACCCATGGGAGTATTTCATTACGGAAGTAATATGTGATGAAATATTATATTGCACAAATCTTGAAGGTAGACGCATCGCTTCACAAAAAGGGAAAATCTGGCAAAATGTTACTACTACTGAGCTACGTAATGGATATAGCCGTACTGAATGCATTCACTCTCTTTGTGGAGCAAAATCCTCATTACTGCAAGGAAGTGAAGAAGAGTAGAATACAATTTCTGAAGGAGTTAGCAATGCAGCTGACATTACCAAACATGGAGAAACGAAAACAAAACCCAAGCAATCTCTTGCGTTGTGGTGTGATTGCTGCTCATTCTGACGACCCCACAGCAACGAAAGGAAAGCTAAAGAGATGCTTTCTTTGTTCCCGTAATAATGACAGAAAGAGTGTAATTGTTTGCGTGAAGTGTAAAATAAATGTATGTGCTGAGCATTCTAATGTATTCTGCACTGAATGCAAGTAGAAACTTAAAACTTGCAGCCATGCTCTAGAGATAAAAGTGTAGTTTATGCTGTTGCATTACAAGAAAACTGCAATTTTTTAGACCTGTGTGTGTGTCCTGTTGTTGTTGATATAATGTCCATTGTATGATAAAACATAAGCTAAATAGTTTAGAGATAATAACAAATAAGTTTTTATGAATATAGATGGAAATCTGACGTCCAAATACACTAATTACGTACTAATGTTGAAAAAAATAACTTTATAGTGCTACTGTAAAGAATGTTGTGAATTCTGCTGCATCTGACAATAAAAAAATTTAATATGTTTTTATTATTTTTTTTTTGTTTGTTTGTAAAAGAATGGGAGGTAAATGTTAGAATAGATCTGTTAGAACTTGGTGTGGATAGTAATAACTGGATTGGGAGTGCGCAAGACAGAAAGAGGTGGAGGTTTTATATTGCTTCGGTGATAAACCTTCGGGTTTTGTGATGCCAGAGAGATAGTTAGTTTGTAAAGGTTGTGATAAAATACGTGTGGATATCTCAAAACGACATTAATATGTGATTTCCTTATCTTGTTGTAGACAAAATATGTATTTCTGATTACTTTTACCGATATATTTTGATGGGGTCTACCAGACCCCACCTATGTAAAGTTGTAAATATTTTTGGGTATGCGTCCTAGGGTTAAAAATGCAATGTAAAATAAGAAAAAATGTAAAAACCTGTAACTTTATTCAGTATAATGCACTATAGTGTTGAAAATGTAATTCTGCATAACTTTGTTACCATTAACGTTTCTCAGATATTATTTTAGTAGGGTTGGGCTGATACCACTGTGAATCAAGACTCATGGTTATTCTCAGATTTCCAATGATATTGATGCTTGAAAATTTTAATAATTAAAAGTTGTTCAAAATATTAATTAATATTAGTGTGTTAGCATCAATTTACCAAGAGTTTGACTTTAAAATATTCAAGAATTACATCAGAATATGAAATTATATGTTATGTATTCACAAAATCCAGTTTTTCACGCAAAACTGATTCAAAATAAGATGAAACTTATAATTTTGCTTAATTTGCAGAATAATTAGGCTCGCGTTAAGTGTCTGGCAGAATTTTTGCGGATCCTGTGAAAGACTAAACTGCTGGAAAAGTATCGGCCGGAATCAGTAAATACATTCCAACCAATACCGATACCATTGATATCGGCTCAACCCTAGTAAATAGATAATGCTTGACAGAAATATATAAATATAACCATCTCCAAGCTGCATTTAAAATGTAAGCTTCAACATGCATTGCTTACTTATCTGTAAAAAAAAAAAAAAAAAACAAGTAAATAACAATTCCACATTATTTGTGAAAGAAAGTATTTTAATCACATTAATTTCTCTGACACACTGCCCATTAACCATTTGTCTTTGGAGGCAGTTTTGTATCGCTGAAATCAACAGGAGAGTAAACTACTTTTTTAGTATATATATACGAGGCATGTCAGGAAAGTAAAAATACCACGGATATATATCTTAAGAAATATATATATATAGGGCTGACCAGCTGACATATCACAGCCCGCACTTCGCATTTGGTGGGATTCTTTTTTGTTGCAGCCATTTCCAGCACATGAGACTCACAAAAGACTCAGTGCAGCACTGCGAATGAACACTATTGGAAAGAGTAAGGATCAGGGTTACTGTCAGCGTTGTCAACTTATGCCCTACATATTTTTCCTAAGATATATATCCGCTGTATCTTTACTTTCCTGACACACCTCGTACATATTTTTAAAAAATTAGGATTGTTATTTTTCACAGAGAGGTGGAATTTTGATCCTTTTTGTGCCATGAATATTAATGTATTGTTTAAATTGCTCCGCTGTCCTGATTTCAAATGAAGTTTATTTTATTGTTTACAGAAGGTTATTCAATTCCAGCAACAGATGAAAACTCATGCCCTCGTATGGGGCTCATTAATGACTCCCCCAAACTCTGGTCACATTGTTTCCAATTCACTTGTTGTAGATATTGCTTGCTTGGAAGGAGGGATCCCAAACAATATGCATTTGCCACTCCACTCAACCAGGTGAGATACTGCTCATATTTCTTTCACATGCATAGATTATAAAATAGTAACTTTTCCCATTGTTTCTAATTAAATACAAAGAACATTTTTGTAAAAACTTCTCATCACTGTAAGAACAGGATTTACTACAATGCCAAACAAAGATGTAACTGTTCTGAATTTATTTATTGAATGCACAGGCATATATGTAAATAGATGCCCTTGCACGTAGAAAATATATGTGCCTGTAATATTTCAGGTGTGTTTGTTGGACACACAACCAAGTGTACTGCTAATGGCTTTTACTAACTTGTCAATATTCTATTGTTACAACTCATGCTCATTCTTCATATTGATAATTTCTTGTGTATGTCAGATCTACCTAATTTGAGTAAAAAAATACTTTATTCTTTTGTCTAATTTCTTCTTTGTTAGCAAGGCTTTATTTTTAAGGTTCCAAGCAGTTAGTTCTCTAATACATGCTCTGGAATTATTAAAAATATGATTAGTAACAACAAGCATGAACAGTGGCAAGGTACATAATCATACTGGTAGAAACATATTTTTAATACACGTATAGAACATGTAACTACTACCTGAATTTTTTAGGTTTATCTTTTGCAAAGGGAAAAAAAATGTGCCTTTTCTTACAAATGGTGTGTAACCCCTCAGCCCCCTGCAAGTGGGGGAGGGGGAAAGGCACACACTGCTTATTTTGCAAGTCAGTAATATGTATTTGTTCAGTCATAATGATTATATTCACCATCTGAACGTGTGTTCAAACCATCAAGTTGTCAAAATTGGCCACTAGAGCCAGAAAGATGCTTTAATATGCAGTGTATTATCATCCTCTAAAATTTTGTACATAACATTTACTATGCACAAAGAAGAATGCTATTAACTATGGTTAATGTGTGTTAATTAAGCCATAAATATTCTGTTTCAAATTTGCTGCTTTCACTTTACTTTTGTTCATATCGGAGAATTAGTCTAATCTTTAAACTGATGTATCTTTTCAGTTATCCATCCTGGTTCACAGACAAATTAGATGTTCGTATTGAACCTTTTGCCACTGACCCTACTGGAAATGGCACATTCAGCATTGCAATTACAGTATACAGGAACCTGTCAAAATTTCTACCCTTGCGATATGTCAAAAAATTGGGGTAAGTTGTATATGTTTAGTTGGGAGTTGATTTTATAATACTAATTTTTCTTAGCATTCTTTCCAGTGGCCTGTGTTATACAATTATGATGTTTTATTGAGCACTTTCTGTTTGATGATACATACGAAGGTCACTATTTATATTTTGAGCCTTGGCAACACTGATTGAAGTTAGGTGCGATTTGACGTTTGCACGGAATCGTCTGGCATTATTGACCATAACATACTTCAAATGTTTTGTCAATAGCTTCATTTGTGTTGTTTATGTTGCCTTGGAGATTGCGCGACAACAATAAAATGGAATTAACTCGTGAACATTTTCGTGTGATGATTTTTTACAATTTTCGACGTGGATTATCAGGACAAGAGTGCATCGATCAACTTACTTCCACATTTGGCGATGAAGCCCCATCCTTTGCCACTGTGAAACGCTGGTATAACGAATTTCATCGTGGCCGCCATTCGCTCACCGACGAGATTCGCGAAGGTCGTCCAAAATCAGTTGTTGTTCAAGAAAACATTGATGCTGTGCAAAACCTAATACTGCAAGATCGTCATGTGACATACTGTGAGATTGAGGCAACCATAGGCATTAGTTCCACCAGCATATATAAAATATTACATGATCATTTAGCTGTGAGAAAGGTATGTTCTCGTTGGATCCCACACAATTTGACAAAAACTCAAAAAGATGCTCGCGTCAATTGGTGCAAACAAATGCTCAATAAATACAATCGTGGTGCTTCAAAAGACGTATATAAGATTGTAACAGGTGACGAATCATGGATATATGCATATGAGCCGGAACGTAAACACCAGTCGAATGTATGGGTGTTTCAAGATGAACCCAATCCAACAAAAGTTGTTCGTGCTCGAAGCACATCGAAACAAATGGTCGCCTGTTTTTTCGGGAAAACTGGTCATGTGGCAACTGTGCCTTTAGAGGAACGTAGAATGGTCAACTCTGAATGGTACACAACAATTTGTTTGCCAGAGGTCTTCGGTCAAATACGTAAAACAAACAAACGCCGTCGGATCATTCTTCATCAAGACAATGCCAGCTGTCACACATCTCGTCTAACAACCGACTTTATGAACAGTCAAAAAATCGAATTGATGGGTCATCCGCCGTACAGTCCTGATTTGGCACCCAATGACTTCTTCTTGTTCCCGAATGTCAAGAATAAATTGCGTGGACAACGATTTTCGTCGGCGGAAGACGCCGTTGATGCGTTCAAAAACCATATTATGGAGGTGTCTCAAGAAGATTGGAAAAACTGCTTTGACAAATGGTTCGAATGAATGCAAAATTGTATTGACCATAAAGGAGAATACTTCGAAAAACAATAAAACAGTTTTCAATGCCAAATTCCTGTTTTTTCATTGTTAGGCTCAAAATATAAATAGTGAGCCTCGTATGTATATTCATAGTATAGATGCTGAATCACTGTACAACACAAACACACTTTTACAGCATGTAGAGGATATAAAGACAAGCACTTTTGGTTAGTAATGTATTATATTGTTTGAAGCCTCATTTCAATACTACAAGCACTCAACATGACATTTTACCCTAGGCAATTATGCATCACAGATTCACAGTTGCTGCTCGCATTGTAAACATTTTTAATTAAGCTTTTTTCAACTTGGAAAATTTGGATTTATTTAAAAAAAAAAAAAAAGTCAATAAGAATAAATATTCGCTAATCATCTGAGAACAATTGAATGTCTTAAACAGCAGTATAATTCTTAACTCTGTGAGGACAAAAGTCTCAGGAAATAGCCTTTTTCTTGTGTGATAAATGCATTCAGTTCATTAGCTACTGTCACGTGCCCTACTGTGCAAGTGACAATTAAAAACAAATTGTCCACTACTATTCCTTTCAAGTAAGACACTAGTTGCCCTTGATGCTGGGTCAACACCGAAATATCAGAACTCTTACAGACTAAATTAAATAACTTGGGTTCTTACTAGACTTATTTCCTTTAATCCCATGGGGGCCATACGGCCAGAACAAAGGATCTCCAGTGTACTCTGTACCAGCTTCTTAATCTCTCCCCTCCCCCTTCAGATCTGCCTCAACACACTATCCTGCTTCCTGTTTCCCTAGGGATTCAATTTCGAATCTTCCTTCACGATAACATTTTCCTTCTACTAAGAGTGTGTCCAATCCAGGAATACTTCCTTTATCGCTTCTCCAATAGGGGTTTTCCCTGTAACCCCCCCCCCCCCGAGCCTATTACGCCAGCCTCCATGGCAGAGTGGTTACACAGTGTGCTACGATGCCAGGGGTCGTGGGTTCAAATCCAGACCTGGGCATGGGTGTTCTTCCTTTGTGTCCCTTCATCGATTTCATCATATCATCACTCATCCTTACTCCTTGGCTGCTACACAGCCCCTAAAAGGCCTTGGCCTCTCTCACAATGATAGCCCATTCTCTTCTATTTTCTGCTCTACGTCTCCACCGTCTTACTCCCATCCTCCTAAGGTCCTCCTCAACGTCCTCCAACCATCTTTTCCTTGGCCTTCCTCTTAATCTTCTCCCTCCTGGTGTCCCTTCATAGACCTTCTTAACCGCTCTGTCTTCAGGCATTCTTTCCACATGTCCCAGCCACCTCAGTCTCATGCTTCTTATATCGGAAACTATATCTGTTTTTTTGTAGAGTGCTCTAAATTCATCGTTTCTTCTTATTCGCCATTGTCCATTCTCATTTACTGGCCCGTATATTTTCCTCAGAATCCTTCTTTCCAATCTTCGCAAAATTTCTTCTTCTGCTTGCACCAAAGTCCATGTTTCTGCTCCATATGTCACCACTGTCTTTACCATTACCTGATATACTTTGATTTTCAAGGTTGGGGGCTCAGCATGGGGCTAACGATCCTATCCCATTAAACAAACATTGTTACGGAACTCAGAAACAATGATCACTCATCCTCGTCTTCGCAATTAGCCAAAAGTGGAAGAAATGTGAAGTGAAATAAACCAACATAATCAATCAATCAGAATTTATTTATTATTGTCTCTGCCAATATATTATTGTAACACTTCAGATGTTTTCTAATTTGGCATCAGATACAGTAAAACTTAGATTACATTATTATTGAATGTTCATAGCTTTGTTCATTTTCTTAGAAGGAGGGGTCCTCACCAAAACCAAGTACAGAGCAGTCATAACAGTAACAACTGTTATTATTAACAGTTGAAATGTATATACAAATATAGTAAGACATTTTATTAAGAATAGGTCTATAAATAACTTTTATCATTATTATTATTATTATTATTATTATTACACTTGTATATGGAAGTAATTTCTAAATAAAGACCATTAAAATTCATGTAAAATCAGCTGTTGTACCAAAGAGATTGATGCCAAAATAAATGGAAAACAGCAAAATTTATAGAATAAGAAAAATATTATTATTTTAACTGATGTGCAGTTCCTGATTATCATTTTATGAATAATGTTATGTAATAGCAATAACATTTTTTTTTTTTATTTCTTTGCATCATTTTTTAAGCCATAGATACATTAATCATTTTGTTATTCATTATAATTAATTGTGTATTAATTTTCATACAAAACTGATTCACAACAGACGGTAAACAAGTTATTTATATCTATTACATGGTAACTTTCGGAGGGAAGATGTCCAGACCCTCCTCCCTCCAAGTATGTCCAAGTCATGTAAATGTGCTCTTAGCTTTCCTGTTCCTCTGCTTCAGATCCCCATTTTTAAACTATGTAGCCGATGTATTGAAGTTCACCAGATTAGAGTTTGTAGTAATTTTTATGGTTCCGAGTTTGATACTGGAAGCTACATGACCAAGGAAATTGCAGAAAGGTCATTTTTCGGATTTCTAAATGTGATTGAATAACATTAGAAAATAAAAAGTAAAAATTGTATATTAGACAGGAAATGAACTTTTAGTGGACTTTTACTAAAATATCTTGCATACTACAATGTTGAACTTTTGGATTATTATTATTACAAGTATTTTAAGACATGTGTTTCACCTGAAGAGTAGCTCTTGAGTAGATGTTAGTAGTACGAGCACTGTAGTAGTGCGCTGTAAGGCTTTGCGCTTGGGCTACGGGATGCAGACTGGTTTGAGTCTCCTGTGGGGTGGAAGCATACCATTTTTTCTTCAGAGATTTTGGCCAGTGTGTGGGACCTCAATTCCCTGGGGTGGTTGATCTAAGGTCGGAATTTTTTCAGCCTTGTCCTCACATAAAGTGACTCTTGGGCTCACCCAGCCTCAAATCAATGGATACCTGCAGGGTAAAGGCAGCTGGAGCATTATGCTCATCACATCACCTCCAAAAATGGCTGAGATCGAGAATGTTTGGAACCCTACCCCCACTTCCCCTAAATGTGCTATATGCATGGGGAACTTGCATACCATTGCTTTACTTTACCTGTGGGACCAGTTAGTAGGTAGGCGCTAGTTCTCAAGGGCTGTTGGGTCATGGCTTATTATTTTTTATAAGTAGAAGTACTAGATAATGGCTACGTATAGGGCCGGTGGCAACCCACCATCGTGAGGAAATTGGGGAGCTCCGAATGAGTGAGCGGTAACCCGGTCGAGAAGACCTGCAACGGCTGGGGGTTGATCGGGCTGACCACCCGTCACCCCAATACTGGTCTAAGATCTCCACGCTATAACAGGTGACGGAGGAACAGTGTGGGAGGGAGACCAGCAGTCGGTAGGTAAGCCAAGGCTCTCAAGGGCTGTCGCGCTGTGGGTTATTATTACTAGATAATGGATGAAGTTCAATTAACACTGCATGCTAATTAAGAACTATTGTTATTAAAATTCTGAGTAGTATTACTATTACATATTGTTATATATTGTATTTACATCTCTATTTCTTTCAGGAACGGTGTTGATGTAGAATACGAATTCAATTCGAAAATCGTAATGGTTGAGTTGAGCAAAGAAGGACGAGAAATAGGAATAATACCTGGAACAATAGGAGTCGTTATTGACTTCGACCACGTTACCAAAGATTACACTAGTAAGCAATGGAACACCACCTGTGGATTAGCTAGCCTCAGAAACGTTCCATATAGATGGGATCTGAACACGTGTATTCTCAGAACAATCAACAACAATATAACGAGATGTGAGTGTGATAGACCTGGTGCATATGCAGTCCTACTAACCACACATATAACACCTGTAAGTTATAGAGAGTAGTGTTGGTTTTATATTGGTAAATTCAAGTTATTTAGAAGAACTCGTATTATTTTATGTATGTTAATGATTAAATTAGTTTTAAGCACGAGTACGTGCCAATCATAGAGCTACATTATGGAATATTTTTTGATAATAAGTTTTGTACTTGTACTGTAGTGTTATCAGTATGGAATAGCATTTTAATGCTACAAAAATGGCAAACCTTGCATAAATATTCTGAATGATTCGTTTGCTACCTTAAGATATAGTTAACAATATTATTTTTATTAGGTTTTTCCTTAGGAAAGACAATACATTTATTTATTTTATTAAAACACTATGCATAAATCGGCCTTATATTCACAGGAGCTTTAGCTAAATGCATAAATTGGCCTTATATTCACAGGAGCTTTAGCAAAATGCATAAATAGGCCTTATATGTATTCACAGGAGCTTTAGCAAAATGCATAAATTACCCTTATATTCACAGGAGCTTTAGCAAACTCTCACAAATTTGCACTATAATACATATATGTATTTCGTGTCTGAAAGATGCAATCCATTCAGTGCAAACTCTTGCTTGTAATCAGTAATGGATTAAGGACCTTATCTCATGAGGTATATATTTTTTTTAAACAGTGGCCTGGAGCCTAATTTTTAGTTTTAGATGTCATCTCTGTCAGATATCACTTACTTTTAAATCATTAACATGGATTTTATTTATTATTTTGTTTATTGATTGTATGTTCTTAGTTTTAAATGTATCATGTGGTGAGCATATACTTTTTAGTCCTCAATGGGCAATGGCTTAATTTTAGATGTAAAGGAGAGCTTTTGTTATATAATGATTTATTGTTAGTTTGGGAGGTTCAGAGGGGTGATACCTTACTATCCATTGATGATTTTGATTTATTTTAGTTGTAAATGTCTCCACCCCCTCCCCCCTTAAACGTCCATGCCTGAAGGTGCTTCCTTTTGGCACTTTTAAACTGTGCAAGTAAACAAAACACGTCAGGATCATTGGTGAATAATTTGTCTTGATCTACTGCATGCTTCGTAGGAAATTTCAGAGGACAATGTTGGAAATGGAACATATTTGGCTTTTTATGGGCTGCAGGCTGTGGTCGTAAAAAAAGATGGCTGTCCTGCAAAATCCAGAATGTCTGGTCTCCCTAAAATGCACAGAAATTCAAAGAATAACTGTCTTCATTGAAAGCTAGACACAGTGAGCCAAACAGCCCAACAAGACACAATAAACTTCCAAAAGTTCACTAAAATGTGGGGAAAATTATCCCAGGACATTAAAAGAATCATCTACTCGTAGTTTCTCTGCTAGTCTATAAAATCCAGCTAGGTTAAATGTGTAAACCTTCCCCCTGCACTTACTTCATTGTCACCTTGTTCCATCCCATCACCTATATCCACAGCTTGGACAAGCAGCCGCAGCCCACTTGGAGCATTGGGTGTTGTGTTATATTGCACCAGTTTGAGTCAGCAACTGTATCTGAAATCAAGCATGCATGTGCAGTAATCTCGTGTGTTTAGACAGCTGCAAGGGTTGCAGTCTGTCATGGAATTCTGGCCGGTTCAAAGATGAATTGAGGCAGTAGAGGCATTCATCCAAAGTGGTTCCATTCAGGAGACAGGGGATAAACAGAATTACTTCTTATTCACTAGCATCCTGATGCTTCTCCCACAATGTGTAGACTTTTGCTTCTGCACATGCCAAATTTCTCTCCATTGTCTGAACTACATCATCACCTGTGCCATTCTGGCACTGATTGATAGTGATCCTCACTCGATTGTCGTTGCAGTGCCCGCTGCATCCCCTGAATGGAACCTATTCAGATGAACACCTCCACTGCCACAATTCGTGTCTGAACCAGCCATTCCATGGAAAACTGTTAGCCTTTCAGCTGCTTAAACATCGGAGATACCCATGCCTGTACAAGTAGATACAGACAAAATCCATTGCTTAAAATTTCTGACTATGATGTCAATGAGCAGTATAAGAGTAAAACCTGGCTTTCCTGGGCTACATCGTTGTCCCACATATAAATACAGCATTACACACTATTTTAGTAGTATAAGCTAATTTTAAGATTTCTTCACGGTGAATGATGAAGAGGTTTTCTCAGGATATCAATCAGGTGATTTCCGGAAAGGCTTCCGAGCTTTCGAGAGTGTAAACCTTCATGAAGATGAGAGTGGCATTAGCTCTCAAAAGCTCAGAAGCCTATCCGGAAATCACCTGGTTGATATTCCTAGAAAACCTCTTCATCATTCAGAACACTGTGTTCAGCAAAAACAACAACAAAAAAAAATTCTTCACTGTCTTGATGCATTTTTGCATATATCATTCGTACATGGATTGTTTTACACTGTTTTATAATACATTGCATTTATTACCCACAGCCAATGCTGCCAGCATCCCTTAACTACCATGTTGTGGTTGTTGTGGGATGTGCTTGCTGCTTGATACAGACAGTCCTAACGTTGTTCTTACTACTGCCCTACTGGTGGCACCATCGCACATGTCTCATATTCCTTAAACTACAATGTTGCACTGCTACAACAGGAGCTATGGCTGTCTTTCTCTATGCTGTCAGGGACTCTGTTCCAAAGGTATGTTCTTAGTAATAAGTAACCATTTATTGTAATAATGTGTTGAAGAGAGTGCTTATTGGATGGGAATTACATTAATTACGGGAATAGCACTGGAATTTGGACATCAAGAATCAAACATGGGATTCTCCATGAGAAATTAGTGGAATGAAGTAATTGTTCAAAACACTTGAATCTAAGGATAGCCGCACACTGGATCAGACACAATATGATGAGTCATTCTTTTGACTCAAGTCACCTTACATCAGGTTGCGATGGTTTGCAACAAAACAGCAAAGGCCCGTGGTCTCCCGTGAAGCAGCTTGGGACAAAACAATCTGTCCATGCACGAATGCATTCACTTCAGGCACTGACAACGAATCACAGATCGGAAATGGGAACAACTTGAATCCAGCAATTTATTGAATCTTACATTAAATGGTTAATATTGTTTTTCTAATCAATTATTTGTTAGAAATATATTCAATTCACAACATATAAACTGATACATCAATTCTACATGCGCATTGATTCTGCTGTAAACTGTTAAACTTATAGTGTATCATTGGCCGGTTTCCAGATTATAAAACTCAAACCTAGACCTACTGCATACATTCATGAAATCTATCAGATTTTAGCCAAGAAACTGACTCGTCTTGCCAGATTGTGTCTGATCCGGCTTGCAGCTGGTCTAAACATTCTATGGCATATTTACATACTTGTCTTATATATTTTATGCACGAAGGTCACAAACAAACATAAGTTATACAGGGTGTCCCACGAAGGGCGCAACTGGGAATTAAGAGTGGCGTTACTTTGTAACCGAAAGCTGTACATACATAAGTCATACACCAAATGTTAGCCCTGTCCAAGTAGATATTTTTAAACATAGAAACAACAAACGGGGTGCAGTGTTGTTCATGCAGTGTTGCCAAATGTAAGTGAAAGTGTAAATTTATTTTTCCACAAAGCATGGAAAATTGCATGTCAAACATTCGTACGGAAA
Organism: Lepisma saccharinum; assembly: GCF_977018435.1. NCBI lineage: Eukaryota > Metazoa > Arthropoda > Insecta > Zygentoma > Lepismatidae > Lepisma > Lepisma saccharinum. The sequence continues at coordinate 17,340,540 of NC_139229.1, forward strand.
TTTGGACGTCAATTTCCACCTTGGGTAGGTGGACTATTTCGCCATCTATAGTTCAGAGAAGAAAACCGATCGTTTTCGCGTATAGCCAATCCTGAAATCCCTCGTAAAGGCATACCGGTCCAAATGGGTGTTTTAAAAAAAATTATGTGGTACAGTGGCAACACTGTTGATGTTTGAAGGCAACAAAAGGTGTGTTTAGGTTTAGTGATGGTCTATGACATGGAAATACTGGAAACAGGAAAAAAAGAAAATGAAAATTATGGTGAAAAAAGTGTTACTTACCTACTCCTGGCAACCATGCAATGCACGTAACAGGCAGTGTAGCTTTACAAAAGATGTTGAAAATGACAACCATTTTCCCTGAGGCATTCATCAACACGTTTTATCATGTTGGAAGCAACTTTATGCAAGGTTAATTGGTTTATATTGTTAATGGCTGTGCAAATGTTTATTTTTAGTGTTCTTGGGTTATTAATGTAAACTGTTTGTTTCAAATAACCCCACAGAAAAAATCTGGAGACGTCAGATACGGGGAGCGACTGGGCCATAAGTTTTTGCTTATAACGTGATCGCCAAAAAACTTTGCCAACATGTCTAAAGTTTCATTAGACGTGTGACATGTTGCAGAGTCTTGTTTCATGTTCATCACGTTCCAACAGAGAAATAAACTGTGTGATAAGGTCACGATAAACTATTCCGTCAACTGTTGTGTTGAAAAAGAATGGACCGATTATTTTTCTCCGCGAAATCGCGCACCACACACCGATCTTTTGTGGATGAAGTGATTGTTCATGTAACAAATGGGGATTGTTACTTGATCAGTGTCGAGAATTTTGACTGTTGACATATCCATTTAAGTGGAACCATGCTTCATCCGTGAAAAAAACCTTATCCAAAATATTCACACCATTGTCTCTAATAAAATTTCTAAACCACTGGCAGTATCTTACACGTGCACCTTTGTCTGCTTCCTTCAGTTCTTGCACAGTCTGTACCTTATATGCATGTAGGTGCAATTGTTTTAACGCTCGGTGAGTTGTTGTTTTTGATACACCTGACTGTGCAGCAAGTTTACGAACAGATTTCCTGGGAGATTGTGATATTCTCTGCTCCACATCCTGCAGCACACCTTGTGTCGAAACTGGTGGTTGTCTGTGGTAGGGTTAGTCATTAACTGATCCTGTTTCACGAAATCTGGAAACAAGTCGATATATCGTCGAATTTTCTGGAACACTGTTATTCGGATATTTCTCGCGAAACACAGTTTTTATACTAGCGTACGATTTTGAACAAAAATAATGTTCCACAATGAACCAAAGTACTTCCAAAGAGTACTTCATTTCACAGAACAATTCTAATCTTCCCCTACAAACAATGCGAAATGCACGGTTCAAACAGTTCTGAGTACATAACTAACTGATTCTTTTGTTCTCTTTCGTGGGTGCTCTTATCGCATTGCATGGTTGCCAGGAGTAGGTAAGTAACACTTTTTTCACCATAATTTTTATTTTATTTTTTTCCTGTCTCCAGTATTTCCATGTCATAGACCATCACTAAACCTAAACACACCTTTTGTTGCCTTCAAACATCAACAGTGTTGCCACTGTACCACATAATTATTTTTAAAACACCCATTTGGACCGGTACGCCTTTACGAGGGATTTCAGGATTGGCTATACGCGAAAACGATCGGTTTTCTTCTCTGAACTATAGATGGCGAAATAGTCCACCTACCCAAGGTGGAAATTGACGTCCAAATTTCCGTACGAATGTTTGACATGCAATTTTCCATGCTTTGTGGAAAAATAAATTTACACTTTCACTTACATTTGGCAACACTGCATGAACAACACTGCACCCCGTTTGTTGTTTCTATGTTTAAAAATATCTACTTGGACAGGGCTAACATTTGGTGTATGACTTATGTATGTACAGCTTTCGGTTACAAAGTAACGCCACTCTTAATTCTCAGTTGCGCTGTTCGTGGGACACCCTGTATTATCACTGAGAGAGAGGTGTTGTGTGGAACTATTGACCATCTCGGTAATAAAAAAGAAGAAGAAAATGCTCTCCTGTGCTTTGCACCAAGCAAGTAAGGCATATAGGGGGTGTGGATCTAGGGGCCCTCTTTCTTGATCATGGCCGAAGGTGGGGTGATGTGATCAGTACCATGCCCCTGGCTGCCTTTACTCCCCAGTGTTTCCTCCTGGTACCCACTTTATACGATGCTGGGTGGGTGCCGGAGCTGCTTGAACAGGTGGAAAATATCCTGGTTCTGCCCTGCCAGGATTGCCCATCTCAGAAATGCAGGAATGAGCAATGTTGTTATAATATTGTTTCTGAATCCTAAGTTATGTGAAAAGGACAAAAAAAAAGGTGTGTTTTTTTTTTAAATAAATTTTCCGAAAATTGAGGGGAAATTATACACAATTCTGGAAATCCTTTTGTTTTGAATCTAGAGTAGCTGGTCTGGTTGAAAACTCTGTTATGATTGCACAAAATATATTATCCCTTATTCCAGAAAATGTTTAGGTTGAAGAGGGGTACCTATTGGTAAACTTTTAATAAGTTCCATGAAATAACTTGATTAATTTAGATCAAGCTTAATTTCTGTTTGAATTCTCGAAAGAGTTATCACTTAATTTAATAGTGTTAATTAACTTGCAATTAAAAAATAATGGCATCTTTTTCATTGTTGATACACTCCTTAATTATGAAATGAGTTGGGGTATGTGAAGACAAGCGGGTCTCTAAGGTAGATTGCAGACCGAAGCAACAGGCAGCACAAGCCTGCATTTAATTGGTGAAATCCTCAAGCTTGTCACTTTGCTCTGAAATCTCCTTAAGGGTTGCTATTTAGACATTAATGAGATTTAGCTAATGAACTTGTGTTTCGTGGAAATATGTGTTGCACACTGCCATGTTTAATAACCTTTCTAATCCTACATATGTCTAACATTTTTATTATTTGTGAATGTAATCGAGTCTGGTAAAGGGGGCTGTTCATTGCCAAACTTTTCTGGTGGCGGCGCCACCCCTGTTGTGTTCCTAAAGAATGTTGTTCGTTATTTTTTCCCTAAGCTTTGGAGGGCGATGGGATGGCTATTTAAACGTTATTTTCAACGAAGGTAAGAATTTCTCGTGTAAATCAATAATAAAAATGGGTTTAGTAAAGCTTTAAGATTATGTAGCAAGTCATAAGTTTCCGAAAATTACATTCTCCTGAAAAGAATTAATATATTAAAGCGCAACAACAGGGTAGCTAGAACGAACTAAATATAGTAGGTTTATGCACAAAGAGCACTAAACTGGATGTAGTTTGGATCGTCCCTAGCTGCCATGGGTTCGATAATACAAAAATTTAGATTTTTACACTATGCTTTGTTTTTTTCTGGTGGTTGGCAGTATGTGTAATTCAACGGCGGGAGTAGGAATTGGTGAAACTCCCGAAATTATAAAGAAAAATGTATTAAGTGCGTAAGCATGTTGTGAAACATGAAACAGAATATAAAATGATTTGTAATAACTATTCTCCTTGGTAAATGTGTATGTATAAAACAGAGGACCATATTTACTAGCCATGTGGAAAAGTATGATATCATGTTAAAAAAAAGTCAGTTCTTAATGACAACTATCAAAATAAAAATACAGTTACACGGAATTATTATGTATTATTCTTTACAGGATTCACAACAATAAAGCACTTAAATTGTGAAAATTGCAAGTGACATAAACAAGTGGTGCAAATTTTAAGGCTTTTTTGAGTTCGGATATCTTGTCTGTTGATGATTGTCTTTTCAAAAATCTTACTTTTACAGCATGTTCAGACATAATTTCTGAGGTTAAGATGATATTAAACTTGCAATTTAATGTAATAGCAGTATGTTCAGCATCAAATTCCCACATGTATTTAAATGGGAGAAAACTGCCCATCAAAAGCTTGAGGGGACAACAGGGGTGCTGCCACCTACAATAGTTTGGTTTCACCAGGCCCATAGCAACATTTTTGCTCGAAAATTTTAACTAAATACATATATAATTTGTAATATGAGAATGAAAAAATTCAAACCACAAGAGAAAAAATTATTCTTAATTTTTTGTATACTAATCTGTATTTTCCAGTATAATTAGTTGATTAATATTAATTAAATTATACAAACTCTTTGTTTACAGGCATCTTACCCTTACGTGTCAACAAGTCTGGAAGCCTTTCTATTGGTGGGGATGTCATCACACCTCAGCAAACTGTTGATAGTTTACACAGAAGTTGCTCCGATTACAAACGTTAAGCATCTCAAGGAAACAGTAGTTAGCATAATTACAGGTAATTAATTCAATCAAAATAATGGGATTTGTAATTTGATGTCGGAATAGTAATTGGTGTATAGCTGTGTGAAGTTACTGATTTATCATTATGGAAGTTTCACTGTGTCATTAGCTGGGAACGGATTTACATGTAAATACATATATTCATGCAATGCTAAAATCAATGTAAGCTCCAAAAATGCTGTTTTTATTATCCATATTTTTACATATATTAGCTTTTAGCACATATTTTACATATTTTTACACATAATGTCCACATACATATTTTGAAATATTTTCTGGCATATATTCCATTTTCATGCTTATACCACATTTTCTTTTCTTGTGTAAAATACCAAAGGTTTACCGTTCACCTGAATTTTGTTTTTGTACTCGGTAGTGTGAAAAAATATCATCCGGGCAATATCAACTAGACGACATATTGTCAAGATATTTTGATGATTGATTATATATATATATATATATATATTGTCATGATATTTTAGCATTATATACAGTATCACGATATTTGGCGATATATATCATGGAGACAATATATAGCTGATATCATGATACAAAAAAAATACATCATTTGTGACGATATTTTCTTGACAGTATATTGCAATATCAAATTTCCGATATTGTCCATCCCTAGTACTCTGTTTGCCCCTTGGCAGAGTGGTTAGCATATCAGGCTACAACACCAGGAATCCAGGTTCGAATCCTGGCCTGGATATTTGTGAGTGCCCATTCATCCATTTCATCATATCCCCTCATTCCCATATTTGCAAATTAGCAAAAAGTGGCACAAAAACATTGTAACATTCAACAACAGAGAATGCAATCTCAAGCTTTTGCGGTGAAATTCATTGCATATTTTAAGTATACTCTCATTGCAGTTTCAGCCAATACAAATCTGTCTTTAGGGACAATAGGAGATTCATGATTCAGCATTTAAAAGAAAGTTTGGTAATGAATTTTTTGTGTTTGGGTTTTGCATTACAGTTAATGTAATGTAGGCTAAGCTTAATACTAGGTATATTTTATTCAGCTAGGTGAGTAGCTTGCTCAGTGAAAATTGTAATTTTTGCCAATTGTAAGTCCATATTTAATTCCATATTTTGATAAACTTACTTTTCATTTTTCCACGTAAATTCCTTTCGCGAATGATTTCGCCACCAAATGGGTGGCGAAATCGATCGCGAAAGAAATTTACACGAAAAAATTAAAAGTAAGTTTATCAGTTAATTACCTATCTCGGCGTAACCACGAAACAGATATCTTTAGATACAATGTCCATATTTTGATTAAAATAACTAAATCTATATTTACATATCTTACACTTTTTTAGTACATACATGGGTTGTAAATTTGAAAGTGGCACCACTGTCAGGAAGAGGTGATAACACCGTGCATGTGCTATGAGTCAATGAGCATTGTCATTTTGGGCCCATTTTGATGTGTGGAGTACCAAAAGTAGTTGGTGCAGTGAGTGCTGTTGTGTATATACGAGGCTGAAATGAACACCATTTTGAGTACTGCTCTAAAACAGGGATATTGGATGAAAATGTAAGTGGGCCGTGTCAAAAATTCAAAAGAATGTATGTCATCAATAATTGCATGAAGCCCATATCAACAATATCTGGTGGAAACCTAGCATGATGCAATTTTCCTCATGTTGTTACTGACACATCCCAATCTCCTCACGAAAATGCACTTACCCATTGTGCAACCATCAGTTACGGCTAGGTATTGTTGCTATAGGCTTCATGCACGTATTGATGACATTCTCATGAATTTTTGACATGGGCCACGTACATTTTGATCCAAAATCCCTGTTTTAGAGCAGTACTCAAAATGGTGTTCATTTCAGCCTCGTATATTGAATTGAATTGAATTGACTTTATTGCTGGGCGAGGTTCAGCTGTTGCTGGTCTAAAAGTACAGATTAAAATAAAAATAAAATAAAATTGAAGATTACAAAGAAAATGAACAAGATAGTACAATAAAATACAAATGGAATGAAATGAAACCTCATAGAATAGAACAGATAAAAAATAAAAATTAAAATAAATTCACATTACAAAGAAATTGATCAAGAAAGTACAATAAAATACAATAGGAATAAAATCATATACATTGGAACAATATTAGCAGTGAATTAGATAATAAAGTAACTGAAGTCGAGAAAGTTGATAGTAAGAAAAAAATAAATTCTGGCAACTCACAGTATTTATCATTATTCATAAGTTGATTTACCCTGCTTCTGATCGTTTATCAGTGATTCACGGAGCATATCGCGAAAACGTCTGAAATTTTGATTTTTGGTTAGATTTGGTAGTGCATTCCAGGCTTTGGGTGCTGCGTAACTGAAAGAGGCCTGATAAGCTGAAGTTCTGCAGCGAGGTAAGCTGAAACTGGCAGCATTTCTGGTTGAATACGAATGAATTTTGCTTCTGAAGTTTAATTTCGAAAAGAGGTAGTTTGGGCTTTTGCTATTAATTATGTTGTGCAGTGTACAAAACAAGTGCAGTTTTCTCCGTCGTGCCATGGAGAGGATTATACACAACAGCACTCACTGCACCAACTACTTTTGGTACTCCACACATCAAAATGGGCCCAAAATGACAATGCTCATTGACTCATAGCACATGCACGGTGTTATCACCTCTTCCTGACAGTGGTGCCACTTTCAAATTTACAACCCACGTATATATCCATTCCCTGGTCATTAGTGTGCCAGATAGGAAGCAATGTATTCACTTCTGGGTAGCCATCATCCACCCCTTACTCCAATCCACCAACACCTCAGTACACAGGCACTGGGAGAGGGCCTACATATCAGCCACGAGTTTAATCACATCCCCTGGCCTGAATAAGGCCACATTTTAACTTTGTGCACCAAATCCCCATTCAAAATCCTTTCCCATGCATTGCCTCCCTCCCCACTCACAATTTTCAACAAGCCTGGCTTGTATTCCCCTTTTTAACAACTCAAAAGAGTAATTTGCAGTTCTTTACAGGCAACGAATGATAATGTTCACTTAGGTTCTTGACCATTTCTTGAGGGAATCCTATGCTAACAAGCGCTAACATCAGTAGATGATAGTGGCACTGAATAAAAGTTACTGTTTCTAGAATATTTAAAGAGCTAAAGCTATTCTAATTTATTTTGAGAAATAGTTCAATTCCTATCTTCTGAAGATAAGAATGGCAGCTCTTGTGAGCTCAGTTTCTTCTCCATATCTCATCTGGTCTATAACTTGACATAACATATAAAAAAATAGCTTAAATTGTGATTAAATTCAGAACAATTCTTTGTACTTTATCCCAATTTTTATTAAAGTTGCAATATCCTTTCCTGTTGCATTCAAGGTGTTCCAGTGCTGGCAGTCTTCTGCAACCACTTAGCTCACCATTCAACCGGCTGGCATCTCAAGTCCTGGTGGCTGGTGTGTGGGACCATGATATTTAATATTTTTGTAGCATCTGCAGCAATCATGATGGTTATGTTCATATTTTTGTATTACAGTGTAATGCAAAAATTGAAAATACTAGCTGCCATGAATACAGGGAAAAGTAAAGTTATTGGGAAGAGGTAAGGCAACTGATATACTATTAAGGTTTTCTTGCTTGCTAATTTTCACACTAAATTTTAATACAAGTTGGAACTTGATTAGAGCTAAAGCCAAGTGTCATGAGAACTAGGATGAATGTTAAATACTATTAATGCACAATCTTACCATTCTGTTCAGTTTGTTGTTTTGAAATATTCTTATGATATATTAACATGGATATTTAAAGAATTGTTATATTTTCAAGAAGTGTAATGCAAAACAGGTTTCCTTTGTAGTTAATGAATATATTTTTGCATAGCTTATAAATTGGCTGATGTATCCTTTTCAATATTCTAGGTTGTTTTAAAAAAGTTGCTTCTTAGTATATATTTATGAAAGCTATAGAGAGAACAAATGTAATATGTAAAATATAAGGAGGGCTGGAAAGAAAATACAGGGTGTCCAAAAAGTCACACAACCAAGACTTTGAATGTCTGTAACTTTTGTACAAAAATCAATAGACATGAAACTTACACTGATATTAACTTTGTCTATGTGGATATTTTTAAAACATTGAACAAGAAAATTATTCTCTCCATGAACATTTCGTATGCGTAAAAAGTTACTAAGGCGTAGAAAAGTTCTATTACAAAGTTAAAAAAAAAACATGAATAAAAGACAGCTGTGGAGTCGCTTGCAACAACAACAATTTTTGATGTGTATCAATGGTCTCTGTGGGTATTTATTGAATTGAATAAAGAATTATAATTTTTTGCGCATTTTGTGGATTCCAGATGATTTATGGGGTTAATTATGGCATATGTTATTACAAGGTGTACTGGCAACATTGGTCATGCCAGAGGGCAGTACCAGGTGTGCCCAACATTGACTATGTTATTCAATCAATACCCAGATGAAATAAAAGATTTGAAATTTGTCGTAGGTAAATACAAACTCTTGGTTGCATGACTTTTTTTACACCCTGTAGTAGCAACATTGTTGATGTGTTGCATATATTCTTTTAAAGCATGAAATATATATTCTATTTAATTTTCAGAGTGGGACTCTTGCAGTGTGCTGCTATAATATTCTCAACTACTGTGGTTATGGAAACTGCCAGTATTTTCTACATAAATGTTCCTAACATTATCTTCCACTACTTCTTCAGTTTTACAAGTGCCTTGTTGGTAAGTAGTCTTAGGGCCAGTTTTTCAATGTCCAGTTATTATTTCTGTTAACTATCTGTTAGCTGGATATAATCGTCACTCTTAACCAGCACTGGGTTTTTCAACGTGAAAGTAACTGGCAGTTAGCAAATCCTAACTTTGTACTCCAAAATGTTGGTAATGCTGAAGCATGGAAAAATAGGGAATTGATCTGCATGCCATCTATTGGTATAGTTTCAAATCACATTGAGTGGCACACAGCCTGGCATTTAAATATAGAACTATAAGCCCACCCCGCTCGAAAGCACAGCACGCTATTGCATAGGAAACGATTGGAACAATGGCTGTGTATCCATTCTGTATGCTTACGAAATAAATTAACGAAAGCAAGCACTACAGATATGGCTTTCTTCTAATAAAGGTTAATTCAATTCCATGTGGGGGAAATGCTGTTATCAGGGGTAAGCGCAGATACTTTCTTGTAGAAGAACTCGTGGAGAACTCGAAAGTCAAAACATTAATAATACCTGTCTGTTGATATAAACACTATTAATATGTAGATATTGTACATTTGACTGCATGCTTTGTACCTCTCTATGCATGTTTGTTGAGCAAAAAAAGAACATGTTAGCATGCTTTGTAGGTCAAGTTCTAAAAATATAAAGGTACGAGGTAAAAGGTAAAGTGCTCCCCTGTGCACAGCACCATGCCATGAAGGCGTATAGGGGGTGTGGGGGTAATGCCCCACACTTTCTTGATCCGGTCGTGAGTGGGGGTGATGTGATCAGCATCACGCCCCTGACCGCCTTTACCCCCCAGGGTTTCCCCCAGGTACCCATGTTATTCGACGCTGGGCGGGTGCTGGGGCCGCTTCCATTGTTAGAAAAGTTCCCAGATTTGAACCGGCCGGGGATCGAACCCGGGACCTTTAGCATGGTAGTCAGACGAGTAAAAATAATTTTAAAATTAACTGTAATATTTATCCAAGAAGATCATTCAACAATAAAGCATGAATTGAAGGCAACACACCTATTAAATATTTGACATGAAAAAAAAAAGATCCGTGACAAGAACTCGAATTTGTATTACAAAACACAACATGCTCCGAAAGGTGGTGTCGCTAACCACTGCACCAAATTACTGTTTGGAGATTATCTCGCCTGGTAGACCAGATATCCTGGTCACAAATTCTCCAACACAACCTCACCAAGCGAATTCTAGCAACTACGCTGCTTCATTTCCACATTTGCATGGACATTGGTAAGCTCTGCCAAACAAAACAAGTTTTCTTCTGTGCCAATTTAACAGTTTTATGAATCATATCTTGTTTAATCTGACAATGAAGTTGCAGCTGTGGAACTTCGATAGTTGCATGAGGCAGCCATGTTGCTTCGTAACTTCCAGTTAGGCTGGTAACTGCAAGAAGTAGCAGTAAAGATAATCGCCACCAGAGTTCCAGTTACGAGCTAACTGTATATTGAAAAAACGGCCCTTAGCATTATATGTTACAAGATTCTGTACTGCCTTACAATATGGATCTACAGGATGGGGCAGAACCAATTAGACACCGTACCATACCGACATCTTTGTAGGTGACATGGTAAAACACACATCTCTGAGTAGAGCATGTTAAAGCCTTCAGTCGTCATGCAGGGTTGATAGGAAGAGCATTGAGTGTTTTTGCTGTGGAACGTTATTTAGAAATAACTACTCTGCTCATGTTTTATGAGGTCATTTTGACATCGGAAGGAATGGAGACCTGGAGGCTTCTTGCTGACAATGGATGCAGTAGTCCTGAATTGTATACCCCAATTCAATATTGTTTGGCTTGGCATTATGGAACCTGTCAAAAATGTACTCGAAAAATATGCTGTGTTATGTAGCAGAGTCATTGGTGTTAAATCTAAAGCATCTAATTGTTTCTGCCCCATCTTGTATATTAGTTCGTTGATTTTTATTTGCATTATTATAAATCACTCAAGCTCTTAATGGAGATTTCACACTGAAGCAATGTGTGAGATCTGTTACGTATAACTTGAAGATTTAACCAATGAAATACAGGCTTATACAACCTGTCATACTGCTATGCTGTGAAATGTCCCTAACAGTTTGGACATCACATGGACTAAACTTTTAATTCACCTGCTACTGCAGTGATATTTAGCATTTGCAATTCTCTTCCTTTAAAAAATAAGCAGTGCAATTCATAAGTATTCATGCAGAAGTGGATTTGCAATTTATGTCATTTTGCTAATTATTGACAATTATGTTTAAATTCTACCCACTTTTAATGTATTTCCTTATCCTCACAATATTAGTTCATGCCATTTTGTTAAATAAATCCAGCAGCATTCGTAACAGGTTTCTAAATGAGTAGATGACCTGGATGATGCATATTGAGTTAGGTATCATTGGCTTCACAAAACACATTTCAATGTATCCTCCTTTGAGTAAGGGATGGGTATTTCAATTCTTATTTCATCATCATAGTGATCTTTCAGACCAAAGTGACAACAGACAGGGGCCTCTCCAGGGGAAGAATAACAGACAAAATAAAATACACTTTGTAATGTAAAGAAAAGCCAGGAAACCTAAAGTTAAATCTGGGTTGGCCATAAATGATTTTTTGGTGCCTTACATATTACATCAGTCATTATTCATCCATGCAGTTGTGATTGATGAAACATAATAAACATAAAATAATCAGAATACAAAAAGTGACAAGTTGTAGAGGCATGCATATTTCATTTTTGACGAAAACACAAATGTGAAATAACCCATTGTAATGTTCATTTTTCATGTTTTTGAAAAGTGTAAGGTGCAGTTTCCCACCATGTTTTGTCATCAAATGATGCGAAATAAACTCTTAAACATGAAATTTGGAGTTTATTTACTGACACGAATCTTTCTGAAGTCTGAATTATCCTAAGAGTTATGCAAGTCATGGAAAATTGATAAATTCAGCTGTAAATGTTTGAAAAACAAAATTGAACTCCTTTACACAGGAATAAACTTATTACCCTGTTAACTACATAAGTGTACTATTAGAAAGGAAATGTTTGTGTTATAAGCAAAATTTTCTTCAAAGCTAGGTGCCAACTCTGAAAATCAGGTGCCAGGAAACCACCTACTAGCAATTGGGCATACTACAGATTGTTTCAAAAGTCACGCAACCCAAACTTTGAAAATGTATATCATGAAAGTGTTAAGAGATATTTACACCTGGTTTTCTGCACTAAACGGATCATGTAGGCTATCACTGGGTTAATAAATTTATTTTAGCATTTATCCAAATAAAAGCAATTACATTATTTGAAAAAACATTGTTCACTTGAATAGAACATCTGAGAATTGATTTTCAACAATAAATACAAACTCTTAACAATTTGTGGGATCATTTGTTGGTGGTTGACTAGTCGTGAAACAGTTGCTTTGTGAGGTACAGCAGAAGCAGGGTATTTTTCTTTGAAAACTTCTTGCACATGAGTGTAAGAATTAGTAGTAAAATACTCTTCAGCAAAGCACACATGTTGCTCCAATGTATACGCCATGCTGAATCAATCAAATAAACCGGCACAGTAGCAGCAAAAGTGAGCGAAGAGAATTCAGGATAACCAAGGGCAGTCTAGAATTCTCTCGAGAGTTCAATTTCAGCACAAAATCTTGATTTATGATTTTTCATGTAAATGTATGGCCAATACTTAGGAACATGTTGCATGCGTCTGTTGACAATATTTCGACCTGCTTGTGTTGCCATCTACGGAGATATGTACCAAAAATGTCACTTTTTCACTCAAACCATAAAATTGTCAGTCAAAAATCCATCAATATTGCACATGACAAAAATATTGGTCGTAAATGATAGATTGACATAGTATCAGTCATCAGACATCTAATTACGACCCTTCGATAATTTCTTAGATATTTTTCTCACTCAAAAGTTCATTTCTGGAAAAAATTTAACCCTGCCTTCCGCCAGTTATTAATTTATCTAATTTTTTGTATGGCGTAAACTGATAATTTTATGCAATGAAAAATATCTCAATAGATGAGGCTTTATAATGCAGAAAACCCGGTGTAAATATCTCTTACGGTTTTCATGATATACATTTTCAAGGTTTGGGTTGTGCAATATTTGAAACATTCTGTATAAGAAGCTGAGTATCACAGTATTCAAAACATCGCTAAATCATTTGAGAAAGCAGGAAATGGGGGACAAAGAGTAAGAAATTGTTACTGAATCTATGGAATGTTCACAACGTTGATAAAAAAAATGCTAACTTACGCTGTACTGCAATTTGAACTTAGAATCTTCAAAATTCCGTACATATTAAAGCAAAAGATGACAGTCACCAGAATGAAATTTTTAGTCGCCATGGCGACCGGGATTTTTCGAGCCCTGGTAATAAGTATAGGTTTTTAATCAAATTTAGGGTTTTAGTCACCATTTTAACACCAAAATGCCATTTTATATAACACTTTTGATCCCAAATGTGCCTAGCTTTTGTACTGAAAACTTTAATCATTTATTCACCATAAATATGTGGCCCTAATACTTATTTCATCACTTCTGTTATACCTCTGGTGTTTTTCATCATCATCCTTTGCAGTTTCCTGCCTCTGGCTGGGTCAGCATAGAAGTCAAGCCTCTCCATTTTTTCCTGGTCTTCCACCATTCCTCTCTTTCCACAGTGTTCCAATCTTGTCCTCTTCTCCTAACACTCTCCACTATCTGCTCATTCCACGGACATCTTGGCCTTATTCCACTGCTTGTGCATTGTAAGCTCTTACTGGTAGTCTTTCTGCATCCATCCTCTTCATGTGTCCGAACCATCTCATCTGTGCCTGATCTATCCTGTCCTGAAGCTTCACCACACCCACTGTTTGTCGGATCTCCTCATTCGTTATTCTATCCCTTTTAGTTTTCCCCAATATACTCCCTAAAAATTTCATCTCCACTGGCTGCATCTTCCTTTTGTCTGGTGTTTTTAAGGTTTGTTATTTGTGGTTCTCTGTATTTTTAAGAAACAAAATTTCAAACCAAGATAATTTGAATTTTTTGGAATATTGTTTTTTTTTTGTTGTTGTTTTTTTTTTACTGGCTGCATACACATTCATTTGTACAGTAGTACGAGGTGTTTCACTCACTCTCGGTTCCTGATTTTTCCCTCATCAGTTTCAAACAATGGATTTAATTCCATGAAATTTGTGACACACATTTGTATATGAGAAACATGATTGCAGGACGACACAAGTGGTTGCATTACAGAATGGTGTCACCTGCCACACCTCTAATGTCAGTATGGCTGAGATAGTGTCATTTCTAAGGGACTTCGGCCACCGAGGTCACCTGATCTCGAATCACCAGATTACTGCTCCATGGAATATGCTGAAGGGGATAGGATCACAAGGGATTCTTGTGGAACTGTTAGAATCATTTAGTGGGAAACTGACGCTGTGACTACTTTCCATAACATGCAGAGGCATGTCCAGACATGCCTTGCTGCTAATAGTGACCACTTTCAACATTTACTTTCGGATCATCATGTTTCTTATACATCCTGTCAAATTTTACTGAATTACATTCACTAGCTTGAAAGTTAAAAAGGATTTTGATTGATTGAGTTTGGTGTTTTAAGTCCACTTTATGCATAGTAAGGCTAATTGGGACTGGACCTACAGTTTAAAGTGGAACCCCAACCACTATGCCCTTCCACCAGAATCGAACCCAAGACCCCTTGATTACAAGGCAATCATGCTACCACTGTGCCATCGGGGAAGCCCTAGTTGAAAAGGAAAATTGGTAGCTAAAAGCAAGTGAAACTGTAGTATTCATCATGCCTAATAAACATATTCTAGCTGACCGCCGTGGCAGAGTGGTTAGCGCTGCACACTACGAAGCCAGGGGTAGCGGGATCAAATCCCAGCCTAAGCATGGGTATTCTTTGTGAGTGTCCTTTGATCACTCATGCCCATCTTTGTGATTAGCCAAAAGTTGAAGAAAAGTAAAGTAAAAGAAACTGAATCAATCAATCAAACCTACATATTTGATCTTGCAAATTATTAATATTACAATAATATATTTCTTTTCTTTACAGGGGTTCATCATTTTCTTATGTTACATTTTAAAGAGTGAAACACCTCTGCATATCCAGGTGATGCTCAAACTGAAACTGGAAAACGCTGCTGAAGATGATTACAGTTCAGACTCTATGAGCAATGCTCTGAAACGTAAGTAGAATATTACTATTACGACTCAGTTTGATGTATGTTAAAAATAGTGGAACCTTCTTCAGAGATCTGAAGCCAGTGGTGCATTATGAAAATTTGACCTGGTTGACAGCAACAATTCTTATTTATGCAAGTATATAACAAGAACAGAAGTCTGACAACTT
Source organism: Lepisma saccharinum (assembly GCF_977018435.1). Taxonomy (NCBI): domain Eukaryota; kingdom Metazoa; phylum Arthropoda; class Insecta; order Zygentoma; family Lepismatidae; genus Lepisma; species Lepisma saccharinum. Next base: position 17,355,963 of record NC_139229.1, read on the forward strand.
CAAATTTTCCAACCTTTTCCATATTTTTCACAAAAAATCTTTTTTCCAAAAATTGGGCCTAGATTTCCCTGCATCAAGGGAAATTTCCTATCATGTAGCAACCCTGCCTCTGCCAAGCATGGCACAGAAAGCACGAACGAGCAGTTTTCTCCTGCCAATGCTGTGTGGTGGAACTGATCTCGCAGGCAGTGTGCTTTTAAATAGGAACTCGTTTTGGCTCCCTCACCCTCCCCACGTACAATTGAGGAGGAAACCTGGTTGTCAGAAGGGTGCAATGGAGAACGATCAGTGGTGTACATAAACCAGTCTTTTAAGTTTTTAAATAAGTTTGCATACTATATGAAAGCTAAATGTACAAAATATGTGAAAAAAAGGGTTGTTTTACCAGCAGTAAATGCAATAACATGGAGAATATGCCACTGCCTGTTGGAATAGGCAAAATCCAGGAATATAAACACCCCTAAAACCTCACACGATGAAGACAGTGGACCTTCGCAATTAGTAGGTTGAAAACTGTTAGGGTACAGTGATTTTTAGCCTAATTTTTATTTTGTTTGTATTTGTGTATTTTTCTACTCCTTGTTTCTCTTTCACTTTAGTATCACCTCTCTCTCTCGAGAAAGTGGAAAGAAAGAAGGAAGGAAAGTTAGGAAAAAAAACAGAAATATATTTCTCTCTCTTTCTTTCCATTCTCTCTCTCTCTCTCTCTCTCTCTCTCTCTCTCTCTCTCTCTCTCTCTCTCTCTCTCTCTCTCTCTCTCTCTCTCTCTCTCTCTCTCTCTCTCTCGGATGAGAGAAAGGTAGGGGGAGAGAAAAGGAAGAAAAGATGTGTGAGAATGTTTTTTCTCTTTATCTCTTCCCCTCTTACTCTTTCTCCCAAAAGAGGAAGAAGGGAGTATTCCTCCATCATTTCTATAGAGAAAGGGAAAAGAAAGAAGAGAGAAGTCTCTCTCCCTCCTCTTTCCTTTTCCTATCTTCCTCTCAGAGAGTGAGAAGTAACGTCCTCGCTCATTCCTAACCACTTCTCTTCCATTCTCTTTCTTTCCCTTCTCACCCCCCACTCTCAGATAAGAGAGAGGAGGGGAGAATGAAATAGGACAGAGTAAGGAGAAAAAGACCTTTCTCTCTCCATTCAGAAAGAAAAGCAAAAAGAGGTGAAAGAGAATGAGAGAAAAGACGAAAGGGAAAGACTGTGAGATACAAGTAGGTTTCTGAAAATGAGAGAGAGAATGATTGATTGATTTGGTGTTTTAAGTCCACTTTATGCTCAGTAAGGCTAATCTATTTCCTCTCTCTCTCCTTACCTTCTCTCATCTTTCTTTCCTCCTTTACCCCAACCATCTCTGACGAGAGAGAGGGGAAAATGAGATAAGGAAAAATATAGCTCTTTCTCCCTCCAGAAAGATAGTTAGGAGAAAATAAGAGGTAACAAAGAGAGAGAGAGAAAGGTGTATAGTGGATTACTGCCTCTTTCTTTCTCCAGAAAGATAGAGAAAAAGGGAAAAACATAGGTGTGAGAGAGGAGAGGAAGAAAGAGAAAAATATCCTCTTTTTTCGTTATTTCCCTTCTTTCTCCTCTCTTTTTCTCTAGAGAATGTGAGAATGGTAGAAGGGAAAAGGAAGGAAGGAAGACTTCTCATCCAAGATGGGGAGACAAGGGAAAGAAGGAAAAAGAGTGACATAAAAACTTTTCTGTCTGTCTTCTCCTTTCTTTCCTTTTCCTAATTTCACTTTCTCTATAGAGAGAGAAGGGGATAGGGGAAATAAAGTGAGAACATGGTCTTTCTCGCATCTCTTTTTCCCTTTCTCTCTGGAGAGAGAAATGGAGGAAGAGCAGGAGAGGGGGGCAGAGGAAGAAAGGGATCTAATTTCCTTCTCTCTCTTCTCCTTTCTTTCCTTCCATCCTCTCACTCTTTAGAAGAGACACAAAGATAATGTAAGACAGAAACAGTAAGGGAGGGGGAAGTAGGAGAGTGATAAACAGAAAGAGAACAGACAATATGATCTCTTCTTCCCCTATCTCTCATTCTTTGGGAGAGACAGAGAAAGTTCAAGAAAGATAAAATCATTAATCGAGAGAGAGTAGGACAGAGATACAAAAACAGGAAGAAAGATATGGAGAGAGATGGAATGTATTTCTCTTTTTTTCTGCAGGAAAGTTTAAAACCTTTTGGAGCCCAAAGCCATTTTCACATGATGTGGTTGATGCCCGAGCCGATTTTGAGCAAAATGCAGAGTTTCAATTAAATGAGTGTAGATCGGAGGCTAATTGCCCTAGAGAGATGAGTGATATATCGTTGTATGCGGAATGAACCAGAGATTCAGACTATATAAAATTTATGCGAATTCGGCATATATGTGGTGGGGGGAGGGGGAGAACACTCAAAATTCCAAAATTTCGGGAAAAAATGGAGATTTCCCCCCTGCCTCAAGAAAAAGTACATGGCAGTGTCGACATGCACATGGAAATTATTGCTGACATGTAAGGAACACAAAAATATTTGCATTATTATCGTATGACCAATGTAACGCGAGATGTACCCCCAAAAGGAATGGTCAACACGCCACTGATTCAAGCTTCAAAATGCAGCGGTACCTTAAAATGACTTATCTCAGAGGCGAATTGCCCTACAGAGATGAATGATATACCTTTGTACGCGGAATGAATCGCAGATTCAGACGATATAAAATTTATGCACATTCGGCGTATATATGGAGGAGGAAGGGGGAATCCCCCAAAAATCTTTTTTTTAAAAAATAAATGGGGCTCCCCCCCAAAAAAAAGGACATGAAAAGGTCAACATGCACATAGAAATTATCGCATGTAAGAAACAGAAAAATATTTGCATCATTATCATATGACCAATGTAACGCGAGTTGTACCCCTGAAACGAAAGGCCTGCTCGCCACTGTCTCAAGCTTCGGTTTTCAGCTAAATGCAGGGTTACATTGAAATGAAAGGCTTTTTCCTCAGGGTGCCTTGTACTTAGATTATTACAATGCAGTTTCAACAACTCCTCTTCCCCCTCCACCAACTTCCATTTGCTCCCGCACGGGAAAATTTATTTTGACCTCGGGTACCGATATACAAACTTCCTTCCAATGCAGTTTCCAGGGGTGAGGGAAATGCATTGCTTTAGAACAACAAAACCAGCCTTCCTTTGTCGGCAAAATTTTTCCCTTGAAAAAAGACACAAAAAAGAAGTCTCCTTTTTCCCGCCATTTTCATAAAAAAAATAAAACGTGCAACAATCATTTCTGTTAAATACATGTGTTAACAACAACATGAAAGAAGAAAATCTAAATTCTAGCCAAAAATAGCGAAGTTATACCTTGACAGAGCATCTCGATTGAGACGATTGGGCTCCTAAAGGTTAAAGTGAGAGAAATACAAAAAAAAGAAAGAAAAATGAGAAAGAAACTTCTCTTTCTTCTTCTTTATTTTCCCCTCCTCTCTAGACAGAGAAGAGAGGGAAAACAGAGATAGAGAGTGACAAAGCAACAGTCTTTCTCTCACCTATCGTTTTCCCTCCTTTTCTGGAGGGAGAGAGAAATAGATAGATTTCTGTTTCTCAGCTCTCAATAGTTAAAAATAGAGAGGGGAGAGAGAAAAAGATATATCATCTTTCTTGTGAAAAAGTAGGAGGAAAGAAAAAAAGGACCATCTCCCCCCTCTTTCTCTCTCCCCAAGAGTGTACCAAAACACCTTTGAATTACAGACATTCAGAATATAGTAAACAAACGTAGTCATTATGTACAGAAAAGTTTCTTATTTCCAGATTGCTGTTTTTGTTGATTGTTCAATTAATTTTGAAGGATCATTACTGTCATTAACAAAGGTTGCAGTTGTCCTGGACAAGAAAAAAAATCATACTCGTGACAACCTGAACAAACACAGTAATACGAAACTTATCTATAGAATATTTAAACTGCGTTTACCATGCCAAACTGAATTCATGCTGCATTTTTACCCTTGAAAATTAGTCTGAAAGTTACAAAATAATTAGTAATAGTATTGTTACAGCTTGACCCACTGTTTCATAACATGATATACTACTACTATTAAAGTGTTGGAAAAAAAAGTAGTTTCACTATAACTGAAACATATTTTAATACCTTGTTTACATTTCAGGTTTCACAAAACAAGACATCGGGGCTGGAGATGGTGAAAGTGATATTCAACCAATGCAGACAGTCCTGGAAACCACTGAAATTACTACCACCACTGCCCATGATTTGAATGAAACCGAGAGCGACATTGAAGGAAAGGATGTTGAAGATAGCCTCATAAAATCAGATGTGAAGGTTAAAATAACAAGTAAAGTGCCACCACCAAGTGAACCACCCAGCACTCAAGAAACTTATGTCCAAGAAGGTAGTGATGACTCGGAGGAGAAGAAAAAGTCAAACGGAACAAAAGTCAATGATGAAACCACAACTGATATTAACCTGGAAAGTTACGATAGCAGTCCTAAGAAATACAATAAGGAGAAAAACCAGATCGAGATGACCGAATGTGCAAATGGTGTTCATGTCCTATCGGATTACAGAGAACATGATGCAAAGCTACTTAAGGGTATTGAGCACTGGAAACTAAGAGGGCATTACATGACGCGGGACAGTAGTGAAGTGTTAAAACCGGAGCCTGGACGGTGTTACATTCGGGACTCGCCAGAAGTGGTGATTAGAGCATGTGTTGAACTTGTTCCCCAGAGTAGATGCCTGGAAGAAACCCCGGCAGTTCTGACCTGTAGTGTTGACGTGGAGCAACACAGATTTGAAGTTACTCAAGTTGAAGTACCAATAGATCTTGCAGCAAATGTCATTCCGAAACCTGGCGAGAAGACCTGTGTTTTTGACCAGTGCCCATCCGTAATTGTTTCCGATCAATCCAGTGTTATGTCAGATGACATGGGTAGTTCAGTTTCCAAGGAACAGTCCGACGGATCCTCTAGTAGTGGTTGGACTGTTCAGAGCGCAAGTACAATGGAAAGAAAACAACCAGAGGGTAGGGAAAAGCCGGCATCGACAGAAAACATGGAAGGAATGTTGGATAGGATATCGCACGATCTCGACTATTTATTAAACAGGAATACTCAAGCAGCTAAGGACAACAACACACAGCCAACAAAGAAGAAAAAGACTGGTCTCAGAGTCCACATTCAAGAGGAAGAAGATGTATTTTTAATTGAATCACCGAAAAACTCACCAAATCACTCCTGATTTTTCATTTTGTCCTTTACAACCAGCAGAACCAGACTGCCAATAATAACTGGTCAGATTTTCTAAAGGTAAATTATTGTGTACGGGTGTGTGGATGCATATACAGTATATGTATGTTTGTCATTCCATTGTCATCAATAACTTAGTGTGTTGTATTTGAAACCAAGAAAGACATTTTGTACTTTTTAGCTTTATTACCATTTGTATGTAAACATAAATCATAAATTATTGTAACTTGTTTCTAATTATTTAAAAAAATATATACATACTTGCCATGTTTTTATAAATACAGAAACACCACAGTATTTAGGTAAATAGCTATTTTGGAGGGGACAGAACTGGAGAGAGTGGCTTTTCTATTCTATACAGGGTGTCTCAAAAGTGACTACTGTTTAACCAGCGATCCGAGAGCTCTCGAGTTTTCTGCGCATGCCCGAAGTAGAAGAGTCCAGTCGTAAATTGGGGGAGTTTGCGGAACCGCTTCTCTGAAACGCAAGCACCGCGAGTGTCACGTGAGGAAAGAGAGCAATGTTGCCAACCGGAGAATATTGACACAAGATATTGGAAGTGCTCTGGCCGTGGAGAGGCATCTTTGCAAAAGCTGAAGTCTTGAACGTAGCGCCAGTTCGGCATCTTTGACCCAACCCCAGAGGAAGCTGACTGGACCCGTATCTGGTTTCGAGCCACCACTATGGGCATCCGGAAGGGGGGGCAGGGGGGGACACCCCCCTGAAAAATGAAAGTCATCCAAAAATTATGTATTTGGCACGTATAATTTCATTTTAACCACAATAATGTGTGTTAATTATTGCATGATCACCATAAATTCAAATTTAAGCAATCAAATTTAAGCAATGTGTTTTTAGGGAACAGCACTATTTTTGGAGAAAATGTGCCTTGTTTGCCCCCTGGAAAAAATCCTGCGTTCGTCCATGGCCACCACCTGTTTCTCCGTAAAGCGATGTTGTCACTTTTGCCTGCAGTGTTTAGACATCCATTCATTCACTGCGACAATTTTACTCACAAGGTCTTTATATTATATATAAAAAAAAAAAAATAGCATAGCACAGCACAATAACAATAACAATAATCGAGATTCAACTCTTCAATACCAACAGTGAACCTAAAATTGACAAAGGAAATGGTTGTGCATGTCCCTCGGTTTTCGTTACTTATGTTCTGGTGGATAAGCATCCTCGCAGATTGGTAACACTGTTCAACGTGCAACCGCGAGCGGCGTTCTCGCGCCTGCCTTCCTATCGCCAACTTCCCCTTTTTCTTGGCACTTTGCCAACTGGAGCTCTCGGATCGCTGGTCAAACAGTATCTCTTTCTTATGACATTAGATTAGATTAGAAAAAAAATGATAAGCTGTGATAAAGTGGTGTATCTTTAGTGCAAAATTTGTGTCTTTACAAAACTTTAATTGCTTTGTGCAAAATGTTGTATCCAATTTCAAACCAAATAAGATAAACATGGAAGTGCCAATCCATTAAATTAGGCACACACAGGAGATGTACTACGTAGATTTTCAGCAAAAAATGCAGGCTCGACCAGCACTCGAAGCTGGGTCTCTGGCATACCGTTCCATTCTGGCTTCGCCTGATTTTTCGCTGGTGCTGTTTTATCTGTGTGAAATCGTCCCTGCAAGTGCTACTGCAATGGGATCTGTTGCCTTTGAAACACTGTAGATGTCAATGTTGCCTGGTACCTCCCAGCATAGAGATGTCAATCAATTAAATTAGGCACACACACACATGTACATCTCCTGTGTGTGCCGAATTTAATTGATTCGCAGTCGCAGTGATGGTCGCCATGTGGAACACTAATTCTTTGCACCATATACTTATATTTACATATATTTTTCATGTCTTGAAACCTGTTTTTCACAATAGATAGTGACTTTCATTGAGACACCCTACATCAATTGACACTTCTATCTTTGGTCTATATGTAATTTTAAAAGAAGAATATCTTCAAAGAATAATACTAACACACATTTTTATGGATGTTGTGTCTGACAGCCGCCTAGTCCACCATGTTGGAAATGGCAAATGTCCTCTAAAACAAATTATAGATGATACTGACAAAAGAAACGCTGGGAAAAAATGTGTTTAATTAAGTTCTATAGTACTAAAGTCCTAGAAAATCCAACTAGGCATTTTCTGCCAAGCACACTAAATAGTAAGACTTTCCCAAATAGCTAGCTACAGCCAGCCTCTGTGGCAGAGGGGTTAACACATCATGCTAGCATTAGTTCTTGTCTAGATATTTGCAGTAGTTTAAGTTTACACAGCTACAAAACTATTGCAAATGTCTAGGCAACAGCGAATGCGAATCACACTAACATTCAAATACATGCTACAGAAGGAATTCCAAGCATATGCAATTTTTTTAAGATATTGGAATATGATAGTAGTTTTTTAAAAGGAGAGGAAATTTCCTTTGCTGGCATCGGCCAAGGGTCCAGCATAGCCTTAACCAATGATTTGGAAGTGCTTACAAGGTTACCAAAATCTGTTTTGAGGGGGGCAAAACTCTGAACTGACATGTGTATCCTGGCTAAGAAATCCAAAATAAAATTGGACAAACTATCCACTCCTCTCCTGGCTACACCTCCCACAGATTCTTGGATCTTTACCTTGAAAAGGACAAAGATTTGCTGACATTAGTGACTAGTAGTGTAACAAGACAGCATTGCTACTACTGAGTACTGTATTCTAGATTGAATTATTGTTGTTTTGAGTCCACTTTATGCACAAAGACTAATTGGGACTGGACCTACAGTTTAAAGTGGGTCCAACCACTGTGCTATGTGCCTCCACCAGGTATCAAACCCACAACCCGTTGATTACAAGGCAACGGCGTTCCCACTATGCCATTGGGGAGGCCTGAGTATTCTGGAAAATGAGTTCCAAGAATGCTGCTTGTGAATGGCATCATAAGGTGAGTATTTTGAAAGTGACAGCAGCTGCTCTGCATATGTAAACAAAGTTTGTGTTTACTGGGGCATTCCAGGAATTGAATTGTTGCACCACACCATAGATAACAGTTGGGCTGAAAAGTTCGTAGGCTGACTCATAGATGGCGTTACTAGAATTAAATCCATGTGATTTTTACTTAGTACTAACCTTCAAAAGATATGTGTATAAATTTCACAGCTGCCAGATAATTAGTTCGTGAGATATAGCATTGTGAGTGAAGCAGCTTTTGTTATTGTGAAAAAATGGATAAAAAAAGAATTTCGTGTGTTAATAAAGCATTGCTTTTTGGCGAAAAAAATTACTGTTGAAGCCAAGGCTTGGCTTGATAAACATTATTTGGACTCTGCACCAGGAAAATCAACCGTTGAGAAGTGGTTTGCTAAATTTAAACGAGGCGAAATGAGCATCGAAGACTATGCACGCAGTGGACGCCCCAAAGAGGCTGTTACCGACGAAAACATCAAAAAAGTCCACAAAATAATTTTAAATGATCGTAAAGTGAAGTTGATCGAGATAGCCGAGACTTTAAAAATATCAAAGGAACGTGTTGGACATATTGTGCATGAATATTTGAACATGCGAAAGCTGTGTGCAAAATGGGTGCCGCGCGGGCTCACAATCGACAATGCACCGTGTCACAAATCAATGAAAACGATGGCAAAATTATATGAATTAGACTACGAATTGCTTCCCCATCCACCATATTCTCCAGATCTGGCCCCCAGTGACTTTTTCCTGTTTGCAGACCTTAAAAGAATGCACGCTGGAAAGAAATTTAGCACTGATGAAGAGGTAATCGCCGAAACTGAGGCCTATTTTGAGGCTAAAGAGAAATCGTACTATAAAAATGGCATCGAAAAATTGTATGACCGCTATAATCGTTGTATCGCCCTCGAAGGCAACTATACTGCTGGACAAAAAAAACCGGACACTTGCATTTTTTGTGATAACGCAATGGGTCGATAAAAGCTCTGGTACAAGGGCTAACTAAATGTTGCAGAAACTGAATTAAGTACGAATGCATAAACAAAGTCTGAGCCTATGAATGGTGATATGGTACTACATGATCTGCCGAACATTCTGTAATATACCTGCGAGCTGTTATTGCAATTCAGATGTCAAATATTAAAGTGTCCGGTTTTCATTGTCCAGCAATATATATTGAATAATAAAATCGAATTTTGTCAAAAAAATATTTTTTACTGTTAGCCTACGAACTTTTCAGCCCAACTGTTACAGTTACATTTCAAATGCTGGAAGGAAATACCATACATTATATCTTGAACATCTTACTCTACAGGCAGTTTTAATTGGTTTCCACTAGAATCTGACAATCACTTTGAATCACCCTGTATATCCTGTGGTTAAAGAAAACCTGTTTGTCTAACATCAGTACTGGTTTGCAGCAGATTTTTTGTAAATAAGAAATTAGTAGTGTCTAAAATACTTTGCTTTGGGAAACACACAAGAAGTATCTTGTACAAAATCTGATTTTATTGAACACACATGCTTTGGCATGTATCTCAATGTACAATATGCAACTTAGCAAACCTATGCTGTACACTGTTGTTATTCCTAACTAGCACCAGTAACTTGGGATTCCAATGAACTGATTGCAATAGCTGCACGAGACCAGGAAAAGTCACAAAACAAAACCCCACACCACAAGCTTCCGTGAAACAAAACCTCCCTTCCGTAAGGCAACCTATAATTGGTCTACTGCAACAGTCTTTAAAGGTTTTTGCCTCTGGAAGCCAAAGCGATTTCATTTTCCTAGAATAAGCTTCAGAAATAGATTTGGCTGAGTACTGGCCAAAGCTTGATTCAGTAGTTTCTGCAGTACTTTCTTCACTTCTCTCTTTCTCTTTCTTACGCTTTTTCTGTAGCCGTCGCAATAGCTTTTGGTGCTGCATTCTTAAAGTTTTCCTTTCGTTTGCATTTCCATCTTTGTGCACAGGCTCCGCGGGACCTACATATGAACGATCACGCTGATGCTCCTGAATGTCAGCTTGAAATGGCAAACTCACCGTCGCAAAATCTGACAAACAACCCTTTCCGCACAGCATCACGAGCACGGGAATTAGACACTTCTCATCAACAATAGTAGACTTTACAGACTGAATGTCTACTTGTTTGCTCTGCATGGCTTGCTGGATCACGCGTATTTTCTTCTTGTCTCTTAAAACATAAAAATCTCTTTGGTCAGAAGCACTTGTACTTACGCTACCCCCAAGCCAGTCTTGAAGCAGCATTCCCCAAGGGAAGTTAAAAGGAGACAATGTTCCAAATTTTATGTAGTTTGGTCTCTTTGCTGGTGGGTACCTGGAAATAATAAAAAAAACTTATAAGAAAACTGTACCATGAGTATCAACTGGCATACATACTCAGAAAATGCTCTGAATTTATATTACTTATTTACAGGGGTAGACAAAACTAAAAATAATTCACACGCCAGCTCCAGCTGCTCTTTCCAGTATTTATATATATGTATATTAATTTTTCAAATGCGGTTTAAGAAAGCCATGAATCCAACTAAGGTAAAGATATAAATTTTGAAATGTCTAAGACTGGATTGAAAGTAATAAATTCTTGCAGCAGAGTACTACAAAATTCCATATACCAGGTGTGCCGGTTAATAATTTTTAATTGATCCGAAAGAAAACAAGTGTATCTGGAAAGAAAGGTAACAAATGCTTTATTCAAAGTATGCACCATCGCCAGCTATACATTGTACCCATCTGTCCGTCAACCTGTGGATGCCCTTCCAGAAAAATCGTTCACATTTTGAGGTGATCCAATCTTCTTAATTGTTGAAGTGTTGCTGGGAAAGTGAGTGAGACATTGATGAAAATAAGTGGTAGTCCGAAGGGGCTAAGTCTGGTGAGTATGGCAGGTGGGGCAAGAATTCCCAGCCAAGTGCAGAAATTGTGTCTCTGACGCATTTCACTGTGTGTGATGAGGCGTTGTCGTGCTGCAAAATCACTTTTCCGTGCCTTGTTGCCCAATCTGGGCACTTTTCGATCAATACATGGTTCAAATTGATGAATTGTTGACGGTAGCGAACGGCATTCACTGTTTCACCTGGTTTCAGAAGCTCATGGTGTACTACACCCTTCTGATCCCACCAAATGCACAGCATTGTTTTCCTTCCAAAGCGATTCAGTTTTGCGGTCGATGTTAAGGTTGTCCTGGGTCAGTCCTGGATCAACCCATGACTTTTTGCATTTTGGGTTCTCGAAGTAGATCCATTTTTCGTCCCCAGTCACTATCCGATGCAAGAAAGACTTTCTTTCATGCCGAGAAAGCAACACTTCACACACCGTTTTTTGCTTTTCCATTTGTCTGTCGTTCAGATGATGTGGGACCCATTTTCCTGCCATCTGGATCTTTCCCATGGCATGAAGATGATCAGATATGGTTCAGCGACCAACATTTAACTTCTCTGCCAGTTGTTGTTGCGTTTGCGTATCGTCTTCGTCCAACAGTACTTGCAATTCGGCGGCTTGGAATTTTTTCGGCTGGCCCGGGCGATCTTTATCTTTCAAGTCGAAATCACCACTTTCGAATCTTCGAAACCAACGCACACACGTGTCTTGCGTTAGGACCGTACATTTCCACAAGGATACGATGGCTTTCACTCGCGTTTTTCTTTTGATTGAACAAGAAAAGCAGGACGTACCACACATGCTCCTTATTTGGTTTGAAGGTCAACATTTTTTCCACACAAACCCAATATCACGATCACTCTCACTCGGTTGCACATCCACGGCATTTTGACAGGTATTGTCCTGGCAACACACTGACGTAACAGTTGAGACTGTGCACCAACCCTTGCTTCCAGCGCCATCCAGCGACAAAATTAAGAATTATTAACCAGCACACCTGGTACATCACTCTACTGATAAAAGCATGAATAACTATGCAATACATTCTAATACTTGGCTGATTCTACCATATCACTGCAGATTTTAAAATTTGGCTAGTAACAGTGAAAAAAATTATAATGGCATGTTTATTATTCTGATTTAATGATACACATGATACTGAAAACATACACAGCACTCATTTTTTTAAAAAAAGGTAATGGAAATTTCCATAAGTGAACTAAAATATTTAGGTGGCAAGTTAAAATTTTCAGGCACCATGGCAACTACGGATCCTGTATTTTTCTACCCCTACTTATCAAATTACGAAAGTAACAGATGGAACAGACTGTTGGTCTGATAGTGTCTACCAGGAAATACCATTTATAATTTCTTGATATAATTCTTCCAGTGGCGTATTCTGAATATTTAGTCTGGTTTACTGCAACAATTCTTATTAGTGTTTATAAACTAAAACACTGCTGTTATTTTATAAAAAACTACAAGATCTACGGCAAACTCCATTCTCACATAGGATCATTTAACTATGAAGTCAAAAATTCAGAGACATGTAACTTCTACACCAATGTATTGTAAATAAATATGAACATTATCCAGAACATAAGTTCCAAACAACTATTAAGAAAAAGCAAGAAAACATTTTTTTACACACAATCTATATTGAAATTTGATGCACAGTACATGTGTTCGTTAGCCATGAAAACTGCCTTTTTGTCAAAAAGAGAGTGGAGGATGGGTCATCAGTAGAGCTGAGCTGATGCCGATGTATCAGTATCCGCCAATACCAGTGGTATCTGTATCGGTTGCAATTCATATACCAATACTTTCCCCGCATATTGGTTTTCACGGGTTCCACAAAAACGCAGTGCGACACTTCCGTCGAGTCTATTATTCTGGAAATTATGCAAAATTCGAATTTCTTTTTTATTGTGATTACATAACAGCTATTTTGATATTCTGATTAAATTGATGCATATAATTGGAGAATAATATTTACAATATTGATCAATATTTTGAACACATTTTAATTACTGTAATTTTCAAGCATCGGCATCGGTGGGAATCGATAAGAGTATTGGCATCGGTATCGGTTCAAAATTACATCGGCTCAGCCCTAGTCATCAGAGAATATCCATAAGCAATCTATAGTCTGCACCACCTTGGTGTTTCAAAGCTGTGTAGGCAGAGAAAACAGACCATGGAATTTACTTGTGTAATTTTCAATCAGCAATTTTTATTCATATGCACATGAAGCATGCTTACAATTTTTACTGATAAGGGGCACCGCAGGTAGCAATTCAATCTAACAGGCAATGTTTTATTATGATCACTCACAATTTGATATATCACAATGCTGGAGCCAGTTATACATTCTTGTTTTGCTGCTAGGAGATGCACCTGTCATATGAGCTCCTATTACATGCCCTCATTTGAAATTGGAAAATATCCAATATAGTGACTGTATCTCTCATGCACTCACCTGTACACCTTTCATATTTTTCACAATATAAGTTCCACTTGGCAGTGTCAGTCTACAATTTTGTAAAAACAAAATTCCCCGACTTTTCCAGCCCAAGAAGCAAATTTTTCCATACTAAACCATAAGGGCAATTCATGTATTTAAACATGTGTGTAAGAAGGTCACTACATTTTATCTAAACACCAGACTTAGTATCCCACTTTACCAAGCTTTTAAAATATTCGCTCCATATGTTAAAATTAAAAAAGGGAGACAAAACGATAATTGAATGCTTGATAGGAGCATCAGGGGTGAGTTTTTACGTAATACTGTACTTGTCATGTAAACACAGATTTCTCCTTTATAAAAATCATAACAACTATAGCATAAATAATGCATAATTATAGTAAAATTTAGTAATATATATAAATTTACTGATACTGATAACCGATATTCTACTGATACAATATAAAGTTCCAAACAGGTCTTGAAGTACGTGAATGGATCACTGACCTCCTCAATAAATGTGTGTTTCAAGGCATTTACTTTTTTAAAAAGTAGGGCATGGAGATTATCCACAAAAATTATAACAAAATGGCAGAATTTTGTACTAAATTATAAGATGTTTATAGATACATTGGATCGGTAAAATAATCAGTAATTTTACCGATAAACCGATATGCCTATATCGGCCAATGCCGGTAGATTACCGATTAATCTTTCCCATCCCTAATGTATATATTAATCCTAATATCGACCAAACAACCCAAAAATCACAAGGAAGTAGATTTCTAACTGAAAATAGTTCAAAACATGACCCCTTTTTTCTAGAGTATTTAATACAAAAATTCATACTGTAGCTACTGGTAATAATACTCAATATAGCAAACTGAAGTATAGTTTGTCCACAACACATTTAAAATGTCTTCATTGCTTCTTTTTAATTTGTTGAAAAACCTACTTTTAGTGCACTACTACAAAAAATGTTGATTTTTCCAGAAATCCTTGACTATTCCAGAAAAAGTAAATTCTAGGGCTGAGCCAATGTCGATGTATCAGTATTGGAAAGTATCTATTCATCCACAGATACCAGCCGATACTTTTCCAGCATATTGGTCTTTAACAAGGTCTGCCAAAATGCCACACTAAACGTTCGTGGAGTCTCAATCATTCTGGAAATTATGCAAAATTCAAATTTTATTTTTATTTTGCACGAAAAGCTATATATTTTGTGATTGCATAATACTAGGGAGAGTCAAAAATTAAATGCACTTTCACCATTACTTTCTTTAGGTTGGCCATTCAGAGTTCGCGTGCTGAAAGATGGTACTGTTGTTGTAACATGGCCGAGGTTTCATATTAATCGCTCCAGTTTTCTTTCTTTTGTAACAGAGTAAACATGACTGCTCTGCTGGCATTGTGCACCAACGCAGAACAGAGAACAATGATCTGTTTCTCTGCTCCGAAGGTGTGTCAGGGGCTGAATTTCACCTTAGGCTTTGAGTACAATACGGGGACAGTGCTCTACTGCGTAGTGTATATGAGTGGATCGAGAGGTTCAAGAATGACCGGACAAGCGAGAAGCACGAAGCGGGAGCAGGATGCCCATCAACCTCCACCACTGATGGGAAGATTCAACAAGCTCAAGAGATGATTCTGACGAACAGAACACAGGGTGACAGCCAATGAGGTGGCATGTTCTCTGCAAATTGGTGATCAGTGGCATGCCTGCCTGAGGGGGGGGGAGGGGTTGGTTGGGGTTATAAGTAATTCTTGAATATACTAAAGCAAATTATTGGAGAATATTTACACACCAATATTGATCAATATTTTGAACAAATTTTAATTATTGCAATTTTCAAGTATCGTTATCGGTGGGTATCGGCAAGAGTATTAGTATCGGTATCGGTTCAAAGTGGTATCGGCTCAGCCCTTTTAAATTCCTGACTTTTCCAAGTTTTTCCAGACTGCTAGATACCCTGTGTTACTTGTCCAAGAGTAACAGAGAGGAGGAGAAGCATACCCAAACCCTTTCCCTACACTGAGCATGCAGACATTGATACAGCGACAACAGCCCAGCAACGAATAAACAACACATGGTCAATGAAACGCAGCCATGCACGCCCAAGTAGCTTGGATCCAATGTTGGTTGAGTTGGTGTTTTAAGTCCACTTATGCACTGTAAGGCTAATCGGGACTGGACCTACAGTTTAAAGTGGGATCCGAACCACTTGTGCCTCCACCGGGTATCGAACCCGGGACCCCTTGATTACAAGGCAATGACGCTACCACTGCGCCATGGGGGAGGCCCTTGGATCCAATGTGAGCACCCACACTTATTTACATTATGTTGTTTGTTCTGCTACTTTTTGCTGTGTACACAAGCGTAAAAGTTCAGCTGGAACTGGATTCTATCTGACCATACTCTTAATAGAAAATCATTAGAGCTTGGAAGTTGATGACAAAAAAAAATAATTAAAAAAAGGATCTATAAATTACCTTAAAATGTAAAAAAAAATACCAAAAAATAATTTTCGCTCTTCTAAAGAAAGCTTAATATTTTTCATAAATAACAAGAGACTAGTTGAATAATTCAATAAAATCTGTCATTTGGTGGTTTAAACTATTGAATCAAAGGGGGAAAAGCAATTAAGTGATAATGTAGTTTTCTATATTTTTACTTCAAGGTTGCATAAAATACACCACAATATATTTTTTTTGTATAAGTCATTGACCTCCTTTCAGAGTGAATTTCTGAAAATACAGCTTCGTTGCATGTGCATCTGATTATAATTTTTTCATGTGACTAATTTTACTTTAAAATCACAGATTAAAGCAATAATAGTGGCCAGCAAAGCAACCTCAAAGTAAGTTTGCTGGACAAAAAGTACATTTACTATTAATTATTTATCCACTGCTAAAGCACTGCCTTTACATTAACCATATTTACAATTATTGGTGCCTTGCTAAACAGACCATTTTAGGAAATTTAAATATGTAAGTTATGCCAGCAAATGCATTTCTACTTCACTCAAAATGAGGCAAGGAGCAAAAAAAAAAACCTTAAAAACTTTAAAAAAGGGCAAAAATTGGCAAAACAACTGAAAAGTGACCTAAAAGCCAAAAAAAAAGGTTGGAAAATGAAAAAAACAAACAAACAAACTGGTTCTAACTGAAGTAAAATGGACTGCTACAGAGCCCAGGAATAACAAGATGATTTTTCATCAACTTCCGAGCCATAATAATCACGTCTTGCGTAAACCCTTACCTGAAATGCTTCTCCTCCAGCTCACGTTGCTTCCTCTTTCCTTCCTCGAAACCAGCTAATGTGTCAGGAGCAAGGTTGAGCCAAGTACCACGACCACTTTCCAAAGCGAGGGATTCGTCTTCCCTAAGACCTCCGGCTCGGGCAGAGCAGAATATGAAGGCAAGCCAAAAAGGCATCCCCCAACCAGCTGGAACTATAATATCCCAACCAGAGCCATAGCCTATGGACAAGAGAAAAGAAATGTTTATAATTTTAGTTTGGTTATTTTCATTGATTCGATTGGTTTATATTTAGTTCACTTTTCTGCCACTTTTGGCTAATTGCGAATATGAGAATGAGTGATGATATGGTGGAAGTGATGAAGAGACACTCGTAAAGAATACTCATTTTCAATATTTCTTGTTATTATCCCACACTATTTAAGGATTGGGACAGTTATTGCTAAACTAAACTAAAATTATTCTTCCTAAAAGCTTGAATGTCATGTTTTAATAGGTGATCAGAGCGTGTTACGTTACACCACCACTGATCTAGGTTGAAATTCCAGTCTTGGCATGGGTGTTTTTTATAAGTATCCACTTTTCATCATATTACGCATTTTCATTTTCACAATTAGCTAAAAGTGGCAGAAAAGACACTAAATAACAAAAATGAAATTAAATTAGATAATGGCATATTAAAGTACCTAAACATTTTTGTGAGTAGCTGAAACTTTGAGATCTACCTTCTTTGACCACCATAATAATGCATTGTAGATTTTACAAGTAAAGGGTGTAAAAAAAATTTTTAAAAAGTAACTGAAACTCTACTTAAACCATGTTCAGTCACCTTTTTTTAAAAAAAAAACACCCTGTACATTGGAACCTCGATTTTACGTTTTTCAGGGGACCAAGCTGAAAAATTTTAAATTCAGTTAACGAGGAAAAGTTTACAATATCTAGCTATGTTATCAAAACTGAATGAATAATGCAGAAAAATGTAAAATCCAGGAATATAAAATCGGGGTTCCACTGTACTTGCTACAGCATCAAAAATTAGTAACACTATTAACCTTTCGCCACCTGGCGGTCGAAATTTTGACTACAACATGTGAACCCCTTAATCCCGGATGGTAGATATTTCGACCAGCAGCACGCGGCAGCAATTAACGTGCAATTTCTCGAAAACTGCACATGCTATTTCAGTTCCATCTCTTTTTATCTTTAGTATATATACGAAGGTATGACATACTCGAATTACAAATCAATACATCCATTGTTACTACTATTAACAAGTGAAGTTTGAAAAAGTTTTTCTTTCCCTTTGTTATCTCCATATTATTATGGGATAGATTTTTAAAAGTGGCTATAACTTGTAAACTACTGCATCTTTTTTAAAAAATAAATTATAGACGCAAGAATGAGTAAAAAGCAACATTTTAAGCTGACAATTAAGGATTCAGGGGGGGATGCAGGGGTTGTAAAAATTTGCCCCGACCACGTGTTAGCACATGGCAGCAATTAATGTGTCATTTTTTGTAAACTATACACTGTATTTCAGTTCTATCTTCTTTGTTCATTAGTTTACATATAAAGGCATTATATACTGCAATTACGAAACAGTTCATCCATTGTTACTATTATTAAAGAGTGCTGTTTGAAAAAGCCCTATATTCCCTTGTTATTTTGGGATATACTGAAGATAAAAAGCTATAACTGCTGAACTACTGCATCTTTATGAAAAATTTAAATTCTAATTGTAAGAATGAATAAAAAGGAACATCTTAAGTAACATCCGAACCCCGTAATTTTGTTTATTTTTTTCAAACTTGTGGCACGTGCATTACATATCCTCATAGAGCGGTCTTTTCTCATGCTTCTCTCCAAATTTGGTCCATCCAGCGTCCATAGGACCGATTCTACAAGTGAAATTCCGGACACTGTCCTGAAGCTGGCAACACTGCCAATTTATATGTTGTTATTTTTTTACTCAAGAAATATCAGTCCGATTTCAACGAAACTTTGCAAGGTTGTAGGAATGTACCACTGCTACACACTTCTTCTTAATTTGACATTAAATTATTGGGAGGCACAATGTATACATTTTACCTCCGCTAAAAGCCCTGTCTTTAAGAAAGAAAACAAATTTCATATACCTATGACAATTAGTTCTTGAGTTACTTTTTTTTTTAACTTCACGGCAAGTTTGAAAAGAACGCGCTTGAAAATGCGCTGGTGTGAACGAGAATACAGGTGCACGAGAGGTCCGGCGGGTAAAGGTTAAGCCTTGTTTCCATGATAGAAAAAAACATGGCATATGCTGACCAAGGCAGATGTTAGTTTGGTTCCAAATCTGATTTATTGTTGTTTTCTTTACTTACTTCGCTTTTCTGCTACTTTTGGCTAATTGCGAAGATGACGATGAGTGGATGATATGATGAAGGGACACCCATGCCAGGATTCAAATCCAGAACCCCTGGCATCCTAGTGCACTGTGCTAACCACTCTGCCATGGAGATCGGCAGTTCTGAGTCTGAGGAAGACCCTGATAGAGCATTGAAATGTGTTAAGCATTTACGGAAATAAAGACTGCTTTGGTCAGCATATTTAAAGTTGTTTTTTTTTTCTGTGGAAAATTAAGTCTATGGCAAGAGAAAAATGAAGATGAACGAAATGGATCTTTAATTGGACAACATGAGAAGAAGAATCTCATGTTAATTTCGTATTAAAAGTTGCCATCGTTAATCTCTTCAAACACTGTAAAAACAAAGTATATTGATATTTAATGCTGGTCTGATCAAATGACTTTTTGTACCGAAAAGAAACACTGCTTCATATTAAAATCCAACACTCCTTACCTATTTTTTTCTGCACTGGGTCTTGACTCCCTGGCTGCTGAATCAGGATAACAGGTATTTGTGAATGCACCATCTCAGGATCCTGGTATGAAAACAGCAACTCTTCCTTGGTGTGGCCAGGAACTAAATGTTTTGATCTAAGCTCATTAAACTCAGCTGTTGATAATTTAGTTGCTGTAACGGCATCTCTCACATAAGGGTTCCACAGTGCACTTGCAGCTAACGTGGGTGAAGGGCGTATCAAATCTGCTGTTGCCTCTACATGTTCTGCAAAATGATAGAAAAAGTCACTGAACTGTCATGTGTGGACCGAAATGATAAAAATTCAAAAGAATGACCATTTTTACTCTATGAATCAGGGCTACGAGTTAGGACAGTACCAGAGTCGAACCAGTACTCAAATTGGGAGGAAATGAAGGGGATGCTATCCCTTCTAAGAAAATTTGTGTAAGCATCGCCCCACTCATCCCCAAACTGAAACAAGCATCCCCACCTAGGAATTTCAACTTCCCCATATTACTTTGACCTTGAGCTGAGTCAATACCAAGATGAACCAATTGTGTTACCCAAGGGTAGACAAATACACAGTCCAAAATCTAATTCTAATTCTTATTTTTGTGGTTGTTGTGGTACTTTAGTATTATACAGACTACCTGATTTCAGATTGTCTGTTTTAACCTAACCTAACTTTGGAAATGGGAACAAGTAAATATTATGTTACTTTAGGTTAGGTTAGTTTGGTTAGGTTAAAACAGACAATCTGAAATCAGGTAGTCCATATAATACTAAAGTACTGTTGTTGCTTATAATTATTCCAGTTCACTTATGAAAATTTCAAATACCTTTTTTTAAATTATGAATACAATATGTTTTTAATGTTTTTTTTCTGTATCACATGTAACATTAAATCAGAATGACAAACATTGCATTATAAATTTTTGCATAGTATCTAGCCGAATTTTAAAATCTGCAGTGATATGGTAGTAGGCCATATATTAGAACGTATTGCATAGTTATTCATACTGTTACCAGTAGATCCTTCTTTAGGAAGGCCACTCAGAGGCAAGAATTAACTACTTTAAATCCAATCGTGTGTCCAACACCGTGGCCGTGCGGTCTAAGATGTAAGCTTTGGGCTCCGACTACATGACATGCACAGGTTAGTCTCTCCTGGGAAAAGCATAACAACTGTTCTCCTGACATTTTGGCCAATGCAGGGAACCGGTGGCTACCCACCATCGATGGGGATCTACGAATGAGTAGCATAACCCGGTCATAGAAAACCTATGACTGGGGGTTCGTTAACAGAGTGGCTACGCTTGGACCATGATAACATTTAAGTATAATTCCCGGTTTTCAAGGTGAACTTTCCAAAAATTGAATTCTCTATTTCAACCTCAACATCCACACAAATATCTTCGTAACATAAAGGGTCTTTGTGATTCTAACATCCAAAAATTATAATTCAATTAAACGGTATACATAATATAATTAAAATATTTAATTTAAGGTGCTGAGTTTCTATTTATAATCAGAGATGCAACCATGAATTTTTGTCTGAGCAGGCGGGGAGAAAGTGCCAGGATAAATGTACTAATACTAATAATAATAGTGTTAATATTATTATTATTTTACTTTGCTTGTTGTGCCATGTTTGGCTAATTTGCGAAGATGGGGATGTGTGATATGATGAAATTGATGAATGGACAGCAATAGCAGCAGCAGCAGGAGGAGGAGGAGGAGGAGCAGGAGTAATAATATCAAAGACATCAATATCCTCGTAAATTATGCAAAAAGGGGGGTAGAAGTTGGTGCTAAAGCATTTGCTAAACGATTTAAATTATTTTTCTCCACACGGCACAGTAGTTCGGATCCCACTTCAAACTGTATGTCCTGTCCTGATTAGCCTTTCTGTGAATAAAGTGGACTTAAAACCACAAATCAATCGATCAATTTTACAGCATTTTTCATTTAGATAGTTCGGCACCAAGGTCCGACTCCTGCTGCCTCCTAGCTATGGTTATAAACTTGACAAGACTAAGAAAAGGAGAAACTGCGAGCGAAGCGAGCAAGAAAATTATACCAAAAATAATTTTTATTTGCATAAAATGTGAATAGGATTTGGATTAGAAAAAATTGTAATTTTTCACGTCTACGGAGAAAAATTCAAGTAGAATTCACACGTAATTCCCGGAGCCAATAATTCACGCATAATACCCGGAATTCCCGGTGAGTAGCCACCCTGGTTAATTGTCACACGTCACCCCGTAACTGGTTGGTGGGAGTGAGGCCAGCAGTTGGTAGGTGAGCTCTGGCCCTCGCAGGTTGTTACTCCATGGATTATTATAGTCCAATCTTGTATTAATTAATAAATTACATGCTTTAAGGTCAGATTTCAAAATGTGTAGCTATATCTTAGTTGGATTCATTGTCATCTTAATACATGCTAGCTTCTGAGAAAAGGGACTGAATTATATTTAGTATTGTCTACCCCTGGTGATACCACTTCCCACCAATACATAAAAATTGTAACAATTACCCTAATAAAATAATAAAAAATTACCACTTATTGATGGCAAAGCTTTGCTCCTCTTTTGTGGCATAAAATTTCTTGGGTCTTGAACTGTGAGAGCAAACACTGTATGCGGTGGAAGTTCTGCTGGTGACATAACACTAGTCAATCCTCTCCAAGTTTTTTTTTGAAATTCCAAGCTTTGCAGGAGAAAGTCATTTTCAGCTAAATATCTTTTCCACCATGACATCGGCACATTTTCAGTTTCCACATCACCATTAGTTTCCATTTTTATCTCCCCCTTGTGGCTTCTCTTGACACCTTGCCTACATCCGGTTTCATTAATTCTCTCTGTCCTAACAACTGCATCTAAAACAGATGGCTTTAGAACTTCACACAACACTGCCTGGGATAAAGGTCCAATCAAACGAAACCTGTTTAAAGTGTCTTTCAAGAGAACCATATTAACTGCACCATTGGTGAACTTTGGTGTTTTCACAAATGGAACATTTTTAGGCTTCAGTTTATTTTTTTCTACATCTTTCTTTTTCTTTTTCTTGCCTTCCCTGCCCTTCAATTCCCCACATTCAGTGTCACTTGGTTCTACATTCTTCTTTTTCTTTCCTTCCCTGTCCTTCAATTCCCCACATTCAGTGTCACTTGGTTCTACATTCTTCTTTTTCTTTCCTTCCCTGTCCTTCAATTCGCCACATTCAGTGTCACTTGGTTCTACATTCTTCTTTTTCTTTCTTTCCCTGTCCTTCAATTCGCCACATTCAGTGTCACTTGGTTCTACATTCTTCTTTTTCTTTCTTTCCCTGTCCTTCAATTCGCCACATTCAGTGTCACTTGGTTCTACATTCTTCTTTTTCTTTCTTTCCCTGTCCTTCAATTCGCCACATTCAGTGTCACTTGGTTCTACATTCTTCTTTTTCTTTCCTTTCCTGCCCATCAATTCTCCACATTCAGTGTCACTTGGTATCACTGGCTCACACTCACTTTGGACATTCACAAAGTCAAATACATCAATTAACTCCTGAAGCACCTCTTCATAAAAGGATGGATGAACCCACATCCAGATTGTCCTAATATTCTCTTCTGCATTTGGCACAATGGACGAATCCTCGTATTCTTGCTCCGGCTTCCATAAAAATGTTACACTGCCGATGGCTCCATACGGGAACGTATTCTTATGATATAACATCACAGAACCTTCCCGAGTTCCGTTCAAATATGCTTGGGCACCAAAAGTTGGGCCACAAGTGCTGGATGTTAGTGTACTAAGTCCACTAAGAATGTTCTCCAGAGCTCCAGATAATTCAATTGCAGAAAAATATGAATGATCCTGAAAGAAAAAAATAAATAAATTTGTGAAGTAACATGATAAAATCATCCTATTTGGCATCTTAGACCACCAGAGATGTTTATTTGACTTTGGTAGGTAAAAGGTAATGTTCCTCGTGTATATAGCATTGTGACATGAAGGCACATTTAGGGGATTGGGGGGGGGGGGTATGGCCCTACACTTTCTTTTTCTCTATCATATTGGAGGTGATGTGATCAGCAATATGCTCCAGCTGCCTTTACCCCCCCCCCCCCCCAAGGTACCAATTTCTCCTACATGGCAGTCAGATGACCTACTGACTAGACCAACGCTGGTCTATTGGACTTCGCTTCGCAAGGTATATCCTCTGAGGTCCATGTCAACCTCTAGCCTCAGCCTCCCAGCTATATACAGTCAACTCTCAATTCAACAACCTTTCACAGTTCCCGGGAAAAGGGTTGTTATTTCGAAGGGGTCGTTATTGGAATTTGCACCAATTTTCTGCTTAAACGGAGTTTAAATGGACACAAAGATGCCTAGGAGATGGTAACACCATTTATCCTGGTAGTTATACAACCTGTTATGCACAGGATGCATGTTGTGAGAAGGAAAATAGAACATGAAAAC
This sequence comes from Lepisma saccharinum, assembly GCF_977018435.1. Lineage (NCBI taxonomy): Eukaryota > Metazoa > Arthropoda > Insecta > Zygentoma > Lepismatidae > Lepisma > Lepisma saccharinum. The sequence continues at coordinate 17,380,078 of NC_139229.1, forward strand.
GTTTTCACAAAAATTAATTTAAAATAATGTTACTTTCTTTCAATTGTGCACAGTCGTTGCTTTTCCAGGAAATTCTTACAATTATAGTTCATGAGAAACCCGTTTGCACCGAGACCTATGGAAAGGAAAACAATCTCTCGCTTATTGCAAGTGAAACTCGAAGAATCTTGACACCAGTCATGCTGGCGCCAGCAAAAGTCGGGAGATAATCGGGCAGAATGAATGTTGGATTTTATACGGGTCTACTGGAACATTGTCTGTTACAAGATTAACTGGTAAGATTAGATCTCTCGGGAGAAACAACACAACCTTTCTAGGCACCAGACAAACAAAAAAAGGCAGGGCTGTAATTTTCGTTCTGGTTCGATTGTGTAAAATACATCGCAAAAAAAAAAGCCACGTTTTCTTTGCTTCAACCAACTTCATTCGCCCTCCCTCCTTCCCCATTCAAGGGAGCAGTCCAAACTCCTTCCTTGACTTGCATTGTAATCAGTGTGAAAAAGGAAACGTGCAAATTGCGATCTGATCTGTCTTCACCCAATGCTATTCTAGGACACGTCATTAAACAGAATCCCAGTCAAAAGTCATTTAGGTTTGGAATTGAATTTCACTTTAAACTGTACAGTGGTAGCCAAAAGTCTGGAAAAACATCAACATTTTCAATTATTCATACTTTTTAATTCTCTCACACTTAATACAATTGATGAAATTTTACATTTTATTTTTAAAATGTATACTATAAGATTACTTGAACAAATATAGATACAAATTATCATAATTTCCATACTCAAGTATTTTGTAGCATGTCCTTTGTTTTTTAACACTTCATATATCCGCTTGGTCATAGAGTGCGCCAAGCGTTGACAGTAATCTGGTGTAATTTCAGTGACCCATACTTCCTTGATTTTTTGTACCAGGTCATTGTATGACGTTGGAGACTTCTCCGAAACCTTCATCTTCATGATGGACCATGCATTTTCTATGAAGTTTAGATCTGGCGAACTGCCTGGCCATGGATGGAGCAACTGGTAGTCGCGCAAGGTTAGCCAGGATTTCACTTTTTCTTATTACCGTCTCAAGTAGCTCCATCTTGTTGAAAATAAGTACACTGATGAATGTCCATAACAGCTGGAAGCTTCTGTTCAAGGATCTGTAGATACACCTCTCCATTTATGGTAGTGTTCCTTGGCATTATCCATAGTGATCCACGTCCTTTTGCGGAAATACAACCCCAGACCATCACTTTTCTGCTTGCTCCACAGTAGGAATGACAAAACTATGGTCATACCTTTTGTCTTTGGGGCATCTTACATATTTATTATAATGGAAAAACTGAGTAAATGTTGATTCATCAGAAAACATCACTGATTCCCAGTCCTCTGCTGTCCAGGCCATGTAACGACGACAAAATTTTATACTATCAGTGACATTTTTTTGTGATAGTTTCGGCTTCTTTGCTGGAGTGTAGGATTTCAGACCTGCATCAAACAGTCTACATCTAATGGTTCAGCAACTCGGTTTGTTGATGTCTTCTGGAAGGTTTGATCTTATTTTACAGTAGTAGTTTTGGGATAGATTGTTTGCATAATCTAACGATTGCTGTGTGTGTTCGATCAGACGTAACACGTGGCCTGCCATTTCTTGTGCGAGACTTGAATGAACCAATTTCTTGAATTCTATTCAGTGTTTTTGTGACAGTACTTAGAGCTATCTTGATTGGGGATGCAACTTCGGATTTTGACTTACGCTCTTGATGCAATATGCTGATCTGGGCCCTGGTCTCTGGGCTCAGTTCAGAACCCTTTTTGCTTCTTGCCAACATTATTCCCGGAAAGACAGGTGCAGGTGATGAAAATACACACTAGCTAACACACTAGCACTAGTTTATATTTGTATAATAAACGAGAAGAGTTCTAAAACCACCGACACACAGAAAACTAAAAGGAAGTCTCTCCTTCCACTTTCAATTTTCAAATCCCACTAACAAGTGTTCAGAATACAGCTGTACTGTATCTTCTCAATTCACAGATATCCACTGTTTCGCAACAACAATCACTGGTATTTATCAAGCAACAATGTGCTCATAGTAACAACAATTGAAGCCAAAAATGTTGCAACAGAAACTTCCACAATGCACACAATAATACCTTTATAATATTGTTCGCTACATCAGAGTAAGCTTGGAAGTCATTGATAAAATTATATATAGTTCAAATGAGAAACCAACCTTTGCAGAAGAAGAAGAAAAATATAATATTATTTACAGAAACCATTTATATAATATACTGCCACTTGTATGAATGTGTAGGCTAATAGAAAACAAAGGAATAGAAGGACATATAAAATTTATTTGTATGTGAAAGCCAAAAAAGAGATTTCTTAAAGTATTTTCCAGACTTTTGGCCACCACTGTATATTTAGTCCCGATTAGCCCATCAGTATAAAATGAACTGAAAACAAGCTTTATGAATCTGTGCATTTTTACATATCAAAATGGTAGATCCTTATTTACTCTCACGTTAATCGATGATTTAATGTTGGATTTAGGAGTATTCTCGTTGTCAAACACCCACTCCTCCAAAAGTTTTCCCCTTGAATAATGTCTTTTTAATCGATCTCAGCGACCATTCCTACATTGAGCACTTTTTTTTTTTCTTCACAGCTTTGCGAGATTCAAAACAATAACTTTTTCCTTTGCGCTGGATGAGTCATTGCTGTTATCGGCAAGCAAGAGCTTTGGAGACGTTAGACAAAACACTGGCGCCAGCTGCATCGTAAAAACAAGGACACTGGCTGGAAGTTCGAGCAACAGGTGGCGGAAGAGAAAAATCCCAGCATTTTAAAGATAACGCAACTGTCGAAGACGGAACTTTTAACAGCAGTGTAAAGAAGAAAGAAATGACCCTTGCTTTACGTTTTACCATGCAACAGACAATAATACAGGTAATATTTCCTATGCAGACAACAGCATAAAAAAAGACCTAAATTCTGCAATTATCAACATTGCCGTGCACACCAGTGGTGGAGAATAAGCTGGGGAAAAGGGGGGGTTAATTTTTTTTATTTTTTTTAGTTTTTGTTCGTTTTCAAGAATATATCCAGAACTGGTTGCCCCATTTTAGACATCAAAGGAAAGGAAGAGGAGTGGGTCCACTTCCACCCTTGCCTGTAATCAGCCCGTGTGCACACACGAGCAAGAAAATCGCCCCTCCCCTCCTTTGCTGACAGGAAAAAAGGGAGAACTCAGTCAGCCAACAGAACACTTTTTTGGCAGATATTACGACACAATTAGGAAAACGTATGAGTGGGAAACGGGAGTTATGATGCACGTAAGATCGAAGTAAACTTTTGTGGAAACCTGGATGACAATGCATTAAGCGGGTTGTTGATCTTTAGTTTGCCTATGTGTCTTTAGTTTGCCTATGTGGCTTTGATTATCTCTAACAGTTTCGCTTTTTTATGAAGTGTTGCAGGGAACAAAGAACACGTTTTGAATGAAAGCGGTTACTGGAAGTTGTCGGCTACAAGGCCGAGAGTTGCTCACTCACGGGAACCTACTGAAATCCAGGTCAGAGCTGGACAAATGGGCCAGACTTCCAGGTGCCACGCATCTGCATTTTGGAACATTCCTGTGATCTTATCTCTCAAGGTGATGTATTTATCGATGAAAGAGCTTGACCTTCCATACACATTGGCAAAGACTGAAAGTCCAGCAGTCATTTCGGGCTGCTCTCCCCCTCCTCACCTGCAAGATTTCAGCAGCTCTTAGGACAAGGAAACAAGTCAAGGTCGATTTAAAATAACATCCAAGCACATTCAATCTTCTCTTCTCGCGTATCCAAGAGAAAGAGTGGCAAAACAAGCCTGGTGCATTGGGTAGCGGCCGTCGGGTGCGGGGTAACATTGGTGCACTTGAGGGAGGGGAGGGCAGAGGTCAAGTGCTATTGGTTATCACTCAAGCATGGTGTGGTGGTGTCTATTTTTAGTTCAGATGCAATTGTGAGCGGTAGACTGCTCGTGAAGGGAATGAGTGAAATAAACAACAACGCATTTTTCTGCCGATTTCCTTCAATTTTTCAACTTTTTTTCCAAATTTTTCAACTTTTTTTTCCAAATTTTTCAACTTTTTTCTAAATTTTTCAACTTTTTTCTAAATTTTTCACGGTTCCCAGGAAAAGAGTCGTTACTTCGAGGGGGTCATTATACCCGGGGTCATAGAATCGAGAGTTGACTGTAATTATTTCCATGAAAGAACCTAAACTATTGTATTGCAGGGTTCAAAACAGGACTTGGATATTCAGGAGCTACTAAGCATTAGCACCCCACAAAATAAACTTCAGGATTTATTAAAAATATTTCTTCAATTTTATTATGTCTGAGGTTTTACTGGTATAGTATCAGTATTTGTTCAAATTAAATCAGAGATACCAAATTATACTTCTCTCAAGACTAGAGTATGTCACAAGGTGAGCAAAAATGCCACACACAGTTTAAACATCCTCAAAATTACATAAAATGCATTTTTATCATTATATATGCAACATCTTTGTGGGAAGAAATGGATTTTGTGATGAAATGATTATCTCATAAGAAATTATGAAGAATTTAAAGCAAATAAATATTGTGTGTTGATATGATATAGTTCTGATGGAATATTTGTATGTACAGGAGCATAGAGATAACTGCATAATTTTATCAGGCAGTGTTATAGATAGGACAGTCAGTCAAACTACATGCACATGGCAATGCACAATGCAAGAAGAAATAACATGCCAAAAAGTTAAAAACTCAGATTTGCTTAGACATGAACAGAGAATACAATTGCAGGACATCAATATTCAAATTGCTTTATACCAGAAAATGGCAATAGAAATAATATAATAGTTTGGCTAACAAGAAGTTTATCACTCAGCCAAGGTGTACAGGGAGTCTGACAACCAGAAAATTGACAGGGCAAACCACGGTAAACTTTCTGATCGCAAGAGAAGTATGGAATCCATACCTGAATTGAATGAGAGACTTAGCACAAGAAATAGGCATGGAAAGGTCTATAATCAGTCTGGTAGCGCAACGGGGTTCTGCTCCAGCACACAAAGCAGGGAAAATGAAGGCATGGCTTTATGGCAAGCTACCCCACCACTGGTGCCCTGACTTGTAGCCCAGTCCAGCCCCACTGCAATCCCATTCATTGTATGGGGAGTAGTAGAGGCAAGGAAAATGCGAAGCATCACAATACCAAGGATACCCTAAAGTAGGTCACATGATACCGTAATGAACTATAGAGCTCGAAATTCTTTTGTGGTTTTTAGTGGTAATAAGGTTAAAAGTATCATTATCTTATAGAATATTTGGTATATGAAGAGCAGCGAAAAATAATAAAATATTTGAAGAGCCCAGCAATCTGAAGCAAGAAAAGTACGAGGGTCGTTCAAGTCAATCGGGGACTTTTTTTTAAAACAAATAGAAGATCAAATTTCAAAGTGTGGTAACTGGATTTATTTTTCCGCATAACCTCCTGCTACAGTTATACACTTATCCCAGCGTTTAACTAACGACTGGAATGCTTTGGCATAGAAAGATTTATCATTACGGCGGAACCATTGTAGGACAGCATTCTTCACTTCATCACCAGTGTTGAAATGTTTTCCTCTAAGGAATTCCTTCAGGGTTCCAAACAGGTGAAAATCACTTGGCGCTAAGTCAGGACTATAGGGGGGGGGGGTAATATCTCCCAGCCGATTTCCTGGAATGTTTGGAATGTGCGTTGAGCAGTATGCTGTCGTGCATTGTCTTGCAAAAAGAGAACACCCTTTGTGATGAAACCCGGACGTTTCTTCCATAAACTCTTATGCACATCACGCAGAACACTGCAGTAATACTCACTGTTGATAGTATAGTATTGATACTTGCAATTTCACGACAGGTTATGCGACGATTGTCCAGGATCAGCTGCTCCACGCGCTGAATGTTCCCAGGAATGACTGGCGTGGGCTGTGATCCACCACGACCGGGATCGTCAGTAATAAAGATACGGCCATCTTTGAAGCGCTTACACCATTCAAATGTCTTACTGTGACAGAGTGTCTCATCACCGTACTGAGCCTGAAGTCGTCTGTAAATTTCAGCAGGTTTTCTGTCCTCGTTCACTAAAAAACTTCATCACAACACGCTGTTCCATGTAGACGTCCACACTGTTGTCCGCCATCTTGAATAACGGTCTATGCAGAAGCGCGGGAAATAAGCGCCGCCTACCAGTAACAGCACACAGTTGCCAGTTCCTACTGCATACAAAACCTCCAGCCTAGGCATTTATTTAAACCTGGAAAAAAAAATAAGTCCCCGATTGACTTGAACGCCCCTCGTAAATAGCAAAAATGTTGCCATGCAGTAACTGCGAAGATCTGCGAGCTGAACTTGCCGGCAAAAACGAAATTATAAGATTCTAGAAGCTGATCTCTTATTTCTCACAGAAAATGAAGTGTGTGAAGAAACCGTGTGTGCTTATCAAGAAAAATGGAGTGATGTAGTTAAATCAAGTTCGTCGCATTTCAAAAACCCCAGTCTGCCGAGGGGAACTTACTTTGGAAAAAAATTTCCACATGCAATACCAGAACACAAAAATCAGTTTTCGGTGTTACAAGACTTTGCAGAAGGAAAAACTTCCAACAACGACCAAGAATTTGGAGCAATGAAGAAATTTATCACAAAGGGGGCATGCACCAACAAAATGAAAGTATGTAACAATGGATCTAAATGTGTGAAAAGGCAATGATACTAACAACATAAGGAACATTCTCATATACGCAGACAGTCACGGGCGTAATCTAGCTCTACAAATACATGGACTTACACCAAATATGCGCTGCAGTGCTATTGTGAAACCTAGTGCAAGAACTGAAGAGGTCACAGAAACAATAGTTGAAGATGCAAAAACGCTGGGTGCAAAGGATCACGTGCTCATAATAAGTAGTACAAATGACGTCTCAATAAACAACGCAGATGCAATCATCCCCAAATCTGGTAAATACTCTGCGAAGGCTAAATCACACTAACATAATCATTGCAAATATTCCCCACCACCATGACTTAATGAAAAGCTCGTGTGTAAATTCAGGTCCCATTAATCATGCACTCACAGAGAGGAAACGAAATGACGTACCTGCTTGTCAAGCAATCGGGAGTTAGTCTGAACATAGACTGTCAGTAATACAGGCACGTTGCGCACACACAGCAGTCATAGCTAGTCCAGTGTCGAAGAGAAATGGAGGTATCGAAGCAGCTTGTTCGTGTGTGTTTGTTGTATGACTTTTAAAGTGTGCCTGTCAGCTGGCGCATCAAGTCGCAGCATTTGCCAAGCATTTGGGGAGAATGCCGTGAATGAACACACTGCCAGGCAGTGGTTCCAGAAATTCCGTTCGGGAGATGTGAGCCTTTTGGATGAACCTCGCAGTGGACGACCACATGTATTGGATGACGAGGACCTGAAAGCAGCCATCAAGGAGAACAGTGGTCTAACATGTGGTAAAACTTGCAGAAAGGTTCCATGTTTCCGCTGAAACAGTCAGACTGCACCTGCATGGGATAGGGAAGTCCTACAAGTTAAGCAAGTGGGTACCCCACACATTGTCGGCAGCCGTCAAGGAACAATAAGTGACAGCCTGTTTGTCCTTGCTCACTCGGCACCTGAACACACCCATATTTGATCGCTTGCTCACTGGTGATGAAAAGTGAATCCTCTATGACACTCCCAAGCGTACCAGACATTGGTTGTCGCCACGTGACCCTGTTCCTCACACCTCAAGACCACCTCTGCACCCACGAAAGGTTATGCTCTTTGTATGGTGGAATTGTCGGCAAGTGGTGCATTACGAGCTCCTTCCACCTGGTCAGACAATCACTGCTGACCTCTACTCTCAGCAGTTGCAAAGGGTGCACCGTGCATTGCGGCAGAAGGAGCCAGCATTGGTGAATCGCAAGGATGTGCTGTTCCTGCACAACAATGCCAAGCCACATGTGGCAAAGAGGACCTGGGAGACACTGTGCCATCTACCATATTCACCGGACCTTGCACCAACAGATTACCACCAGTTTCATTCCCTCGACAACCACCTGCATGGGAGATCCTTCGCAAATGAGGGAGACCTGCAGAACGCACTCACAGACTTCTTTGCATCCAAGCCCACAGAGTTTTATCACCAGGGTATTCTGCAGCTGTAGGAACATTGGCAAAAGGTGTTGGATGCTGATGGAGATTACTTCGAAACCTAAAGGTACGTACCGTCCACTGTATTGCTCTTTGTTTATCACTGCTCTAGAACAGCAAGAACTTTTTTGGTTACCTTGTACTTTCAGGCACGTTGCACATTGCAGTATATAATAATCAACTGTTGCAATGGTTACTCTGCTATACACTGACATATCAGATATGGTCTGCATCATGCTGGGTAACTTCAAAATCCACTCAAACTTACGCTTACATGGAGTTGCTCCACTGTTTCCTTCTCTACTTGGGGTTGGTTTATATACTTTTTCTTATGGATGCATCCCTTCCCTTAAATAAGGAGTACAAGTTTTGAATTGCATGTCCACCACGGGATCCATATTTAGCAAATTTAAGATGAAGTTGTCATTGCAGACAAATGAATGTGGGAACAGATGAGAGCCATTTTCACAACTGTTGACCATGGAAGCAAAAGGGCATACTCATGGCTGCAAGATTAACCAATAAAAACTTTTTGAGTTTCCATTCACACCAATTTTGTGCACCTGAATTCCATTAAATGTGAGTGTGTATATATATTTCAAACTGGGAACATCATTTATATGTATAGTATCAATAAGAAATTTGCATCATATGCATATCTCACCTGTATCAAACAATGTTGCGATGTAGCTCTGTAACATGCACGAAAACTCTTGTCGTTAGGAAAATTTGCCAATTTATATCCCCACCTTTCTGTCATATGAAACCTAGAAAATAAAACAAATACAGTACATGTAGTAAATGATCGTTAATTTTGGTCCCTGGTCATTTTTTCCAGCTTACTCACACATAAGCAGGGCTAGGATTTTGATGACCTTAAAATTGCCAAAAAATGACCTTTAAAAATACATTTATGACCTAATACATGCAAGAATATGCCCTATAAATTTAGAAAAATGGCCTAAAAATTCTGAAAGATTTGAAAAACAAATTTATGAACTATAAAGAGAAATTCAAATTACAAATTAATGTTACAGTATCTATCACATGTTCATTGCGTATGGTAGTACAAGTAAGAAAGTTCACTTTTTGTCTTATTTTACACTTTTAGCACTGAGTTGCAATACACAACAAAAATCATATGCAAATTTTCAAAAGTGAATGATTGTCGGTTTTCGGACAAGAGAGCCTTGTACATGGAAAAACTTCTCTAGAGTTCCACCAACACAAGAGGAGCGTACTTGAAATGAACAATATCACTTGCTGTTACTTTCAATTCCATAGAGTGCAAATTGCTTTTCTGACAAAATATCCGATACAGAGAACAAAACTTTGTACCCCTTGTTTCTTTAACAATAATACCTTTGGCGACAATGTATTTACTGATTAGAGGGGAAAATCACATTGAGTTGAATTGTTACAAAACAGCTTGTATCAACAATACTGCACAGAATTTCTTTGTTTCTTCAAACACAGTCGTTCAGAACTGCACTGAAGGCAATGAGACAAGAGTCGGGAACCTCTCTCCTTCAAAGTGTTAGATTTGAATGTAAAATGGCCCTTCTTTCACCAAAATTTAGAAAAATGCACAAGATGACTTAAAAGCCCGAAAAATGACAAACGGTTTTAAAAGTTTAAAAAATGACCTTTACTCCAAAAAGGGTCAAAAAATGCAAGAAAATGCCCTAACAAAGGCATCTTAATTAATCCACTTACGTGTAAAAAATGTTCCTATCTACTTATGCAATGTTTCTGCCTTACCAAAAAAAAAATGCATTTGCATCAAAATTCTAGCCCTACACATGAGGATCATTTTAAACATAGAATATATTGTTTGAAATAATTTTAATCCTTTCACTGCTGACTATACATGGTGTTGCAAAACTCTTTCAACAACGCTTGGGTGCTGGTAGATATTATAAAAACAAGTAACTTTTTCCTATAAAGTTTACCTCGAAAGCGCTTAGTTTCTGATCTATAACCGCGTAAAATTTATCCTGTACATATTCAACCCAACACAGCAAACGCTTGCTCTGACATAACTACCAGAGGCAATTGGCAGGGTTGCCACTAGTGTTCCTCGTTAAGAGAAACGACTTGAAAACAACAACTTGGGAGTCTTGCCTGAGCAAAATCCAAAACATTAATGATCCTTGCGATGTTGTAAGAAGCATTGACAGTATTTATAAACTGACCTAGACAAATAATGGGCAGACTGAAATTCAATATTACTCACTCCAAAATATCTCCATAATTGATTGATTGATTGATTTGGTTTATTTTAATTCACTTTTCTGCCATCTTTGGCTAATCGCTAAGATGAGGATGATATGATGAAATAACAAATGACACCAATGTCTAGGTCAGGATTTTAACCCGAGACACCTGGCACCGTAGCAAGCTGTGCTAACCACATCAGCACGGAGTGTTTCGTGTGTCATGCAACATCAACAATTGCAAGGGACACGTGAGGTAGGGGAAATCCACGAACGAACAAATGTAAACATGATATGTTTGCTGCCTCGTTTCGAACACGCAGACTGTAATGTTATTACAATTTACTTGAAAATTATTCCTATCTGTGCTAGCGTTATTGCTAATCATGTTCGTCTCATAATGAAATAATTGCAATTCTCTTTTAATTTAATGATTGATTCATTCATTGAATGATTGATTTACTATATTTTACATCGCTTTTTGTGGCACTTTTGGCTACTTTGAGAAGATGGGGATGAGTGATGATATGATGGAATTGATGAATGGACACTCACAAACAGCCATGCCCAAGCCGGGATTCGAAACCAAGACACCTGGCATTGTAGCGCAATGTTCTAACCACTCCGCCATGGGGGCAGGCTTTTAATTTAATGAAAAACGTCGTTTAGACATGAATAAATTCACACATTAAAAAGTAGTGCATATTAAAAACCAAAGCCAAGAAATGCATACTTATATCAAGCGATGAACTGTAAAAGACACCTGTATTGTACTGTAACATTTTCGGAAGGCACCAAAATGTCAACTTTTAGTTCACCCTGTAAAGCAAAAAAAAGTAAAGTGCTCCCCTGTGCATAGCACCACGCCATGAAGGCATATAGGGGGTGTGGGGGTTACGCCCCACACTTTCTTGATCCGTCGAAACAACGTTTTGTATCAAATGAGCGAGATTTTGACACCTAGATGAACTTCCGGGATAATTCTTGTGAATTTCTATTCTTCTCATTGTACGTCATTTTTCTGCACATTCAGGCAAATAGTAAATAAGAGGACGAAAGATTCACTAACATCTTTATCCAGGTCGGAACTCGTGTCCAGAACATTCGGTAGAGCGATCATGTGTTGATCACTAAACGTACTCAGACACAGAAGTTGCTCAAAAATATTCATCTGTCGGAGATTTTTGTTTCTTTTCAGTATAGAGGTTTGCCTGCTTTTTAAACTGAACACTCGCAATAGCGCTAGTTCACAACTTTCTAATAAATAAATTGTAACAGTCCTGCATGTAACGAGGCAGCAAACACATCATGTTTACATTTGTTCCTTCGTGGATTTCCCCTATCTCACGTGTCCCTTGCAATTGTTGATGTTGCATTACACACGAAACACTCCGTGCTGATGTGGTTATCACAGCTCGCTACGGCGCCAGGTGTCTCGGGTTTAAATCCTGGCCTAGATATTAGTGTCATCTGTTATTTCCAGGGTGCTATTTGTAGGGGGGATGTGGGGCATTTCTCCCCCTCTGGGTACTTGTGTCCCCCTCTGCTTGATAATTTTTATCCATGGGGGAAATGTTATATGGCATAAAGACATTATTCCATGCTGTCCCTAGACAGTCAGTAGAATTTCCTCACCACTGGAAATTTCTTAAACAGCACACTTACACCACACTGGTTATTTCATCATATCATCCTCATCTTAGCCAAAGATGGCAGAAAAGTGAATTAGAATAAACCAAATCAATCAATTATGGAGATATTTTAGAATGAGTAATATTGAATTTCAGTCTGCCTATTATTTGTCTTGGTCAGTTTATAAATACTGTCAATGCTTCTTACAACATCGCAAGTATCATTAATGTTTTGGATTTTGCTCAGGCAAGACTCCCAAGTTGTTTTCAATTCGTCCCTCTTAACGAGGAACGCTAGTGGCAACCCTGCCATGCACCCCTGGTAGTTATGTCAGAGCAAGTGTTTGCTGTGTTGGGTTGCATACGTACAGGATAGATTTTAAGTGCTTATAGCGCAGAAACTAAGCGCTTTCGAGGTAAACTTTATAGGGAAAAGTTACATGTTTTTATAATATCTACCAGCACCCAAGCGTTGTTGAAAGAGTTTTGCGACACCCTGTATATTTCTGTGACATGATGCTTTATGCTAAAAAAAATTGTAATTATTAACTGCATTTAATTGAACATAACGCTTATCTTAAACGGCATGTGAAGATCAAACAATATCTTGGAAATATCTCACATAAAATTATTTTTTCTCAAAAAAAAAAAACATGTATATTTATTTATATTTCTAAGGGATGTCCAACAAGGAGCTACATTTGTACACAGGCTCGTAAAAAATAACACTGTCAGAACTACATAATTCATTGAAATCAGAATGTTCATCATGCGACTTGTTTGTAGTTACTACAAAATACTGCTAGCAGCTGCTGCTAGCCATCAGTGTAACAGCGCAGACCGGGAGCACAAGAAAAACTACAAGTTCCAATGTGGGTGCTGATAGTGGTTACTGAAATTAATCGAATACGTTAGCACTTATCGTATACATATTAAATCTTCATTACCACAAAACTTGCAGAACAATTGTATCAGCAGCTTGCCAGTTTACCAAAACTTTTGTTAAAGGTGCCATCATCGAGTGTAGATTCTATCCCAGTAATCCAAAAAACAAAGCAAGATATTCACCCCAAAAAAAATCTTCAGGGGCTTTGACATTAATCATTTGTTTCAAAACCCCAAAATTGCAAATTATTCCAGAAAATTAGACAAAATTCAACTAAATGGTCATCATGCAACATTCTCTCTCCAAAAATCATGTCAGCAGTTACATATCACACTAACAGAGCATTAATTAAAAGAGAAATACATATCCACGTCAAGTGTGAGTAGCATTTTCCCTCTGTAAATTGTTAACTTGATCATCAAGTTTAAAATTGCTAAGAAAGAAGTTATAAATAAATACAGAGGAACCAGTACTCATTTTTTTCTGAAAATCTTTTTCTTTCTTAGTTCTTGGAAGAACGCCAAGCAACAGTGCAACAAGTTCCAACAAAGATGGTGGAAGTGGCCATTGAAATTAATTGAACAAAAAAAAATACAGTTTCGCAGAAAAGGTGAGTACTAGTTTCTCTGTATTTATCTATTACCACGTCTCTCATTTCCCAATTATGAAAACAGATTTATATTAAAAATTAATTGATGCATACTGCTTCAAGGTCTATTTCAATGGAATTCCAAATTTGTATTCCTAATGTTTACTGCTAAGCCTTGTTTCCATGATTAATAAAACACTAAAAATGCTAACCAAGGCAAGAATTTATTTTAAAAAACACACACATGACGTTACAACCTTCTAGAAAGGTTTTCTTCAGACTCTGAATAAACTTTAAGTCCTTCATCACGTGTATAGTGTGTTTTTTATTTTTAAATAAATTCTAATATTTACATATAAGATTTCACAAAGAAACAACAAGCAACCTGCAGCACATCTTGCTTAGAAAATCAATCAACAACATTGCCTCAAGAGACATGCAACATGTGTTGATGCTTTAGTGCGAAATCTTCCTTAAAGCCCCATGATAATATACACTGTGCAGCGAAATGTGAAATGATTAAGGCTGAGCAGATACCGATGTATCGGTATTGGAAAGTATCAGTTGGAATTCATCTACCGATACCAGCTGATACTTTTATGGCATATTGGTCTTTCATGGGGTCCACAAAAATGCCGCATGACACTTGCACAGAGTGTATTTATCCTGGAAATTATGCAAAATTCAAACTTTATTTATATTTTGCACCAATTTTGCATAACAAATTGTATTTTGTTATTACATAACATCCATTTTAATATTCTGATGTATTTCTTGAAACTTCTGAAGCAAATTTATTGGTAAATTGATGCATATAATTGGAGAAGAATTATTCCCTGAAGATGAGAGCAATGTATGCCCTCGAAACATTGGAAGCCAACTCCAATTTAACCTGGCTGGTAATCCGAGAACACAATTGTTCCACACAAATATTGGTTAATATTTTCAACAAATTTTAATTATTTGCAATTTTGAAGTATTGATATCGGTGGGAATCAGTAAGAGTATCAGTATCGGTTCAAATTGGTACTGGCTCAGCCTTAGAAATGATTGTGAACCATGCTTCACAGCATTCCTCTTAGTCTACATAATAATACAATAACAACATACACTAAAAAAAACTGTACCTCTTGGCATGCCAAATATGAGTTTCAAGCCAAACATGTTTTCTCTGCCTTCTATTGTATTCAATGAGCAAATTTCCAGGTCGCCTGCGATATCTTCTACTGGGTCTTTTTGGCTTTGGGGGAAGTCCACTTTTCTGCATCTGAAAAAAATTGTCATTTGCATGTTACTGAAACAATACAAGAATATAGAACATATATTCAATCAGATATTTACATTCCCTGATAATTTTAGACTGATTATGGAATAATTTATTTAAGACAAACACATTTACTGCATGACAACAATTATGCTGCAACAATTCCAGTTCGTGGAAAGGGTACAAAGTACAAGAAAGCACAAAAATTCAAAATCAAATTTCTTGGGAGTTTTGCTTCCACAAGGATACAGCACCACCATACAAGTATGAATGATGTGTTCTCCATTCTAAGGAACCTTTAAGAGAGAGAAGAAGCAATTCCAAAAAATTGTTCCGTTGTGTCAATTTCAGATAATATACGTACAAATGCAAGAATTCCAGAAGTATTTTTGGGAGGAGAGCTTGAATGTACGTTAATGTATGAATGACAGTGAGTGCGTGCATGCATGTGTAAAATGAAATAATCCATATCCAGGGTTCCCACGCAAACTCCAAATCCATTTTCCCTGAGTTTTCCAGAATCCTCATATTTTTTCCAGAGTATTGAATGTACAGTAAATGACTACTATAATTTTACAATGGCCTCCTCCATTTCCCCTCAGCCATACCATCCTCACCTTCTTTATTACTGTTGTTTTCTGATGCAAATAACAACAAAACTAGTTCAATAATAAAATAAAATTACACTTCTTTGCACGTAATTAAGAACAAAGATGACCAGTTTTCTAGAACTTTAAACAACTCTGAAACAATTCCTAACATATCTGATATAGAACACTGAAATACAGAGGCTGTTCAGCATATATTTGGCCAAACACGATTCCTCCCCCCTGCACTCAGAATGAACTCACCCAACCTTGGTCGGGCATGTTTGTCAGTGTAGTGTGTGAGCTGTAAAACAGTGGTTGTGTTTTCTCACTGGGCCAAAAATCCTGCCCAAACTGACCCGCTTTTTGGGAGGAGTGCGTTGTATAACTTTCCAAGTGTTTGAGTTTTCTCGCTTGGCCGAAAATGCTGCCAAACAGTTGCTTTTGGGAAGGTTATGTTGTAGACTTTTATGACGCAAAGTTCAGTGTGTCAATAATCAGAAAGTAGTGTAAGAGCAAGAATTGTGACGTTAGTTTGACTTTATTCAAGAATGTGATCGGCAAGTATAAGGATTGCATGGCCCCAGCATTTGGTTCTCCAACAAAGGGGACGAGAACACGTCCGTGCACACAAGCCACACCAGTATGCAGGCGAAACTTCGCAGAATGGGCATGCAAGAGAATCCACCGACCCAAAGACAGATGGAAAATCATCTAAATATGTCTTTGGAAACTGTTAACCGCACCTTGCACCTGCATACTGGTGGTGGCTTGTGTGCACGGCCGTGTTCTCGTTCCCTTTGTTGGAGAACCAAATGCTGGGGCCATGCAATCCTTATACTTGCAGATCACATTCTTGAATAAAGTCAAACTAAAGTCACAATTCTTGCTCTTACACTACTTCCTGATTATTGACACACTGAACTTTGCGTCATAAAAGGCTACAACATAACCTTCCCAAAAGCAACTGTTTTGGCAGCATTTTCGGCCAAGCGAGAAAACTCAAACACTTGGAAAGTTATACAATGCACTCCTCCCAAAAAGCGGGTCAGTTTGGGCAGGATTTTTGACCCAGTGAGAAAACACAACCACTCTTTTACAGCTCACACACTACACTGACAAACATGCCCGACCAAGGTTGGGTGAGTTCATTCTGAGTGCAGGGGGGAGGAATCGCGTTTGGCCAAATATACGCTGAACAGCCTCTGTATTTTCACACTTTCGTGGATGTTTATAAATGGATAAAATGTCAATTAATCTGTAATGCATACAATAATAGTTAAGACAAACAAATTATTGGAATTTTTAAAACATATAAAAATGAAGTGACAATTATTAGTACCAATTTAAAAAGGAATAATAAGTTATTGAGACTGAAATATAAAACAAGAAATGTACTTAATGTCGGATACAGCAAATTAAGAAACTTTACTTCTCAGAAGCTTCAAGTTTTTTTAATTGTTCTGCAATAGCCTTTGCTTCTTCTTGCATCTTTTGTTGTTTGGCTTGTAAAGCACAGATCTCACTTGCTTTACGTTTCATTTCTTTCCTCTTGTTTTCTTTGTGATCACATTTCTTTCTCATCTTCTGCAATGCTTTTTCGTATCTAATATGTGCACCTGTAACACTCTGAATCATATATTTGCTTACTTCTACATTTGACACTTCTCCTACCACTTTCACTGCATCATAAACTTACCGAATAGCCACAACAGACTCTTCTTTCAAGTTTTCTATTAAAACCTGCTTATTTACAGAAAACCCACTTTCCACATAGCATTATCATGTGATAAAATCAAAACCAACTTAACAGTGCTCCATAACTCAGAGAAGTCATCCTTGCCCTTCATGACACTTGTAAAAATAGAATCTAGTGCATCAGTTTTGATTGAAAAGTTACAAAACTTCTCTTCAATTCCTTTTCACTACTGACATTGTGCAACAATGTCTTAAACTGGTGAATTATTTTATCACCAGTTACAGCTTTCATTCTCTTTCTCCTGAGAAGTTCCTGTATCACGTCTTCCATGCGCTGAGCACATCGCTTTGGAAACTGAGTCATTTGCTTCGGAACTAAACAACTGGCGGCTCTCACCACCCTGAACTTAAGGGACTACGTTCCACAATCTTCTCTGTCGTTGGTTGCAAAAAAATTCTACAGCTAGTAAAAAACATAAGATTCTTCTTTTCATTCACCTCTTTAGCTTCCAAAGCAGCTTTGGCACCAATTCCAATATCAATCTTTGTCAAAGGAATCAAGTTGTCAGAATTCCTGACATCAATTTGCATTAATTTAAAACTATTTTTTGCATTGTTCAAGATGTCACTTTTTATGAATCTCCCTATTACATCTCTAACAACACTTTCTAGGGAGTCATGAAGAAATGGGAACATAGGTTTGGGGGTTTGGAACATTGTCAAATATGTCATTCTGGTATATCTGTTGAGAAAACTATTTCACTACATGATATTAATGTAGATCTGCTGGTCCTACAAGTAATTTCATTTTACACATATGTGAGCTATTGAGGCATGTAAAAATTCACATGTCATGTCATGACTATAACAATAGTTGAACATGATCAAAAACTTAAAATATGAACAAGTATTTATGAACAGTACACAATTCATATATAGCACTAGTAAGTAAATATTTAAAATTCTGTTCTAAATGCAGTAAATACACAATCAACAATATTGTACACAAAAGATGGCAGAAAATAAATATTTCCCTAAACAGGACACTCCATTTTTTTTTACTATTTTGTAAAAAAGAAGGAAGAAAAACTTAAAACTACTCCCTAATAAGGGAAATCAGATGAACACTGGTTAACTTTAGACATCAGGTTATCTTAATTATGCGTTTTCCACATCTTGAAATATATTTTACATCATGTAAAAGATTGAAATCGGTTAATTAAATTTTAAAAAGCGCAAAATTTATGAGGGTATACATTTGGTCACCAGCCCTGGAATCACATTTAAAAACAAGAAACAGACAAACAAATAGATATGAGTTCCTTGCTGAAAGAGAAATGCTACAAAAGTTTGGATTATCCACAGACAGGAGCATATTATTATCCCTCAGTTTTGCTTCATTGGGAACCATTAATCAATTACAAGATTTTCCCTGAGATTTGTATTTTTTTCAAATTCCCCGAGATTTCCAGGTTCTACAGGTTTTCCAGGTGTGTGGGAACCCTGCATGTCTCCACTCACATCTGCTGGTTGGCATCTGTTGTCCTTATTTGAAAATACAACTTTCCACTTTCTTAGGTTAATCATGGTGACAAAAAGGAATATGAATTTCTATTGGTTTGTTTTACTCTGCTTCTCACCCCTCTAGGTTAATCATGATGAGAAAATTAGACGCAGGAACAAATGACTTGACCAAGACTCAAGTCCAGAATCTTTGGATGCACAAGCTTGTGCCGTACATTCAACACAGTACTTATCAATATATATTGTGAGGAGTGCCATTTATAAGTTATGCATTTCCTCACACATAAAAGTGGGCATATTAAGCAGTCTTTAGAAGTAAAGTAAAGAGCAATTCCTTTTTAAGTGAGTAACGAAACTGTAACTACTACCTTTAAGTAACTAGTTCCACATTTAATAATTGCTTTATTAATTAGTATAGGGTATATGGCATACAGAATGAAACATTAATGAAATATTGTAATATCTGTAAAAATGATACATACTTGCTCAAATAGGAACATTTCTATTTTCTGGTGGACTATTGGCTGATGATAATTTCATCTTCAGGTCCATTCTACGTGGGTCAGTCAAAAAGTTAGTTGCACAGCATGAGAAAACAAACCAGGAGCAAACTTTCACTAAACTTTTATTTGCACATAAAAGTCCCATACAGAAGCTACTTTTCGACGTAATTGCCTCCTTTATTTAAACATTTGTCGAGGCGTGTCACAAGTTTGTCTATGCCTGCTGTGAAGAAGTCATGTCCAACGTCCGATAACCATTGACGGGTTGCAGCTTGCACCTCGTCATCCAAGTGATATCATCGCTTAGCAAGTCCTTCTTTCATGGGTCCGCAAACATGGAAATCACAAGGTACAAGATCTGGGCTATAAGTTGGTGATCCCACACTTCCCACCGAAACTTGCAAAGAAAATCCAACATTAGTCTTGCCGCATGCGGTCTCGCATTGCCATGCATGAGCACAATGCCAAAATTTTTGACAGGGGTGTGCAACTAATTTTTTGACTGGCCCACGTAAATATGAAAAGGGAGTGGAGATTATCCCCAAAGTACTGGAATCCCAAAGAAAATTTGTTTGAAGGATGTGAACTTTCTCATGAATGCTTATGTAAGAGCAATGGGAGAAGCCAGGTATGTTGCACATGAAGAAGATTTGAAGCTATGACAAATGATTCGGAAATAGTACATTGCCTCAGTGTGATATCTGCTGTGTCCATTGTGAAAAGTAGCTGAAAAAATACATGACAAGGTCTGATTTCCTGGTAAGCCAATAGTTTTGCCATTTATCACAGATCAAAAAATGCTGGTTGAAGGCAAGGAATTACACAAGAAGAAAATTTTGGAAAAATTTGAACTTTTCAAACTACAATAAAACAAACTATAAAAAAACCTAAACATTTGATTGATTAGTTTTACTTTGTTTTTTGGTCACTTTTTGGCTAATCATGAAGATGAGGATAAATGCTGATAAGATGGATGGATGAAGGGACAATCATAAACAGATATGGACAACACAACATGAGCCCCAAGAAGGATTATACTGGCAGTGAGTCCAGATACAGAGCCTCACTAGTCTGTAAAATGTAGTCCAGGGTGTACTACATGGAAGGGAGGTTGACAATTCGGTGTCTTGAGAAAGGGGTCACCCTTCCACCCTCAACCCAAGACTCGAGTACAATACAAAAACAACATTATTTGTAAGAAAATTACAGACAACCAGTTCCAAAGAAGTTTCAGTACTTTAGTATTATATGGACTAACTGATTTCAGACAGTCTGTTTTCCACCAATAGGTTAGGTTAGGTTATATAGTATTTAAACGTACACAAATGAGGTAGCCCGTATAATACTAAAATACTGAAGTTTTATTTAACACCTAAAGTTATGAGAGGTTTAAGTTGGCCTCAATATATGTATTAATTTGAAATGTTAAAATTGATTGCATATTGCAGACAATATTTAAAAGTCTTGAAGCACCATACAATTATGACACACTAACAAATGGTATCCTCCCAGCATACTGTTTTCTCAAACATTATAATAAAAATTAGAATTGGACTCCAGTTGGCGTTAGGAAGATTAATGTATCACAAATTGCTTTTGCCCCATCCCTAATTCAAATCATGGCCAAAACGAGGAACACAGGATTCAGGAGAGCCCAGAGATAACAAACGTGCAAAGGCAAATGGGGCTTTCCACGAAACATGGTCCTATTCCATTTAAATAACAAATTGAATCAATGTCAAAAATATTAGTGCTTTTAGTTGCATTAAGGTTGAACTGATGTCAAATTTTGATACATTGTTAGTGTCAAACACGTAACAAATTTTTGTTAATGGTTTTCATGCATTCAAGCTGTCATCATACTCGAGGTTCAATCACTTGTTAGCAGACACTGGAAAGTTCTTTATAATTCTATGAAATCAGTCCAATATGAATATTTCAATCCAATCGCATGCCTAGAAAATTACATTTTGTGTGTGATATGCCGCACACGTAACGCTGGGATGGCCCATAAGTGCTGTTAGGAAGTAGATCTTTTTACCCTAACTCGAAACAAATATAATTCATTTCAGTGTATTTCACAGGTTAGAGTTTAGTTTAGTTTAGAGTGTGAGTGTGTGTGTGTGTGTCTATATCTATATATACCGTGCGTCCATTTCGATCTGCAGCCGAGAGATCGGGAGAAGCGTGGCGGGCGGCACTGACGGAGATGCCGACATTTGCGGCCTGAAATGCCCGCTTATTTTTATGGACATATGCAGACATTTATATAAATATTGCAAAACGAGCACTAACCTGTGTTATAAGAGTATGGTTTTAATTTTAGTAGCTTAGTGACTGTATGTGCCGATGATTTTGACACGCCCACCTCTTGTGAAACACGGCGTAGAGGTTTGTTTGGAGAACGTTCTAACGCTGCACCAATATCATCGAGTTTTGCTTCGGTTAGAGTCCGTCGTTTTTGCTTAGGTGTTTTAAAATTTAACGATACAGTTTCTCGTAATTTAAGGACAAGATGTCTAACCGTATCTCTGTGTGGAGTTGAAACGCATGGGAATTTCTGTACAAATTACCTACACACGTCTCAACACGAGTTTGTTTTCACGTACGTGTCATACATAATAAATCTTTGTTCTAACGTGAATCTTGCGGCAGGCATTCCAATCGTCTCACTGACACGTCACACATACACACTACAATAACACAAACAAGTAACTGCAAGTAACCAAGAATAACACTCTTGCGCACAGTATGAAATTAACACGCTCTTGGTTTACATTGCTCGCCACTATATTTACAACTCTGTCTTCATCTAGTCTCGAAGGAACAAAAAACTCGAGCTCGGATATTTCGGATTGCAAGGAAGCTCACGAAAACCATTCACTTTTATCGGTTTCGTCTGCAGTGTAATCCTGATACAGTGTTGCACATTCGAAACCTCCAAACGATTCCCATGGCCACAAAACTCTTTCAAGGATATAAACTTAAACAGGACGTTACTGGTCAAAACTATGATTAAAATGCTTTATTATCTGTGGCTCTTAACATCGTTTCTATAGCGTATTTATTTGTGTATATAAGAGCAGAACTTGGATGAATTACAGAAGAACTTTTGCGTATTATAACACAGGTTAGTGCTCGTTTTGCAATATTTATATAAATGTCTGCATATGTCTATAAAAATAAGCGGGCATTACAGGCCGCAAATGTCGGCATCTCCGTCAGCGCCGCCCGCCACGCTTCTCCCGATCTCTCGGCTGCAGATCGAAATGGACGCACGGTATATCTGTACATACATTCAAACAAGTCCTGGCATCAATAGTGGAATGATCATCATAACATGCCACGAAAGCTAAGGTCCCAGATTTGAACTCTGGTCAGGCATGGCTACATCATTGTGTTTGTCCCATTATCCTATTTATCACCCTCCATCACTGGTGTACGAAGAATTTTTTTTCGGGGGGGGGGGGCTGGAATTGTAAAGGTGGATAGTACATAACTTCGTTCTGTGGGGGGGGGGTACACAAACAAAATTGTAAATACTTGGAGCTTTTCACTCTTATTAAAATTGTACTCGAAGAAAGACATGGTAATTCGAGATCATGATAAGGGGGTCAGCATTTACATATTCAGTTTTTTAGTGATTTTCAGTTTTTTAAAAAAAAGTTTCCTCAAAATTTCGGGAGGGACTGTAGCCCCATCAGCCCTTCACCTGCATACGCCAGTGCCCTCCATCATCATTCACCCTTATCGCTGCAATTAATCCAAGATGTAGAAAAGTAAATGTCAAATAACCTAAATAGAATATAAATTTTCACACAAGGTTAGGATGCAGGAGAAAAAAAAACATTATTTAGAATTAAATACAATCCTTCTGATATCAATTCTCCTTTGTTGTTCTCCAGCAGGTCAGTTACCAGAAATCTTTACTTGACCACAAAAGAAAACCCCTTCTTCGTAACAAGCTTAATGTTCATTCAGGTATTACGAGTTTCTACCTTAAAGTTTTATTTCATAATTCCTAAAAACTGACCATTCAAGCATTGTTTTCGTTATAGTCTAAAAATTACCTGCTTCATATGTGCTTCTCTAAGTCTCCTCGGCAGCCTTTTGGCATTATGGCTAGTCGCACGTCTTCTCATATGCCTCGGAAGCTTTTGGAAAACAAGACCCGTCTTCTGGGGATCCTCTGAAAGCAATTACATAGAAGAATACAGTAGTACAATTAAGACTGAATCAATGTATTGGTATGGGCCAAAGTTGGTGGTATTGGAATGGTCTGATGCCAGTGGTATTGCCATTGAAAAGTATCTTCAAATTTAATCATAGATACCAGCCTGATATTACTACGACCCCAAATTTTAACTATGTTTGCCTAACTGAACCTAACCTAACCGTGAATGGTTTGTGGGGCTATGCGTGAATGGTTTTTGGGGCTATGCATGAATGGTTTGTGGGACAATTTTCGGTTAAGAAGGTTGGAAACACTGCATACCCACTGATGATCCACAATGCTAGTCAAGCTGTGCCCGCCATATTGTGTGTAACACAAGCAAAAAAAGGAAGAACAATAATTACTCGTAATGTGAACAATTGAAATTATTTTCGTGAAAAAAGCATAATTCCACCTTGAAGAATCTTTCAAAATGCAGAATATGTAACTATGAATGTTAAAAATGACGAAATAAATAAGTGAGAGGTGTTGTGCCCATACGAAACTGGTACCTTTGAACAACTTCTAATGATTACCATTTTCAAGCATTGTTATCGGTGGAAGTTGTTAAAGAGTATTGGCATCAGTATGGCTATTGGTTCAAAGTGGCATCAACTCAGTCCTGGGCAAAAAATTCACACAAAACATTCAAGCAATTCCCAGTCATGTTATTTGGAAGCAGTTTTCTATTTATATGGTCATCTTACATGGACAGGTATGAAAGTTTTATGTACCACAACTATGTGTTAGTTTTTTAACTTACCTATTGTTTGCATAAGAGCAGCAATTTCTTCTGACCTTGATGCAGCAAACCTCAGAAGCTTAACTGACTGCGGAACTTCCTGGGGACCTCCCAGGAACATATCCAAATGTTCTGCCATTCTAACTTTTCAAGTGTTACTTACACGACATATCTGCAAAGCGTCAAGAAACATAAAATTAATCCTTCCTATTGGAAGAAAACTTTGCATGTATATTAATTTAGAATGTGATTCAAAATTATTATCAGGGTTTGCATAGCCTGTAGCTTCAAGCCAGAAATAGTAGTCCAGGCAATGTTAATTTGTCTCCAAATATTATCATTTAAGAAGCAACTTTTCTATCTCGGCAACAAATCTCTTGAAAATGCCTTAACTAAGTTGAATATCATGCACTGAAGGCTACAGATGCCAATAACTTGTTTTTGGTGAAATATACAAATTGTATGCATTTCCAAATACGAGGCCTATCCAGAAAGTAACTCACGTTTTGGAATAAAAAGAAGACAAGTGAAAGTAGACATTTTTTATTATATACATTTGAAGCGACACTCTTACACAACTTTTCGACATAGTCACCATACAAGTTTAGACACTTATCATAGCAATGAAGAAGCTTTTTAGTCCATTGTCATAAAAAGTTGGCACCTGTGACTTCAACCATTTCTGCACACCAGCCTGAAGGTCTGCGTCGTCATCAAAGCTCTGTGTTGCTAGCCAGGTCACCATGTGGGGAAACAAGTGGTAGTCACTTGGTGCGAGATCCAGGCTATATGGTGGATGGTCAAAAAACTCCCAATGAAATGCCTGTAAAAGTTCCTGCATCCGGTTGGCAGAGTGCGGGCGGGCGGTGTCATGAAACAGCAGGAGTTTTGCACTCAGTTTTCCTCAGCGTTTGTTCTGAATTCCTTTTCGTAACTTCTGTAATGTTTCACAATATTTGTCAGCGGTAATTGTTGCACCATGTTCCAAAGAGTCGACTAGCAGTACATCTTCCCTATCCCAAAACACAGTAGCAGTAAGTTTTCTTGCAGACATGGTTTGCAAACATTTTCTTGGCTTTTTTGGTGAACTGGTGTGTCCTCACTAAATGGACTGTTTTTTTTTTTTGTTTCACAATTAACGTGCTTAACCCAAGTCTCGTTCCCAGTAACAATATGATCAATAAAGGAATCGCAGTTTTTGTTATAGGCCTCAAGGAATTTCAAGGCGGCTACCATCCACCGAGTTTTGTGTTCCTCTGTCAAAATTTTCGGAACCCATCTTGCACAAAACTTATGGTAGCCTAACTTTTGGGTCACAACTTCATGCAATAAGCTTCGTGAAATTTGCGGTAACTCAAACGAGAGCTGTCTGTTATCATAAAACGGTGATTTTCACGACTCTTGTCATTGATTTTTGCAACCAGTTCATCTGTCACAATGCTCGGTCGCCCACTTCGGTCTTCATCGTGAACGCTTGTACGGCCATATTTAAACATGAGGCACCAATGCATCACTCCACTTTCACTCATCACATCTCTACCATAAACTTCACACAGTTGTCAATGAATGTCAATCGGTTTAGTGTCTTTCGCCAACAAAATTCATATGACCGATCTCACTTCACAACTGGTGGCATTTTCAATAAAAGCACTCATGTTAACAATGTCTTATGAACAGAGCAGAAGCGACACGAACTTCACACATCCACAGCTGGATACGCACTGAATGGGTGGAAGTCCCCGCACAAAATAGTGGCACTCACCCCACCAAAACGTTAATGACTTTCTGGATAGCTCTCGTATTTAACCCTTAAATCAATTAAAAAGAGTAATAATTTTCAGATTCATTCATTTTGTTATTTACATGGAGTAGAACCACTTCTAGTGGAATGCCCCAAGTACGAAAATTTTCTTCTCTTTCTCACTACTTTGAAGTACAATGTCAAAATCTGAAATGTTTAAATGTTTCAAGCACAGTATACCTAAATAAAACTTGCAGAGTTAACATTTCATGTACTATGGGCAGTTTCTTGGTTGAAATCCAGACAATAATTTTGAATCACCTAGTACAGTGTTAACAAAGTTAGTATAGTAATAAGGCCTGTTTTAAAACAAGTATATCTTATACATTTGTAAGTTGAATTGTATCTTCTGCAAATATAGTGTATAAAGAAACAAACTGACAGAGTACTACTTGAGGTGAGTGTACAAAGCTATGTGGACCCAGTGTCCATTACTATTTTTAGCTACTTAAATTTTACAACCTATGCACTTGCACAAGGTGCATTTGTATTTATGATGTTAAAGAGAGAATCCTTTGGTTTCAATCCTTATAATACAAAACGGATGGTGAACATCGAGATGGGACAATTTTGAGTCCATATTTTTAGCCTCTATTATGTACCTTATAATTAGTTTCACAAAAACAAAATTATAGTAGTATTACAGTTTAAATCTCCGAGAAACGTCTCAAATTCATTTAATTTTCTTATTTTTCACATTGGTACTTACATATTCTGCATTGCTGAGGATTCGTGAAGGTGGCATTTGGCTTTTTTCATGCAAATAATCTCAATTTTCGATATATCGAGTAATTCTTGTTTGTTCATTTTCACTTTCGTTACATGCAATATGGTGGAGAAATCTTGACCATCGTTGTCGATGATCAGTGGTTATGCAGTGTTGCAACCTTCTTCATGGAAAAATACCTACTTTCGTGTTACTGATTTTGTATTTTGGTAAAATTTTGGTATGCCCGAAATGTATTTCTTCAATTTTACAGGAGAAAGTACTTCCCGAACTGACTTTCCGTACACTTCTGAAAGGTCGTGGAAGTGTTTGTTTCCCATCGCTTAATTTATTTCGCCGGTAAATCATGTATTTTTGAAGATTAATGTCTCTCCAATGCACGAAAGCTGTTGCCTCTATGTCCTTCCACTACGTTAATCAAATGTTGCATGCTTTCGATGATGTAACCCTGGTCAGTGTTTCCAACCACACCATTGTTTTCCAAGAACATGACAATTTTGAAGATGACAATTTTAACTATGTTTGCCTAACCTAACCAAACCTTGCCTGGCATGGCTTGTGGGGCTACGTGCATGGTTTGTGAGGCTATCCGTGCATGGTTTGTGGGGGTTTTCGAACCTGAAAAAAATACAAGATCAGCAACACGAAAGTAGGTATTTTTCGATGAAGAAGGTTGCAACACTGCATAACCACTGATCATGGACAACTCTAGTCAAGTTTTATCCACCATACTGCATGTAACGAAAGCGAAAACGAACAAACAAGAATTACTCGATATGTCGAAAAGGTAATACTTTCATATAGATGTGACAGATTTCTTACTTTTTACAGGAGAAAGTACTAACGCACATTATTTTCTGTAGAATTGTGAAAGTTTGTGTGTGAACGTCAATGGCTTGCAAGGTATAAACATAATTTCAAATCCGGGCACGAAAGTTGGTATTTTTCGGTGAACAAGGTTGCAACACTGCAGAAATCGACAAAACACTCGCACAACGTGCGATGAACCAGTATGCTATTGCCATAATGTGTTACAGAATTGAAACAACTAATAATGTTCAGTAAGTACTCGTAAATGTAAGAAATAGACATTATTTTCGTTGGAAATTCATTATTTCACGGTAAATGTTTACTATCCTTCGGACACCTCTAACTTCTGAGTTTCGTCAATTTTTGACATTTGTACTTACCTATCTGCTTCGCGGATCATTTTTTAACGTGTATTCACGTTTTTTTGATCATTTTTTTTAAAAAAAAAAGTGTTTTTGTAACTGAAGAATGTACGTTTCCGCAAATGGTTTGTGGGGCTATGTGTCAATGGTTCGTGGGGCTATGCGAGAATGGTGTGGGGCTATGCATATTTTTTTCGAAACCAATTTTTAACTATTGTAACCTATTGTGACCTAACCTAACCTTACCGGAAATGGTTCGTGTGGCTATGCGTCAATGGTTGAATTTCCGCTATGAAACATTCCCACATCACACAAAACACCTTCCAGATGTTAGACAATACTACAGGAACTTATTACGGTAAGTAGAAGGTAAGAGTCTAGTTTACGTCCTTTTCCTAAGGAATACGTGTCATATACCGTTGGAAAGGTTATTTTATAAAGAATTCAACAAAGTAAATCCAAAGGCGAGGAAAAGTTTCCTGGAGGAGAAAATCGAGAAAAACCGATGTTGTCCGGATATGCGTGATTGAACGTACTGAAGACATTTTTCGATGATGAAGCATATATTTAGGGGTGAAATGAGTGCTAATGGAACCTAACCTAACAGGCCTAACCTAACCTCGTAGGCATACCTCGTTCCCGTGAATGGTTAGTGACAGAAAGTGTAAAAAGAAAAACTTACTTACTCTACGGATGCCGGAGCGCCAGCTGTCTGCTAGCACGGTTTTGTCAACGGGTAAGAAGGAGTGCGCAAGAAAGAGTAAACGGGTAAGAAGGAGTGGGCAAGAAGGACGTAAACTAGACTCTAGCCAAGTAGTATCTTCTGTAGAAATCAAGAAATCTGTCCGAAAGATAGTAAACTAGTACCAAACTTACTTTCCCTACAGATGCCGGAGCGCCGGTTGTCTGCACGGTTTTGTAAACGGGCAAGAAGGAGTGCGCAAGAAAGACGTAAACAGGCAAGAAGGACGTAAACTAGAGTCTAGCCGGGAATTTTTTCAGACAGCTCAAAATCAGAATTTTCGAGAGCTACGATCTACTTACAGTCTGTCACTATTCGAGCATTTAAGAAGATTGCCTGTTAATAGTTCCAAAGAACGGCTGTCCGTGAAATGGAATGGGTACTAAAAAATGCATCCAAGGCATCTAGTACAACAGAAGAAAATCTTCATTCAAGATCACTTAAAGTAAATTAGAAGCTCATGCCAATAAAATATTCGTTAAAATAATAATACTTACTAATCTTATTGTCAAGCAACACGACAAAAGACGACCACTAAAACACGAGGGAATAACGAATTATATATTTTATACAGCACGATCGCAACAATGTGTGTCTGAACCAGTTTGCAAATGCAATGCGAAAAAGTAGCAAGAAAACTATAATGTGCAAAATAAACGGCAGTCTGTCGGAGAAATATCTGTGGGTGTGCGGCCAGAAAATATTTTTGTTGGCGTGATGTTTGAAATTTCACAACACTATGGAGGGTTATTCATGAGTAAACAATAAATAATCGATCAGACAATTCGATTATAGATGGCTGGAAAAGAACTTCCGGTTTCGGCAATTTTCCAATGTAACCAAGTTATTTTCTTTTAAAAGATCGGATACAAAATGGATCACTTGAAATTATTGAGTGATATAGAGAGACAAAGGTACCTAAAAAGAAAGATTCGCAATTTCGCGGATCCTTTGGATGAAGATTTACATAGTATTTTCTTTGACTGTTCGATATAATAGAAAGAAGGATCGTACTTCTTCTGTTTTTTGTTTTTTTTTGTTTGGCCTTTTGCCTATTTTGACGAACTTCTGGCCAATTTATTATTATTTTCCGTACTCCTTGTAGTATTTTCATCACTCCTGCGAGATACGCCGCTGAGACTTATCTAAGGATGTATCCTGGTCATGGGTATAATTGTTATTACCTTTTTGCAATTGTTAGTTTGATTGATTGATTGATTTAGTTTATTTTACTTCGCGTTTTGTGCCTCTTGGCTAATTTGCGAAGATGGGGATGAGTGATGAAATGATGAAATTGATGAATGGACATTCACAAACAACCAAGCCCGACCGGGATTCGAACCCGGGACCCTTGGCGTCGCAGCGCGATGTGCTAACCGCTCGGCCACAGGGTCGGGCCAATTGTTAGTTGTTCTACGTAAAGTGCTCCCCTGTGCTTAGCACCACGCCATGAAGGCGTATAGGGGTGTGGGGGTAACGCCCCACACTTTCTTGATCTGGTCGTGAGTGGGGATGATGTGATCAGCATAACGCCCCTGACCGCCTTTACCCCCCAGTTACCCATGTTATTCGACGCTGGGCGGGCGCCGGGGCCGCTTCCAACGTTAGAAAAGTTTCCGGATTTGAACCGGCCGGGGATCGAACCCGGGAACTTAAGCATGGTACCGTTACCGGTTGTTTATGTGAGTTTTGAGTTGTTTTTTCATACGCATTCTGTTATCTTTGCTACGAATATGAACGTTCCTACTTTGTGTAATATTTTGGGGTTTTGTGAATAAACTAATGTTTGTAAATTTATAGGTGGTGTTATTTGTAATTCTTTTACTTTATCGAACATGATATTTCTGTGAATTCTATAAAATATGCACTCTAAGACTATGTGTTGTAGTGAACCTATTTTTTCCCTGCATTTGCATATGTTTGTGGGGTATTTGCCAATTTTATGGAAAAATTCTGATGGTCGAACATGGCCTGATCTCATTCTTGTTAATGCAGTAACGTGCACTGAGGAGTAGCTAGTCTAGCAGAGTTTAGTTTAGTTTAGTTTATTTGCGTCCAAGGACTACCGGTGTGTACAAATTACAGTACATGGTAATATAGGACATGTCAATACTTACATTACAATACATGTACATTAATAGATTTTACAAATACAAAATATATAGCCAAAAATTGTAAAAAATTGGGTCTTACTCTGCTATTATATCAAAATCACAAAAAAATATAACATGAGAAGATATACTAATTACCCACTTTCATTTGACATTTAATTTTACAAGAATAATATGTGATTATACTACATTATGTACATTTGTCTTATGTAAAAGTTGCTTCCATGTATTCAGCTATAGAATAAAAAACATGCTTCAGAAGCATTGATTTTATCTTGTGCTTGAATATCATCAATTTTGGTTCTTTCCTCACATCTTGTGGTAGTTTATTGTAGAGATCTATGGAAGAATTTAAGGGGCCTTTCTTACATAAGTTAAGGCGGCAGTGTTTTATGTGAAGTTTGTCTTTATTTCTTGTGTTTAGGCCATGTATTTCCTCATTTGTGGCAAAGTTGGAAATATTTTGCTTAACATAAATTAAGCATTCATAAATATATATGCAGGGGAGAGTTAACACATTAAGTTTACGGAAAAGAGTTCTACATGAATAAGTTTTCTTTACTCGAGCTATGATTCTTATAGCTCTTTTTTGAAGCATAAAAAGGACATTGGAGTGGCCCTTGTTACCCCAAACCATAATACCGTATCTTAGTAAAGCATCAAAGTTTGCCATATAAAGGCACTTTACAGTTTGGGTGCTTGAGATGTCTACCATTTCTCGAAGGGCATAGCACACACTACTTAATTTTGATTGTAGCGTGTTTATATGTTCTGTATAGTTAAGGTGTTCATCCAGAATGATACCCAGAAATTTTGAAATTTTTTTAGGCTCTAGTTGTGTATTCCCAGATATTAGATTGAGGCTTATTTGGTTTCTGGTTTGGATTGTAGAAAATGTAATATAATTTGTTTTTTTGCTGTTGAGGAGTAGATTATTATTTAAAAACCAGTCATCTAATTTGTTTAATACGTTATTAGCCTTAGATTGTAGAGCATCTTTGGAAGTGTGTGTTACTATAATATTTGTATCATCAGCATATAATATTGCATTTGCCTCAGGTATAACATTTGGTAAATCATTTATGTACATAAGAAACAAAAGAGGGCCAAGAATACTTCCCTGAGGCACCCCACATGTTACACTTTTCATGGTGGAGTGTTGATGTGTTACGTATCCTTTTGCTGTGGTGTGAGCGATTTCTATAATTTGCTTTCTATTGGTAAGATAAGATTGAAACCACTTTTGTGGTAGTCCACGAATACCAAGTTTTTGAAGTTTCCACAGCAATATCTCGTGATTTACAGAATCGAAAGCTTTCGATAGGTCACAAAAGACTCCTACCGTGTGATTACAATTATTCAGAGATTGTGTGACACATTCTACTAAGTCTGATAACGCTGTTTTCGTGCTTCGTTCGGACCTAAAACCATGCTGCGACAAGCTTAAGATTGAGTGTTTACTACAGAAATTTTCTACTCTCATCATTATTGCATGTTCAATAATTTTTGAGAAGACTGAGAGTTGCGAAATGGGCCTGTAATTTGATAAATCCTTTGGGTCATTTTTCTTCAGTAATGGTTTAACAACAGCTATCTTTAGCCTGTCTGGGAAAATACCTTGTTCAATGGAATTGTTTATTATATGCAGTGATCAGAACGCTACATTTTAAAAGTAGCTTCGCTACAACTACAGCTACTCTTCCAAAATGTAGCTTCGCTACAGCTACAGCTACATTTACCAAAAAGTAGCTCGCTACGCTACTCCTGTTCGCTACTTTTTGCGCTACTTCTGCATAAAAAAAACTTAAAAACAACGATATGGGTATTAAAAGAATCCCCTACTACTGGTAAATAGATTCTGTTATTCATTATAATGATTCCAGTCATTTGATAATTTTGATAGCAATGTTACTTCAGTTACTTATTTTTACTATAGTTTTTGAGAATACCATACCTATGCAAGTGGCATGTCAATTCAAATTTGATATATGAATATTGAAATTAGGGTGTTACCCAAATTAAATAATTATTACAATTATACACAAATAAAATTTGGTAGAATTAAGTATTTATGTTCACATCAACATATTTTTCTTGAGAATAAATATTTCATTATCATTCTTCCTCGTTCTCACAATTAGCCGAAAGTGGCAGAAAGCAACTATATATAAGAGAATAATTAAATAAACCAAATACTATCTCGAAAATAACTGTAATTCCAGAAACTCTATCATTCTTGTAACAATAATTTCTTGCTGGTGAGATCTTATATACTGACGATGATCAATGCTGTTAACGTACCGAGCCATTTATTGCTGGCACTATTCCCTTGTCAGTGCAGTGGAAATTCCATCGCTCGTTTTTGCACTGCAAGTTGTGTCTTACACAGCAATTAATGACATTTTGGTGTCTCTTACACCATGAATATCTACAGGATTTGTTCCGGGGGTGACGCAAACGAGGCACTTTTTTCCAGTGGTGCAGCAAACGAGGCATGTTTCTCCCCAAAATAGCGATGCAGCTAAAAAAACATAGCTGTTAGCAGGAATATATTCCTATATGTCACTTAGTTATCTGGATATCTGAATTCTTCAGATACTAATTAAATAAATTACGCAGATATCTATAATCTACAATCTAGATAATCTGTATCTCCATGTAATAGACTGTCTTTATGAACCTCCTGCAACATTAAGGGTTATTGTCGATTTTTTCTGACACTGTTGCACATTCAAAATTCACCTCAAAATGCCAAGAAAAAATGAAGCTGTAGCGAAATTTTCGCTACAACTACAGGAATTTTGTAGCTTCGCTACCGCTACAATTACAATTGTCAAAATGTAACGTCGCTACAGGTACAGCTACAAATTTTGTAGCTAGCTACAGTAGCGACGCTACAAGTAGCTCGCTACTTCTGACCACTGATTATATGTAGTAATGGTTGACATAGGGAAATATAACATTTCTTAATTAGGAAGTCTGGTATTTCATCAATGCCGGAAGATCGTTTGTTTTTTATACGTCTGAAGATTATCTTTAATTCCTGTTCAGTAATGGGGGAAATGAACAAGGATTTGTCATTCACTGTTATGTGTGTAGAACATTCTTCTGGAGCAGCCATAAACCCATTCCTTCTATTTGGAACTGCATTTACAAAATACTCATTGAAAGCATTCGCAATATTAGGGGGATGTTGGACTTCTTTTCCATTAATGCATATCACCATATTATTACCTAAAGATTGGTGTTTTGTTGATGCATTTCTTATAATTTCCCACATTGTTTTACATTTATTGTTTGAATTATTGATTTTATGGTCATTATGATTAATTTTTGATTGGTGGAGTACATTTTTATATATTTGCTTATACCTCTTGTAATATTTCAGAAAAGATGGATTGGGATTCACCTTACTTTCAGAATGGAGCATTTTTAGTTTTCTACTTGAGATTCTGATTCCGTTTGTGACCCATGGTTTACACTCGGTGGATATGTTTACTTGTTTAGGTGGAAAACATTCATTGTGTAACAAGATAATTTTGTTCAGAAAGAGATTAAATTTTTCGTTTGTGGAAGGTAAGTTATAAATATCTTCCCAATTTTCGCTGTTTAGTTTTCCAATAAACATGAGTATAGAACCTTCATCATATTTACGTTTCTGCATTTTTAGTGGCTTTCTATGATATTCAGTAGCTTCTCTTTTACAAGTGAGACATAAAAATTGTGCTTCATGGTCGGAGAAGTGGACTGATATGTTTTCACATTGAAACTCTTTTGAGTGTACATTTAATAACATGTGGTCTATGAGGGAGAGTGTCTCTTTCGTTATGCGCGTGGGTGTAGTTACAATTTGCTTTAGGCCAACAGTGTTTATTGTGGCTTCAAAGTGCAGTTTCCGTCCTGTATTTTTTAGAAAATCAATGTTAGGTCCCCACATACCAAAATTTCACATGTATAACTTTTTAATTCATCTAACAATACTGACAGATTTTTTATGAATATTGTATAGTCTGCATCAGGTGTTCTGTAGCAACATACTATTATTAAATTATATTGTGCAAGACGTACAACACTAACTTCAAAATGTTTTTCTATAGGTCTCACAGTTTTGGGGACAATTTGTTTGGCAATTATATCATTTTTTTGTAAATATGCCTGTTCCCCCTCGTTTTATTAGAGACCTTGATGAGAAACTAGCTAGGTGGAAATTTGGAATTTGAAGGTAAGTAATTTCATCTTTGGACAGCCAGTGCTCAGTAACACACAGTACATGTGCATCTAAACATTCATCGGTTAGGAGCATTTCTAAATCTAACACTTTGCCTGTAATACCTTGAATGTTTAGATGCACAATATTGCATTGTATAACTCTCTTTTTCATTTGAGAGAAACTATTGGGTGTAAGACCATTTACAATATTTGTTGCATTTTTACATTTTACAATAATAATAATTTTACAGAGATAAATCAATCAATCTCACGTCTCTAATTATTTTCAAATCACAATATTTATTGTCTTGTTGAAGCCAAAGCTTACATGCAACACTTATTTTTTCACGCGTTTCTTGTCCCTCGGTGAGATCAGTCGGCAAGACTGGACTATCTGGTTCTTCCTCCGCCTGACCAGTTCCAGGTAGAATCAGCCGCCAATAGGGAAGATTTCTGCCTCTACCTCCCTTTCTTTGTAAATGTCTGCAGTACTTACGTTTTCTGTACTTATGCACGTTATATAATATGTATCTATAATGTGGGATGTAAAAATATAGTTTTATTGTTCATGAAATGGGAACGTATTATGTGCAGACAAAAATACTTGGAAATGTTATGGTTTCTTTTAGGTTTTTTTTCAAATACAGAAGATATGACAAATATTTAAATATATTAATCTCTTGGCCTCCAGTAATGAAAAAAAAAAAACGGGTTAGCTAAACGGTCATAAGTACGGATGTATTTATATTTGGGCAAGAGAACACGCATTCTTATTGTTGTTGTTGTTGGTTTGGTTTATTTTACTTCGCTTTTCTGCCACATTTGGTTATCGCGGAAATGAGGATGAGTGATTTGACGAAATTGAACAAGGGATATTACAATGAATATCTATGTCCAGGCCGGGATTGGAACCCATGACGAGCACGAATTCTTGTTCCTGCAGTGAATAATGAAATAATTTGGAATGAGAAATGTACCCCAGAACATAAGAAACTAAAGAATATAATTGGAGAAACTACAAAAAGTGTATTTTGTTACCAGTTTATCCCCTTTTAATAAGGTAACTGGGGGGGGGGGAATAACGCCAAGTGGCTATATCTCGAAAAGTTGAAAGTGAATTCGAAAGATGACATATGCAGTGTGTGCGTTACTAGCAAGTAAGTCACGTGATTCCTTTGTTCTGACGTCGCGCCATTCTTCTCAGTGTGAGTTAGCTGTTTGTGGTGAAAGCGGCTATACGGAGACGCTGATGTAAAATTGAGAAGGTAAGTTCTTAGTGTGCAGAACTTTTTTGCTCACGTTAGAGGTGCGCCCTCTGTATTATTTTTGTACGTGGGTCGTTATGTTTTCCAAACATACTACTAACTAATTCTCTTTGTTTTGAGGAAGAAGCAAAATGCATTCCGAAAGAGGAACTTACGTATTATGGGTAATATCTTCAACACGGGCACTTATTCTTTGCTTTCGGTTTGTGTTTTAGATGCCACGGAAGTACACTTACAGTTAAAGTTATAGATTTCAAAACATAAAAAAAAATGTATCGGTACTGTAGAAAATAAATAAACGTGGAAAATAGAATCAGTTTTTGTGTATTATATACATTTCCATTTACTATATGTTTATGTTAATATAATATATTATACGTTGCATGTTGTGGCATCTTCTAAATAGTTGTAGAATGAATAATGCTTCAAGTGTGTATAAAATGAGTAATTACCATTTATCTATTTTATTAGGACATTCTTATAGTATGGCGTTACCCCTACACATGTGGCGTTATTGTAGAATGAATAATGCTTCAAGTGTGTATAAAGTGAGTAATTACCATTTATCTATTTTATTAGGACATTCTTATAGTATGGCGTTATTACCCCTACACATGTGGCGTTATTACCCGGCTATGTGGGAAATAACGCCAAAATGCACCTAGAAAAAGGGTCTCAGAAAATTTACTATTTGAAATAAATATTTGTTGCTAGCGAAAAAATGCATCTATTGCCTTATCCACTTTTTACATTGCCAGGAAAAATCGAAGAAGCTTAGCACGGCGTTATTCCCCCCAGTTACCTTATGTCGAATTTTTGCCACCTCCCGTCATTTTTTTCTAGCTGTATAAATTAGGGATGGCCCAATGGATCCGGATCCGAGAGTTTCGTATCTCAATCCCATTATAATTATCACCACACCTTAAAAGGTATTATGATCTTCGATTACAAAGAAATTTTTCATTAGTTAGTCCTAAAATATTTTTTTTCAAGTGTCGTTCCTAAAATACTTTGCTACGCATCGGCTAACACACTCGTGCACAAAAATAATCTTACCTGTTTAACATAAAATGTCAGAAGTGATTTTGTAAATGCCATTGAAACTAATATGTATTCATTCGAATGTATTGGAAATGGAAACGCACATAAATGTGAGACATTCCATTCCAGGATGAAACCTTTAACACATTTAACAAGATAGAAATGTTATACAAAAATTATACAATTGTTCTACAGTTACAGTTTTACAAATTAAAATGAAACATTATAATATATGCAGTGTTATAGTAAAATTAAAAAGTGTAAGACTAACAAGGGAGGTTATCTAAGTGTCCCCCCTACGATTTCCATGAAACTTGGCAGGTGTATAGAGGGACCCAAAGGAAGAATTGCGTGTTTTTTTTTTTGCTTAGGCTAAAAAAACTGTTCTAGGGGCAAACCCCCCTCAAATGTCAAGATGAGGACAAATTGAAGTGGGGATCTGACCCTTGTGTCCCCCTCTGATTTCCATGAAACTTGGCAGGTGTATAGAGGAGCCCAAAGGAAGAAATACGTGTTTTTTTGTTTCGGCTAAAAAACTGTTTTAGGGGGCGAAACCCACCTGAAATGTCAAGATGAGGACAAATTGACGTGGTGATCTGACCCCAATGTCCCCCTCCGATTTCCATGAAATTAGGCAGGTGTATAGAGGGGCCCTATGCCCCCTGTTTATTCCTATGCTATATTTCTGTGGTTTCGGTGTCAGATACCCACTTCAATTTCTCATCATCTTGACATTTGAGGGGGGAGGGTTGCCCACTAAAACCGTTTTTTAGCCGAAACCAAAAAAACACGTATTTCTTCCTTTGGACCCCTCTATACACCTGCCAAGTTTCATGGAAATCTGAGGGGGACACTTAGATAACCTCCCTAAGCCAAGTGTCAGGTCAACCTTGCAGCAGGTTTTAGCATATGTAGATCCAAACGTGCGCGCAAGAATATAGTTCCACTGAGACGGGTTCTATTCCGACACAACTGCATACTTGCAAGAAAACAGTTATTTAATTTGTAATATACAGACAAAATAATACATTGATTAGCAGGTATGGACTTAATTGGTTGCAATCACTGTGCAGACGAACTTAGAACCGCAGATTCGCCAACTCGAATCTGTATTGCGTTGAAGAGACATTGAAACTTTAGAGCGAGTCGAGCGAGACTGAATGCGTTGCAGAGCGCGTGAAATCGCTGATACCAGTGTTGCACATCCCACTATTTTAACCCTATGTTTATTGTAGAGCGGCGAGAATGGCTGAATCTCCTGTTCAGCGCGCGGTTTTACCCGAATGTTATTTTGGGCTTCATCCGAAAGGAAATGTTCTTCAAAGTCAAGCAAGTTGTTTTAAATGCATAATCCTCCTTGCGGCAACAAGATCAAAGTAAAACAGGGCGTGAGGTGATTTGCCGTCAATGTGCACACGAATTGTATCACGGGTGTTGAATGATTTGCGGTTTGAGTTTAGCAAGAGGAAACGATTGTTTGTTGTTTGACGACAAAAGAATCTCCGCGGTATTAAAATATATCGCAGTGAGAAGAAACATGTTTATTATTTGGACGAGACGTCCTTCAACTCGGTGAGTGGGGGAAGGGGGAATAAACCATGGAAGGATACCACCATGCAAAACCACCGCCAGGGCTGAAGAAACCGACGATGAGGGGAAGGGGGAGGCTTATTGTTTCACCCACTGGCGGCAATGAAAGCTTTGTTGAAGGCGCATATTTACTGTTCCGCGCAAAGAAAGGGAAGGGTGATTATCAGCAACAAATAGACAGACCAAGATTTGAATCCTGGTTTAGTGAAGTGATTCATAAATTGAAACCAGAGTAATAGCGACAGACAATGCACCTGATTGTATATATCACCAATAACAAATCATGCTTTTTTGGTGGTACAACTTGAAGTGCGTGTGTCTTACAGTAACGGATGTATTGCGAACGAAGCAACCAAGTTTTTCATAAATCTATTTCTTTCTAAACCAAAAACAATAATTTGTCATTAAATTCAAGAGGGGCCTATCGTTGTTTACTTTTATCTTTGTTTATTTTTATTTTTGCATGCTCGAAATATACAC
This sequence comes from Lepisma saccharinum, assembly GCF_977018435.1. Lineage (NCBI taxonomy): Eukaryota > Metazoa > Arthropoda > Insecta > Zygentoma > Lepismatidae > Lepisma > Lepisma saccharinum. The sequence goes on from NC_139229.1 coordinate 17,419,272, forward strand.
ACATGCTCTCATGTTTAGAAGTTGTTTCGCTCTTATATTAATGACACATTTATTAAATAATATATGCGCAGAAAGTACTTTTAAAATGTTATGTTTAAGGAGACAAAGAGAAGCAAAAATACAATCCACTTGACATGCATGCGGGTTTTGATGTGTTGTGCGGTTGGCAATACTGTAGATTTTCTCAGTGTCTCCGATGTAAGCAGCTCGGCGGTTGAGGAAAGACTGGCACGGAAGATTCTGAGCTCAGTTCTCGCGCGGATTGATACATAAAACCTGCTGCAAGGTTAACCTGACGCTTGGCTTAGTAAGGGTGCGTTCCGAAAGTCTTAATGAAACGAACGCATTCAACGAAAATAACTGGGCTCGTGAATCTGGTGAAACCAGTTATTTTACAGACTTATGGGACACTCTACGCGAAAGCGCAGCGTTTTCTTTAGAGAAAGTTTCCGCATGGCGTCAGCGGAAGGAATGTCCTTATGGCAAAAATAAACTCTACTGTAGACACTGTTACTCATTTTAATCATATTCTAAGAACGGTCAAGGCATACTCATCTTGTGCATGTTGCTTCATATTGGTCTCCGTTTAAATTATAATACATTTTCCGAACTAGTGCAGTTTCAATCCATCAGCACACACTTTGTCTGCAAGGAGCAGACGATTCTCACGGAACAAACCAGCCTCCCAGCCCGTGCATTTGGTGAATCTTGTTCTTGCACGAAACGCATGCAGTGCGACTTTTAGGACAGCATAATGAAACGCACGAAAGCACTTATGGGACAGCCAGTTACCATAAATCGTTTAACGCGTTAAACTCATGCGACTTTCGGAACGGGCCCTAAGTGTATTAAATACAAATCGCGCACGCGCGCACACACTATACAGGGTGTTTCAGAGCGACCCATACACTACCATTTTCTTGAGAAAGGGAGATCGTATCAAGTTGAAACAAAAAAAATGCACCACTAATGCACCCAAAGAACAAAGAATCAATAGAAAATATTTGCGTCAGCCCGAAAGCTACCCTTTGTGGTTTTAGTGGGGGGGCACATGCCCCGTTCGTGCAATTTTCAAATGGGAAGGGTATGTTTGAAATGTAGTTTCGGACAGTGACGTGCACTGAGGAGTAGCTAGTCTAGCAGAGATAGATCAATCAATATCAAATCTGTAATTATTTTCAAATCACAATATTTATTGTTTTGTCGAAGCCACAGTTCATATGCAACACTTTTTTTCACGCACTTCTCGTCCCTCGGTGCGTTCAGCAGCCTAGCTCGCTCTTTCTCCGCCTCACAGTTCCAGGTAGAAACGGGTTTTCGAAGGGAAGGGGAAGATTTCTGGCTCTACCTCCCTTGACCCCGCTGCAATGGTTGAAAGCCCGTGCTTTCAGGTCCTCCAGTCTATCTCCTATAGGACAGATAGGGGATTGTTTTCCCTTCGCTTCCTTTGTAAATCCTCTAAAGAACTAAGGGGAAATATTTCTGCAGTACTTCTGTCCTCTGTATTTACACTACTTTTTACACGTTGTACAATATGTATGTATAATATGGGATGTACTTTTATTATTTATGCAATTGGAACGTCTTATGTGTAGACAAAAATTTTAAGCTTTTTTTAAAAATATGGAATACAGAGGTTGTTCAGCGTATATTTGACCAAACGCGATTCCTCCCCCCTGAACTCAGAATGAACTCACCCAACCTTGGTCAGGCATGTTTGTCAGTGTAGTGTGTGAGCTGTAAAAGAGTGGTTGTGTTTTCTCACTGGGCCAAAATTCCTGCCCAAACTGAGCTGCTTTTTGGGAGGAGTGCGTTGTATAACTTTCCAAGTGTTTGCATTTTCTCGCTTGGCCGAAAATGCTGCCAAAACAGTTGCTTTTGGGAAGGTTATGTTGTAGCCTTTTATGACGCAAAGTTCAGTGTGTCAATGATCAGGAAGTAGTGTAAGAGCAAGAATTGTGACGTTAGTTTGACTTTATTCAAGAATGTGATCTGCAAGTATAAGGATTGCATGGCCCCAGCGTTCGGTTCTCCAACAAAGGGGACGAGAACACGGCCGTGCACACAAGCCACCACCAGTATGCAGCTGCAAGGTGCAGTTAACAGTTTCCAAAGACATATTTAGATGATTTTCCATCTGTCTTTGGGTCGGTGGATTTTCTTGCATGCCCATTCTGCGAAGTTTCGCCTGCATACTGGTGGTGGCTTGTGTGCACGGACGTGTTCTCGTCCCCTTTGTTGGAGAACCGAATGCTGGGGCCATGCAATCCTTATACTTGCAGATCACATTCTTGAATAAAGTCAAACTAACGTCACAATTCTTGCTCTTACACTACTTCCTGATTATTGACACACTGAACTTTGCGTCATAAAAGTCTACAACATAACCTTCCCAAAAGCAACTGTTTGGCAGCATTTTCGGCCAAGCGAGAAAACTCAAACACTTGGAAAGTTATACAACGCACTCCTCCCAAAAAGCGGCTCAGTTTGGGCGGGATTTTTGGCCCATTGAGAAAACACAACCACTCTTTTACAGCTCACACACTACACTGACAAACATGCCCGACCAAGGTTGCGTGAGTCATTCTGAGTGCAGGGGGGAGGAATCGCGTTTGGTCAAATATACGCTGAACAACCTCTGTATATAATGATTAAATAACAAATATTTGCTCACGCTCTCTCTTGCTCTCGTTTTAGTAGTGTTTTATTTAAATATACTAATCTCTTGGCCTCCAATAAAAAATGGATAAGCTAAACAATCATAAATACGGATGTATTTATTTGGGCAAGTGAACGCGCATTCTAATTCTTGTTGTTGGTTTGGTTTATTTTACTTCGCTTTTCTGCCACATTTGGTTATCGCAAAAATGAGGATGAGTGATGATATAATGAAATTGATGAAGGGACCTCGCAAAGAACAATTCAGGCCGGGATTCGTGACGAGCGTGCATTCTTGTTCTTATGTGTTGTACTCTTCCTGCAGTGAATGAGAAAATTAGAAATGAAAAATGTATCCCAGAACTCAAAAAGCCAAATGAATATCATTGAAGAAAGTAGAAAAATGGTTTGTTTAAAGTTGTGTTTTGTTACCCATCGCTTTTTCTAGCTGTATAGATTTAATCGGAATACGTAGCTAAGAGCTTGGAAAGTCGTGAGGGACAATCATAAACAGAGAATTCTAGGCTCCTGATTTCACAGTGCACTGCAGATGCACTGGGAGGAAATTGTTTGTATTTTCTTCTCTCTTCCACCGCTTTACCTAATTTCTCCCATGACGATGAACGTTGATTAAATTAGAGGGGTGAAGAGTGGTTGCAAAGAAACACTCATGCAAAGGCCAGGGCTCAAGCCCGGATCCTTCAGTAACGAGATCGTGAGATGGGGAAATTAAGGAAATCAAGCAATGCAAATTTTTTGAAAAAACGTTAATCATATATAAAGATGGTATTTCAAAAATTCAATTGAAAATTACTACTCAGGAAAAATGCAGTTTGCTTTACCGATACCCACGTATCCGAATGGTTAGCGCCTTCCTCTCATGTTTGTTGTCGGCCGACCTCCGTGGGGGAGTGGAAGTGGTCCCGGATCTGTACCCGATGGAGGCATATAGTGGTTCGGATCCCACATTAAACTATAGGTCTAGTCCCGATTAGCCTTTCTGTGTATAAAGTGGACTTAAAACGTCAAATCAATTAAAACGTCAAATCAACCATCAAATCAACCAACCGTAGGGGAGTGGTTACCATAGCGCGCTACAACACCAGGAGTTCCTGGTTCGAACCCCTACCTGGACATGGGTGTTCTTTGTGTTTGTCCCTTCATTAATTTTGTCGTATCATCTTCGTGATTAACCAAATGTATAAAAAGCGAATCAAATCAAATCATTCATTGATTGATTGTTTGATTTGGTTTATTTTACTTCGCTTTCCGCCATATTTGGCTGATCGCGAAGACGATATGATAAAATTGATGAAGGGCAAGGGACACACAAAGATCACCCATTGCCAAGCCGAGATTCAAACCCGGCATCTCTGGCTCAGTAGTCAAATCAAAGCGTTTTTGATTTTCGAAAGTGGGTGAAAATTATGTGTACAATTTTTTGTAGTCATTCCTAACTTTGCAATTTTTCCTGTATTTGACATTTTTCTTTTAGGAATACTGGGCCCTAAAAGGGGGGGGGGGGGATTATGACCGGTTGGGCACGCCACTCATTGCTACCCCAAGTGTCGACGTCACCGCACGTCACTGGTTTCGGAAAGGCGGGGAAAAATACGATTGTCATATGAAGGCATTGTGTGGTACCTCAGGATGTTCTACAGTGCATTCCTCGCGGGTAGTGTGCATTCCTGTACTTAATTCACAGTGGCAAATTGTTGAATGTGAACTAATAATGCCTTTCACGAACGAAGAAGTATTTTATATGCTCATGGTGTTGGGTGAGTGCTAAGGAAATAGTTCTGCTGCTGCTCGTGTGTATGCTGCAAGGTATCACGATCGGGAACATCGTTCAAGACATGTTTTTCACTCCCTTGCCGATCATGTATGCAGAAGGGGCAATGTTCAGCCTTCTAGCAGTCACAAACATGAACGCATTGCTCGGCCTGTTCGAGATGAGAGGTCTGCTGGTGTACTTGCAGCCTTCCATCTCAATCTTCACGTGAGTATCAGGCAAGTTGCTCGTGATTCTTGTGTCAGCGCAAGTACAGTGAGAATCATTTCAAAGGATCACAGATTTCATCCGTACCACGTGTTCTTGCATCAAGAGCTACACGGAATTGATTTTCAAAGCAGGCTAGATTTTTGCATGTGGTCTCAAGCTCAAGTGAATGCAAATGTTCGATTCTTTGATGAAATGTTGTGGTCTGACGAGGTTACATTTAAAAGTGATGGTCAGGTAAATTGGGACAACATGCATTACTGGGCCACCGAAAATCCACGGTGGATGGAAGAGGTTGATCATCAACATACTACATAGGCACCGACTCCACGGGGCTTGAGCCCCCCTAATGTTAACGATGTGGGGGCAGAGCCTCCCAAATAATTTTGCATAAGAGGATCTAATGTATTATTTTGCTTCTCTTGTAAAGTTTACTCTGAGTTGTGCCACATGAACGTAACTTTAAATACACATTTCAAATATTCTAGACCATCAACTTTGGGGCAGTATGACCGGAGACAGCAAAACACATGATTTATTACTATATACTAAGTATATAATTATTATTTACTATTATACATATATTAATCGGAGACATAATGAATTTAGCCAATGACTTGTTAAAGACTGTTTGGGAATCCCCTAAAAGAATGCAAATATTTAGGAATATTTTTGATGTGAATGAGAAGACGGGCCATACTGGACTGCGACCACTTTGCCCTCGTTGGTGGACATTGAGAGCCTCCAGTATGCAACAAATCTTAACGAACTATGAAAACCTTCTCAATTTTTTTGAGAAATTTTCTGAAGATTCTACTGACGCAGCATCAAAATGTGCTGGATACCTGGAGTGGAGACAATGCTTCACATCAAGACATTTTTCTTTCTCTCCCTCTACTGCCATGTGATGGGTCCAATAGAAGAGGTAAACTGTAAGATTCAGTTTCCACGCATTGATGCTACAGAAGTAGAATCAAAACTAAAATACTTGACTGACATCTTTCAAGAAAAGCGAATGGGTTTTGAACAGTTCTGGCAGAAATGCACAGAGGGCAAACCCAGCCTCGTTGATGAGCCAGAATTGCCCCGGCAACATCACGTCCCTAAGAGACTTGAAAATCCTCATGCAGCCAAAACTCACAAGTTCTACACTCCAAAATAGCATTATAAATCAATATACACTAACATCTGTGACACAGCAAAATCATGTGTTAAAGAAGGACATGAATCTACAGGACTACAAAAAGTAACAGCCGTAGAGAAAGAATGCATCTCAGCTGTGAACAGTTGCACAACAAACTTTCAGAATTCTTTCGCCAAGATTTGGATGCCGATAGGCTCTCCTTACACATGTCCATGCTTTGTGATATCACAAACAGAAGAAAGTGGTTCTTACTACCATGCGTGACATAAGGAAGTTTCTTTTAGAAGACAGCACCCTCCAGGAGCTTCTGCCTGAAGTTGCCAAATTCATGATGGTCCTCCGCAATGTGCCAGTGACGACAGCCACAGTCGAAAGGTTATTCAGTGCTATTCGCCGACTAAAGACATATTTGAGATCAACAATGGGGCAGAAGACACTAAGCAGCTTAGCGGTAGTCCACATACATCAAACTGTGCTTGATAATTTGGACCTAAGACCGCTCATTAAAGAGTTCATAAAATATAACCCACTGCGTAGAGCAACGTTTGCTTTATTTTTAAATCATGTTCATATGTTTTTGTTGTGTATGTCACTTTATATCTTGGTGTACATGCTACTTTTTTTATTATTGCAAAATTAAATTTAAAAAGTAAAATATTGTAGCATGAACAAAAAAGTAAATCTATTTTCCTACGATTTGTGTTAGCATTTATGTAAATAATTAATTAAAACTGTAAAATATTGTAAATATTTGTTATTTTATGGGTACGTCAACACTAAGGTTATTTTCAACCTGTCACATGTCTGTTGCGGACATTAAAACACACCCATGCCCTTGCGTGGGTATTTATATATGTACCTATAGACGGTGTTAAAGGCGAAGCATGCACTACTGTGGAGCATACGCACTCGTCCGATTCCCCTAGAACAACCGATTAAGCTGTAGGTGCTATGGGTGTTAATATGAAACTGCGAGATTGAGATTTCTTTACAAGAGAAAAGGGTGTCAACTGTGTAGCATATGGATACACAGTTCGATAGGAAACAAATTTATTGAGTCAAGCATCACTTCATAGGTTTCCGAAGCACATAGCGAGAATAAACCTGCGGAAAAAGAAAGGATTGGCTCCCAGCTCAAGACAGTCATTTGAATGACTTCAATATTGTTACAAGCATGCGGATCGTGGATCTGTCCGTCTGTCGTGTTCTGCTGAAAAATGCATCTCTTGGGGAGGTTTCAGACTGAACCGACACACGACACCAGGGCTTCACACAGAGGTGACAAGCGACACAGGACCCTTTAGTCTATAAGTAAGCATTCACTCCAGATGGCCAATTAATAGACTGAGGCAATACGATGCACGCCATTGGGAGTCTGAGCGACACTTGCAGCTTGTCGTGTCGCTTCAATTTGAAAGGTTGTATTGATTACTGATGGTTTGCTTCCAAGAGACACGTGTCGCTTCAGACTAAAAGATCCCTTAGAAAGATTTCTGGCCAAAATGACAAGCGATACGAGACCCAAGCAAGCATTCACCACACATGCGAAAGCAACAGATCAAGGTGACACGTGGCACTGTATTGAGAAAACGACCCAGTCCAAGTGACACTTGTCTTTTGTTAGTTTCGATTCAGTTCAAAAGGAATCTTTCAGACTGAAGCTACACGCTACACGTGCATCTTGAAAACCAACCTTCAGAAATAAACAAAATCTGCCGAATCGAAGCGACACAACAAGTTGCACGCCTCACTTGTCGCTTGGTAAGCCGTTTTATCAGTACCATGCATCTTCTCGCCTCGGTCTGTTGTTTGTGCATGCTTGGTGAATGGTTTGCTTTAGATATAATGCTTCTGTGTCGCTTGCCTCTTCGGTGTAAAATCCCCATGTCCAATGGCAGTGATTAGGGGGGAAGTTGCCACATTTGCTCCAGCACTATACTAAACCTTATCTACCAAGAAAGTGTAAACTATCCTGCCTTCCTTCCCAAAGTTGTGAAACCCAATCGCCGCCACTGCCCATGTCCCTTGTCGCTTCAGTCTTGAAATCTTCCTTGGGGAGAATTCAAACCGAAGCGACAGGCAACACGTGCCGCTTGAGGATTTCACCAATCGAATGCATAGTTCTGCGACCTGCCATGCCGCTATGGTGTGAAATGTTGCTGCTGAGTGCTGATTGGCTCATTCCCAAGCAACCAGCGGCATAGTGCCCACGTAAGGCTTGAAAGTCCACCTTACAAGTTTAAATTATTGAAGAAAACGTATTTCATTCCCATATTTATCACTTGAACACACACAGAAATATCAGACTGCAAGTAGAACTTTTAACGAAACAATTGAGGACTTGTTTTGATTCGAGTTGTTTCTCTTGAAGGCTTCTTCAGAGGACTTACGTGCGGGTGAATGGAAGAAATGATTTGGACTCGCCCATGGCGGGTGTTTATGCTTACGTAGTATCTTCTCAACCAATGACAGGGCACCCCGATTCTGAGCCAGATGTAAGGTGCATTACCAGTGGGTGCTAGCTGGCGAGAATTTCTGTCCCCAGGCAGGCGAAGCTTACGCTGGCATGGTTGCTGCTGCGTATGACTCATATGCTTGCTATGGTCAGAAGAGAACAAAGAAATTTGACTCCCGTGTTGTTTCAACAATGCTTGACGGGAGGTGTAACAAAACAGGTGTCATTTTTAATGTGTAAACTAACTATTAAATTCACAAAAGAGATGGTTTAATGATGGATATTACCTCCATTAGAAGCAGCGAAGTTAAAGATAAAAGAGGAATGTCTGGCAATCGCAGATCCGGCAGCGCCCACAAAGTTTGGGGCATGCATCCCAGTTGCCCGTAATGTTAAAGCATGCACGTAATACTTAGCGTTATGATATACAGAATTTTTTTTGACCTTTTCCTTTCACTAAGTTGCTTGATATGCTTTTCAAAATGTATTCAAATATCGTAACCATGATAATGAGTAATATTCTCGAATGCATTTGCATTTGCAAATTGTATTCTACGCATTTCTCACAAATGGCTTTCTTAGTGAAAGAAAAAGAATATGAATAAAAATATGACAGGAAATTTCCAGGAGAAGAGTTTGTGTCTTTAACTAAGCTGTATGCAAAATTTTAAAATTGCTACCAGTTGAAAGTTGAGCTACAGGTAATTTATTCTGAAGCCCAATATTGAGTAAAGAGTGTGTTTGAACTTCATGAGTACTTGCATATTACCCATTTGAATGAAGCTATTGAACAAGTGTACAAACTAACAGAATTGTTCCTCATTGTTCCTGCCTCAAGCTCGTCGGTGGAAAAGTTGTTTTCTGCACCGTAGAGGATTCATACATTTCAACACAGCACACAGACACAAGGAAATCTGACTTGGGACTGATATCCATTGAAAAGAAGCTGCTAAAGAAATTGACCAGAAACTCCCGATTCTACGACGACGTGATTGAGGAGTTCAGACTAAAGGTTCGTTGGATGGAGTTCCACTATAAATAAGAATTTTCATTAAGTAATACATATGCTATTATTGTTAACATAGAGTGTGTGCATTTTGTGTTTGAAATTAAGTATGGCCATACATGACTTAGATTCAAATAGATTCTTTATTTATTTATTTATTTACTCACAGTTTCAGATACAGTCTTATTTGGCCATTTTACACTGAAACAACATAAAGTAGAAATAAAAAATAACAAAAGATAAAAACAATAACAAGATGGGATAGATTTATATGTTCTTCGTCAGTAATATACAAAAATTACGTTCTGGAAGGAAAATATCTACATTCAGGGGAAAGTTTGTTGTAGATTTCTGGGAGCCTGTAAAACAAGGAGCCCTGTAGAAGGGGTAGCCTAGTGGTTAGGTTGTGGAAGAGTTGCAGGTTGCGTGTTAGCTTTTGGGGTACCCTAAGTGTGAATTCACTGATTAGGAGATCTGTTCTGATTTTGCCATTTATTATCTTGTATAAAAATTTCATGTCAGCTAGATCACGACGAAAGGATGGAGTGTGAATATTCAGAGCAGCCATGGTGTCTGATTTGGATACATGTCGAAAGGAAGGTATTCTATGGCGAACAAGAAAGAAACTGAGAACAGAATCTATTCTGGTGAGATTGGTTTTTGAGGCCATTGCCCAAATTGGGGAACAGTATTCAAGGATGGGCGAGATGAAAGATTTAAAGAATAAAGCAAGAGATGATGGGTTTTGAATTTCGCTAAATCTGTATAGAAGACCGAGAAGGCACATGGCTTTTTTAGTGGTAGCAATAATATGATAATTAAAAGTGAGTTTTTCATCCATGATAATACCTAGGTCCTTTTGGGTGGAAACATTTTGGATTGGATTGTTTTCAATAGAATAAGTAGACACCACTTTGTTCTTTTTTAGGGAATAAGGAAAGAGCATTTCTGAGGGTTTAGTTCTAAATTCCACTGACGACACCACTTAACAAGTTCTGTGAGAGCATTTTGAAGAATCATCATGTCATGATGCGATGAGATCTCCTTAAAGAGTTTACAGTCATCCGCAAACAAAAGTATATTGATAGGGAGGGAGGACAGTTTTTTAGGGAGGTCATCCATGTACTGAAGGAATAGGAGCGGCCCTAAGACACTCCCCTGGGGAACTCCAGACAAAACGGGAAGAAAGTTACCTGAAAGAACAACACGTTGTTCATGCTCATGGAGGTAGTCCTGGAGTAAAGAAATAAATTTGCCATGGATGTTAAATCTGGATGATAATTTATGAAGAAGAAATTTATGATTAATTTTGTCAAAGGCTTTCGAAATGTCCAAATATATAGTGTCAAGTTGGGAGTTACTATCAATAGCTCTGGCAGCATGCGAAAGTAAGAAAGAATATTTGGTAGGCAAGAGCTGCCTGGAAGAAAACCATGTTGTGCTGTGTTGATATATGGTGACGCAAACTGAAGTAATCTGTTTTTGATGATTTTTTTCACAAATAATTGATAGTGGCGATAGAAGTGAGATTGGTCTATGGGATTTTACACATTTTTTATCTCCAGTTTTGTGAATGGGCACAATGTTGGCCCGTTTGAAGTTATTCGGAAACACACTATTAGAGAAACATTTGTTGAGTAAGGCAGACAGAGGAAGAGCCAAGGAGTCAGTAGTTTTACGTAGGAATATTGTGGGGATTTCATCTGGACCTAGAGACCGGTGGAGGGGCAATGAAGCGAGAAGGTATTTTACTTCCTCGGGGGATGTTTTGATTGAAGATAGTGTGTGAGCACAGACAGCATTAAAGTGGGAGAGAGAGTCGGAAACTGAGGGAGGTGAGAAATTCTGATGAAAAAAAACATTGAAAAGTTCGGCTCTTTCTTCTCCACTAGCAATACCAGTATTATGAACAATTTCTTAGGTATACATGGCCTTTGTTTTCTTGAATTTAGTAATGTGAAGAATCTCTAAGGGTTTGTAGTACATTCGGTTGTTATGTTATTTATATGTTCACTATATTTTTTTCTGAGTAGGTATTTTGAATGACGTCTGATGTCACAATAGTTACCGTGAGTGTGAACATTAGAGTGCTGCTTCCATAGGTACCAAGCCTGTTTTTAATTTTTTAACACAAAGAGAACTTCTCTGTCGAACCAGACGGGGTATTTCGTAGATCTCGGTCTCGCAGTGGGCACGAAGTCCTTTATCGTGGCATGCAGTATTTCGACAAAGTTCTCAACGGCTTTGTTCACTTCCTCTTCCATCAACAAAAACCAAGGGTAGGCATTGAGCGCCCGCTGGATGACATTCCATGGAGCTTTTTGCCATAGGTGGTGGGGGGGTTGGTTCTGCTGGACAGATTCCTTTCTATTAAGTTAAAATGTTTTTGTGTTTTCCTTATCCAATATGCAGGTCAGGTTTATCTAAGGAAGCCTTACACCTTTCTTAGAATCACGCTACGCCACTGCAAGCAACATGTATCGCTTGTCGCTTCAGTGTGAATTCTCCCTTACTGTTTGAATTAAATTTGTGCAAGTAAAAGTGACATGTCTTATCATAGGTTTTCCCTAAATACCTTAGACGCCAAGGCAAAGTTCATGGCACATATACATACAAGTATTTGTATTACTCATTACTTCTGCACATTTGTTGGTAAAGATTCACTTCAGGATACATCATAACAATATCACCAGTTTTATAGCATTCTATTTCCCTCAGTTTTCCACAAAATAATTGAATATATCTAAACTTTTGTACGTTTTGAGTTTGTTGTGCATGTACTGCCCCGTGGTATTGTTGTACAACTGGTGGCCACAAAGACATGTTGATTTATAATAATCTGCACTGCAGTTGATCATCCAAAGGATTCAACAGGTCCAATCCTGCATGCTAAAACTTTAGCAAATGCCTTTCTTGATTATCGTAGCACAACTGATGAAAACAAGCGCTCATATCTTGCTTCGTATGCTGCTGTTTCTGTACTGGAAACAACGGGAACTGCCCTAAACTGGAAGTTCCGGGAAACCGGGCAAGACCATCACCAATGTTTATGTTGACATTTTTAACAGGGATGGTTCAAGAGAAAAGGGGGATATTCCCACCTTCCCTTCAAATGGCACCTTGAATATTTCTGAAATTTACAAATCTATGAATGACACTGGGAGGGTGTGTGGAAGTTGGAAGATGGATGAAAATTTTCTTGAAATCGGCCAATAATAAAAATAAATAATAACAATAACAACAACACATGTTTCCTATTGGCATGTTTATATTGTTTAGCATAAACATATCACTGATCTCTTAAATATCTGCAGATTGTTTAATTATTTTGTTTCTTGCACCCCACTATGACCTCTTAATATTGCTCAAGCTTCATGTATTTCTATTTTATACATTTTATCATTTTATGAAATCTTAGTCAAAGGGACTACAACACACATCATACTCTTACCCTAGATATTCTACTGCTAAAGTGGGATAATTTCCTTTAAAATATCTAAAGTATTTTTTTTCCTTGGAAGATTAACAATTCAGCTGTGGATTTTTATGGAAATTTGTGTAGAAATAATGTTTTTATGGTCTTCAAGGGTTGAACTAAATGATACAAGTGGTTATATTGAAAACTTGGGATCTAATGTAAAAATGATTATTAACACTCCTAGATTGATTCCCAGTGGGAGTCCCCAAAATCGTGCAGACCAGTGGCATGGCGTGACTTTTTCAAAAGTGTTACCGGTCGCGGTCATCAGACGTTATCATCTCCACCCCTCCAAAAATAAACATGCCTTTGATCTAGATTTTTGTTCATTTTGTTCTTTTTTCTTCTTCTTCTCCAATCCGCTCAGTGATTTTTTTAGCCACAATCACTCCTAGAAAGAACTACCACTCATAAGAGAGTTACCGCGAAAATCCAGTGAATAGTAGTCGAGCCTTGTCAACCATCTCTTGTTTCTTTGCAAAGAGGTGGAAAGGGGAAGAAGAAGCACATTTGGGTTCTGCAGTGAGCAGACGACAGAATTCCCCTCCTCCAGCGGTGGAAGGGAAGTCCAGATGTACGTTCTACTGTTGCCAACTTATTTTTTTGGAGCAAGGTTTGTCCAAATCACGAATCGCATCAAGTACTTATAATTCGTCTATTACGTCAACAGTTTCAGTTGTAGTTAAATCTCTTGTTGCTTCAGAGAAATAATATCCCCGTTTTAGGTGGGATTTGGCTCTTTTCTGGAAATCCAGTGTGACAACACTTGCTGATCCGGTAGGCTGCAGCGGCAACAGGGCCCCTAAAGAGGCATATGAATAACCCCATAGCACACTTGCCTCCTGAAGTCTTTCCCTGCTGTTCCCTTGCATTGGCGCCCTTTCCTCCTGTTGCCTATTGAGGGTAGCAGAATGATTTGTCTCTTCACTTTTGTCGGCCGCAGAAAAAATGTCCCCTGCAATACACACTCAACTTGGTTAACTTATTTAACAATGTTGTTATTTCATTAAGAAAAAAACTTTTAAATTTCTTTACATTTATGTTACCTGCGGTAACACCGGTTACATGCACGCCATGCCTCTGGTGCAGACAATTGGGAAGCTATGTCACGGTATCCAGTGACATGTGAACAATCACCGTTCGATATTAATCATTTTTGTTTATTGATTCATATTATGTTTAAATGTAAAGTGTGAGGTTTGGTTTATTTTGTGGAAAGATTTGTATCCAAGCCAGACGTCGGGAGTTGGGAGACTGGTTTTTCTGAGTGACAGCCGAACTGTCAATACGACAAAGTACTTGGCATATTTGCACCAACACGGGTTGTCACGGAGAAAGGAAAGAATTATTTTCATCGGGACCAACGAAGAATTCGCTGCGGGAGGCTTGAACTATTTTTCACGGATGATCAGGATAATCAGCTGAAGCCCAAGCTAGCAAGAACAGAGGACGCACCTTGTGACCGCATTTCGAGACAATGGACAGAGGTCATTTCCATCTCTTCGGCTACCCAAGCCAAGCCACTCTTAACGTGTTTTTCAACGGACAATTTTGAATTTGGTATAAATCTACAGGACTGCGAGTTCAACACACAGTTTTACCCAGATTTTGTAGAGGGAGCATCTCCGAGCTACACTCTCGCGTGACTATTGTTTTGTCTCCGAGGACTTTGTTTTTCTTACGTACCGTGAGCAAATTGTCGATAGCGAGTTACCAGTGTGCGCTTTATTTGGTGAAGCATTACACGGTGGTTTGTTTTTACCAAGCATGGACTACCATAAAAATGGGCAGCTAAAAAGATAGAGAAGGGAGGCCGTCGTCTTCCCCGATGCCTGCAATGATGCACCGCCACCATTCGGTGAAGCCAGCCAGCCAGCGCCAAAGCCGACACCAAAGTCCAACATTGCCCGACTCCCAGAAAGACGTTTCCAGTTCGACATCCAACCGAAGCCCGTTACCAGAGAGAGAGAGAGAGAAGGATGACTCCAGATCGACGTCCAACCGAAGCCTGTTACCAGAGAGAGATGATTCCAGGACAACGTTTGATTGATGCCCGACACATTAGAGAGATCCCGGACCGACATGTGACCACGTTCAGCCGACGCTTCTGAGAAGAGACACACGCGACATTCTATGAAAGTGAAAGTGCCCAATATCATCGCAATCATCCTTCGGTGCATTCGACCTCGAAGAACATTTTCTCCGCAAGGAAACTAGTGCAAACCCCACGTCCAGGAAAGATGAACGACCACGCGATGTAGCAGAGTCCGGTAGAGTATTCTTCAGATGGTCTATGTCCATATAAGCATGTATTGTTTGTATCAACGCCGTACCGTAAACGCTGAAGTCTCACTTATTTGCAAAGTGACTCAGGAACCTCGAACCTAACTTCCGTGTCTGATATTTTTTAGTAACGTTATATAAAAGGTAATTTCATTTTCATATGTAATAATTTGATTGTCTGCAATCAAAGTTAGAAGCTCCATTCCATTACGTTAATTTTTAGTGTAAATTGTCAAGGTGTGCTCCATTTTTGTGTAACCGACCACCCCGTCGCGTCAATTAGCTTGTCAATAGTTGACCGATTAGTCTTTTTTTATTTGTGGAAAGCGTATTTTATATTGCAAGGTCGTGCGGGTGTAGTATTATTTATTGCATAGTGGTTTTTGATGTAATTTTTGCTCGCGCCGATGATTGATTTGTGTATTCTGGCAGCTGGAGCAGATTAAGTTTTGCATCACTATGTAATGGCGTATTTGTTCTCAATGGACGATAGAGGCTTATGTGTATTACCCCCGTCCAAGAAACTTGGTAAATGTCGTGCTTACGACTTGATGCATACGTTCATTCGAACGAAAGGTTTAACTACGCCGACCCAATTGTTTTAGATAACTGCTTTCCGAGGGCTGGTGCATATTTAACTTAAAAGAGCACAGGAGCTGGCAGACTAATGACCTAAATTCACGTAAAGGTTCAAACAAAAAGGGAATGGTATGTTGATCAGATCCATGATTTGTATGTATATTCACATGTAAAATATCTCAGGAGTATAAATGAGAGAGAGAGAGAGAGAGAGAGAGAGAGAGAGAGAGAGAGAGAGAGAGAGAGAGAGAGAGAATGAGAGAGTGATTGAGGAGGCGATGTAAACATTTTTAAATTCCAATATTTTTTTTTGTTGATAGAATATATTCACATTTTTACCGTTCGTCAGTGTTATTATTTGATGTCTTTCAGGTATCTGGTATAATGCGATTAGTGTGTTATTATTGTTCGAGTCTACATATCTAAGGTAAACAAAACAGTGTAAGATTTCAAGGTATTTATCTCCGCGTCGCACTAGTATGACAATAAACGACCGTCTCAGTACCGAACTAAAAAAACTGGACCGTAAGTAAAAGTCACAACCGGTTTCCCGTACCATAATGACGTCTGGCCCCGTGCCGGGGTATGAATGATACGTCATTTCGGGGACCGCGAGTGCACTTATTACAGCTACTTGAAAAAAAGTGGGGGATTCGAGGCTGAAAGTTAAAAAACAGCAGCAACGGGACTCGATGTTCTCGACATGCATCACCCAATGAAAAGCTGCTTGGCAGGCTTTGACCCTCAGAGGGCTGTTGAGCTATGGAGTTTAGATATTATATTGACAACTTGGATATAGACACATGCCGAAAACAAAAACCTGCATCAGAGGATTGCAGGTGTGGCTGGTTGATTGTTTTCGTCGAGGTTCACCAAAATCATATGAAACATTCAGTTTCTACAAAGAAGATTTTTTCCACCAAACAATTAGGGGGGGGGGGGGTTGATGGTTAAAACATTTGTCCACAATGTTTTCATCTGGGAGCACAAGGTTTATAGTAGGGGTGTACGAATAAATTTATCGATGAAACGACAATAAATTGTGCCCTTATGAGAAGTTTCGGGTTTATATGGGAACAGAATGAGAAACTGTTACAAAGCTGTTGGAGACGTGTGGATGAATCACTAATCTAAATTATTTCATGCAGCCCAAATAATAATGAATCAAAAATATCAATTGTAAACTACAGTGTGTCCCAGAAGTTGCTGAACCTGGGACCATATAATTACGTATATGTTTATGTCCATATAACTGAAAGCTAACCGGAATGAGAAAAAAACGCTTTCTTCGAAAATAAGGCCCTGTATGTTGAGAGAATTATGTGATACAAACATATGGAATATCATGCATGATTTAATAATAAATAATTTAAATGTTGCCAGAAATGAAAAAAAAATCTGCAAATCGTATTTATTGATCCACAGAACTCACTGAGGTAAATTATTGCATTTTTTTTCAATATCACCGAACAATCTGGATGGAATTCTATTGAATTTGACAGAAAAAGTATGTTTATGAAGTCCTACAAACATTGCACAGGGGTATGAATGAGCTATTCCAAAATTCTATGTTTTTGCAATATTGCAAACCACACTGGCAACACTGTTGCTGGCAAGTATCACTGACAGAAGTGTTTCACCTTTATATCTACAATATAAAAACCAACTAATCACAACTGTCCTTCTTAAAGAGAAATCACAACCAATGACATGCAAGTACTAGAAATAGAACCTGAAACACGACAACCTTGTTCATTTATTTTCCTTTCAACAGTCGAGAAACTTTGTTTACATTAATTATAACCATTTTTAGTGGTCATTTCTACCTGTGCAGACAGCAACATCTACACAGATTCAAAATACTTAACCTTACCACAGATCACTCCCGCTTCACTTAAAGTGACCAGACAAGTGAATTTTTTGTAATTTCCTTGCCAAATTACAGTGTTATCCCCATGCCAATCTTCTGTCAATCAATTACATTTTCCGTGATTTATTTACAATTTCATTTTGTTGATTGCACGGGGTGGAAACACATGAAAACTTTTCATTTGATCTGACCCATACAATGATTTAGAGCAAAAAAAAAAATGAACAGTAGACCTTACTCTTTTGCATATTCCCCATGCTTTAAACGACTGCAACACAATGTATTCTACATAGAGTAGTTCCTGAAAATCCCCCCAGATGGCATATCAGTTAATTTTAATCGCAAATAGGGTCAACGGTGCCTGGAGTCTTGTATCATGATATGATAAGAATATGCAAGTAGAAATTGTAGCTTTCCTGGCGACGTGATTCGAACAAGTGTCCTCGGGTTACCAGCCAGGTTAAATTGGAGTTGGCTTCCAACGTTTCGAGGGCATACATTGCTCACATCTTCAGGGAATGTAGAAATGGAGACCAGTGTAGGTTAATATACATGACTATAATGTGGCGGAGTTTGGACTCTGTCTTCCGATTGGCTCGCTCTGGATCCTGGTGTTCTCATTGGCTGGTGTCTTGTTTTTACGGAGAAGTGGGTTCCAGGTGTGACTGAGCTGGAGTCCCACGTCCCTCTTGTCTTTTCCCGTGATATGGCTATTGCTCACGCCTGGAACCCACTCCTCCGTAAAAATAAGATTCCAGCCAATGAGAACACCAGGATCCAGAGAGAGCCAATAGGAAGACAGAATCCAAACTCCGCCACATTATAGTCATGTATATTAACCTATATTGGTCTCCATTTCTACATTCCCTGAAGATGAGAGCAATGCATGCCCTCAAAACATTGGAAGCCAACTCCAATTTAACCTGGCTCGTAACCCGAGAACACTTGTTCGAAGAATATGCAAATGTAGATGTGGCTTAACAGGAACATCTATTTCTTAATAGATATGAAAACATTATATTCTGTATTTATCTGTATGTAAAAGATGATGATTTTTCGTAAGAAGTCATCTCTTTCTCTTTATAGGTTTTACCTTGCCTTCATTCATCCACTCTCAACCAAAGGGTCCCAGGTTTGAACCCTAGTGGGGACATATTACACTTATGGACCCATCCGAATTAGCAAATCTGACCATAAAGTGGAATTACAACAAACTTTGACAAACTTATGAAACACAAGCATCAAATAAGTCATCTATAGATGTAACCAACAAAATGGTAGGTGGGGGAGAGTTGTCAGGTAAGTCTGATTGACTGGCTGATTGATTTTCATTATTATCCTTTGCCTTTCTTCCACTTTTGGCTAACTGTGAATATGAGAATGAAGGATGATGTGATAAATAGATGAAAGAACACACATGCCAGGCTGGGATTCAAACCCAGGATCCCTGGCGTTGTAGCATGCTGTGTTACAATATCACTGAAAGCAGATCTGTAAAGACAATCCTGGGAATCGGTTTCACGGTTTCTATGAACAAGTCTACACAGCTGTGTGGCATTGCTGCTATCTGGTGAGGAATGTGTGAAGGAAAGCTTGCTTGTTGTCGCTTCACAATTCTGCTCAAAACACCATTGTATACTGCTACAAAAATAATATACTCATGTGTGAAACCCCCGGAGTTCTTGTAAGAGGTAACTTGTTTACTTGTCCTTGTCCCACCCCCAGTTTTTTCTGTATCTGTAACAGTAGGTTATCCAGGCCTAGGCCTGCGATGCACGTTTTCACATCCTGCTTCAAGGTGTTCACCTTACCGTACTGTATGGCAATGCATCCGAGGTCTCTATTAGTCACTGGTAACACTCCTTTGCAGTATGGTCCCTTGCAATTTTGACCAGGAACAGTCCTCCAGTTTAGAAAACATGTTGCACCACCATGCAATGTTACTATGCACATGGGAAGGTTAAAGCATGGCCTCATATGTGCCAACCAATGGCATATTCTCTTACGTTATCTGGTTTACCAATGGTAAACCAACTTTTTTCATATGTATATGTATAGAATTTCACAATATGATGATGTTTATGTCATAGGTCCATACTATCTGCATGACACCATGAATGGCGATCACCACCTGACAATGTTGTAAGTGTATGTTTGGCACATCATATCTCGATGGGGAAACATTGGTGAGCTTCTTTTCATGCAAGATGCTACGCCGCCACACTTTGCACTTATTGTTTGGGCCTGGTTGGACCACAATTTTCCAGGACATTGACTGTGATGACAACAACCTCAAGAATGGCCTGTCAGACGCCCTGTGATCTTTTCACAAACATCCCGAATGGATTCCTACAAAAGACTGAGGAGGAAGCTGCTGGTGCCTACATTGAATTCTGTGTTCCATAATGTATATGTACAGAAAGTTTCATTGCGATTGCTAAAATACAAAAAACTACAGCAAATTTTCAATGCCTAGTTACTTCTCACCCACCCTGTATAATAAATATAATAAATAAGAATTGTTGCAGGAAACCAGGTTAAATTTTCTGAATATGTCACTGGTGCCAACACAGTATGGTTTGTATCACCATTCCCCTTCAGCATTGCTACAACACTATTACATTTTCTGCCCACGTATATATTAAAATAACTGACACAACTTAAATAATTTAAAAATGAAATAGTTGTTTTTCAAGTTTTTTAATAGGTCAAGATGAATTTTAAAACCACATTTACAATTCATAAATTATTTCTGTAAAAACAGTTTGGTGGTGGAAAGCTCATATCCTGTAACATTGTCTACATCTGCTGCAGAATGGAAATTCTTAAATCGAGAATATAAGGATAGAACTATATTGTTTTCTTTTAACATTGTGTTGGAGTGGGAATTACCTACCTAATTACCTTGTGGTAGGTCCAAAAACAAACTTACTTGTCCTGTCATCTTCTTGGGTCTATTCTTGCGGTTTACCACTCCGTTTTCAACGTCCATCATTCTAATAATGACCACTTGGTCTGAGTGATCTTGTGGTGGAGCTATTGAGATGTCTCGTACAGCCCGAAACCTTCCAATGTTGTTCACCTGCTCGTTTTCAAGCCGTAGGAAGTTCCAAATAAACCGTCTGGAAGAAAATAAAATGGGACGAATAGAAGACAATCTTATTTCCTATGCAATCTCAGTCTGCTAAAAATTGATAGGGTACTCTGCATTGTCTTTTACTTCCATTTTTAACCTCTTTTAACCCAAACTACGTTTTACATGTTTTACACTTTTAATATTCTTCTCTTGCCTTAACTCCTAAAAAAGCCGTGTGTTGTGGTGAAAACTTGAGTAACTAAAAAAGTAAGGACATTCCAAACTGGATGAGGTTAGTTTACCTTGAAAAGTGGGCATCCATGGTGTAGACTTGAGATGATGTTTTTATTGTTGTTTTTTTCACCAAGCTAAACAATCTTACAGTAATGAAGTTTTCTACACACAGACTGAATCTTTTTTTTAAGGCTGGACCCTACTTCTTTTAACAATTAATTAATTTACATTTTAACAATTTAAAGTTGTTCAAAATATTGATTAATATTAGTGAGCGAGTATTCACTCTAATTCCAAGCATCACCTTTTTTTGAATACCTGGCATGTAATCACAAAATACAGTTTTTGCACAATACTGTGGGAACCTCAAATTTTGCATAAATTCAAGGATAATTAGACTCCGAGAAAGTGTCACATGACTTTTCAACTTTTCAACCGAGTGTTTGTTGAACTTGAGGAGTTCCCAAGTGGATGGTGGCAGAGGCCACCGAAATTAATAGAGCCTCTGCAAGTAATTAATAGAAAATAATGTAAAACAGCTTCGCGGAAAACGTGAGTACCTTCATTATCTATTACCGCGTCTCTCATTCCCATAGTATGAAAAGTAAGTTTCGTGGAAAAAGTAAGTAACTCGTTTACATCTAATTGTTATCAACCACATCTTTATTTTTGGTCTGACATGTTTCTTCTTTATTTTTGTGTGTTTTATTCACTTCTATTATGTAACATTTCCCTAAACTAAACTAAACTCCATTGGCTCAAAAGACCTCCAAGAGCTACGTCTTGCCAGAGTGGCTTTTTCACTGGGTGATCCGTGGCTAGGGCATCAAGTCCCAAGGTTTACGTAGCTACAAAACTATTGTGAGTATCTAGACAACAGCTAAAGCAAAGTACATGGAGATTAACGTGAATGCTCTACAAGAAATTCTAGGTATATGTAATTTTTCAGATTTTGAAATGCCGTAGTTTTCTCGAAAGGAGAGGAAATTCCAAAAACAGCTTCGCTGGCATTGACCAAAGGTCCGGTCAAGCTTTAATGTGCTGGGCTACTACGACTGCTAAGAGACGGTTCTGAGTCGCTACTCTGAGAAGTAGGTACACTGTCAGATGGCCAATACTCTCAGTCTCTCTCCTCCATTGCTCATACTCATTTTCATCTCGTGTGAGAATGAATAAATTTTTTATAGATCTTTAGTTTCTCTAACTACATCCTACATCATGGATATTCAGCCCACAGGACCTATAATAACTACTTACCTCACAGGACGGAGGTAACAACATAAATAGATTACACAAATTGTAAAAAAACTACACTATACACCATGTCCCAAAATGATTACCAGGGTTTCAAGTAGCTGATATATTGCAACAGACGAAGGTGAATGTTTATATCGTGCATGTATGATAAGGACGGCTGTGCAAGTTTGCTACTCTGAGTGCTTATCATTTGTTTCCCATGTCACAGCAGCGTACGTGTATTACAAGATGGAGACTCCCGTGCAAAAGTCCCTTTGTGTCATTGAATTTGCAAGGTGTGGTTCTGCTGTTTCAGTTCACCGAGCTTTTCGACGGCGATTTGGAAGTGATCCTCCATCCGATAACAACATTCGTCGATGGTTTAATAAGTTTAAAACAACTAAACAACTATGAAATCCAGATAATCATTTTGGGTCATGCTGAATTTTATTGTGTTTCACTGGGTGAACATGGAAGATTTAGAGGAAACAAAATCCTACTAACCTGATTACTTCAAAGCAAGAAAAACAAGTCAAAATAATATCTGAATTTACATATCCCAATTCAATTAGCAAAAGTTTTACTGTCCATGCATGCCGTAATGTGAAATCTTCTACAATTCCAAAATAGTAGAACCACTGCAATTAAACACATTTGTCTTATTGATTAACGACAAAGGGGTAAAAATCAAAATAAAATTGTAAATCAGTTAATATAAATAAATCTAATTGGATTTCATTGAAAACTACAGACCTTCAACATGTGCATCAAGTGAGTATAGGTAGCCAAAGCATGATGCTGATCACATCACCTCCAGTTTGGTTAAGATTTAGAATGTGTGGAGTCCTACCTCCACTTCCCCACCTTGTACCTTCATGGCAGGTGCAATGCAAGGAGAAAACTACCTTTTTTAACCCTAATCTGATAATACTATATATTGATGACTGCAAATCCTTACAAACTGAAATCAACACAGTAACAAAATGGTGCGAAATAAATTATCTTAATCTGAACATAGAAAAATGCTGCACGATGACATACTCGCGCAACAGAAAGCAAATTGAATTCAATTACAAAATAAATAACACAAAAATTAAAAGGGTTAACGAGATGAGAGATCTAGGAGTTACATTTGATTCAAAACTTACATTTGCAACACATGTTGAAAGGGTCGTAAATGAGACACACAGGAACCTAGGGTACGCAATTAGAATGAGTAAAGAGTTTATGAACAAAGAAATAATGAAAATAATATTTAATGCTTTAGTCCGAAGCAAAGTAGAATATGCAGCAGAAATATGGGCTCCTCAGGACAAAAAGTACACGCATAAAATAGAAATGCTACAGTCTAAATTCGTAAGGTACGCCACTTATAAAGAAACAGGCATATATCCCCGATACGAATCATACACTTCCCTCTGTAAACATCACAACCTGCCTTCTCTCAGCAAAAGAAGGAAGATGCAATTGCTCTGTTTCTTATACAAAATCATGAACAATAATATTCAAGTGCAACATCTTCTAGAACAAATACACATACGTGTTCCTATCTCCAAGACACGATCCAAAGGGGGCCTCTTTTACTGTAGTAACAGAAGATCTAACATTATAAATAAATCACCTATCAGGAGAATGTGTGAACTGTACAACAGATGTTCCAAAAGGGAACCAAAATTAGACATATTTCACATGCCTATTGGGACATTCAAAAATGTTATTCAAGGAATGGAAGAATAAATGTCAACAATGTAAACATAAATGTAATATTTGTAAATATATATTTCTTTCGTAGTTTATACTCAATTACATATATGTACGTATTTTCTAGTGTGTCAATTATTTACAGGTCATTTATTACACACATAATTAATATATTTCTTTAATGTAAATAACTTCTATCCTTGATTTATCCTTGTTTATTTTATTTCCATATTTTATGTAATTTATAATATATTATATCAGTATCTTATATATATTGTACATGGTGGTAAAGATCTGATATACTGAGTGTAAAGATAAATAAGAAATGTAGAACACTGTAATTGGGCATTCGCCTGTTGTGTTTAGTAATAAATAAATATATAAATAAATAATTTAAAAAAATCTGTTACATAGAACTTACCACTTGTCTATACACAGTTTCTTCTCTCAGAAATTTATACTTGGCTTGTTTTTCAAAAAGGCCCCAATCTACTTTGATATCCCATGTGTAAGTATAAGATGTACTCAAAACAGATGCAAAGACTTTGCAGTAGAAGAATGGGTTATCAGGGTAGCCAATATAATCACCTGGAATGAAACACAAAAGAAATAAACAGTGGAACATCGATTTTAGATTTTTTTCAGGGGACCAAGGCGGAAAAAACTTACAAGTGTGGGAGAATGTAAAATATGGGAAAAAAATTTATAGCATTTTGCTCCATTGGTACCATAAGTATTCAGGGTGGCTACTGTAGGACGGCTACTGTAGGACCATAATAAAAATCAAGTATAATTCCCGGTTTTCAAGGCAAACTTTACAAAAATTCAAGGGCACAAGCAGGTGTTTTCTATAATTTTAAACTAAGGTTATACCACGTAGAAAATTTTTCAGCAAAAAATGCAGGTTCAACCAGGACTCGAACCCTGGGTCTCTGGCATACCATGCCATTGCTCTAACCACTGAGCTACCGAGCCGGCCTGGCCTCACCTGATCTTTCGCTATCGCTGTCTACAATTATTAAGGTTTTACCGTCTCTCACCACCCACACACGTACACACAAACAAATACTTATATTAACATTATATGGTCTGTGCGATTCCAATGAATCCAATAATTCTAATTCAATTGAACGGGACATATATATAATTTACATTTGTCATTTCACATAGCTACTCAGGACTATAAATACATCTACAAACACAAGTCACAAATGTTACGGGAAACAGTAATCTACGAAAAATTGTTAATTCTATAAGAATTTCAAATTTACCTAATCAACTTCAAGATATTTTATCTTGCAATAATCTTCCGTCCATCAGATAGATTGTTCTGCATAGGACACTAACAAATCAAACGGATTGAGAGAATTCTGTTTTATTTTCCACGCAGCTTTCTTTTCCTTCCTTGATAAAAATAAAATCTAAACTGTGAAAAACTTGTTTCAGGTCATTAATAAATATGTATAAATTCAATGGAATTGGGATTTTAAAAAGTTGCAATTTTTCACATTGTGCAGAATTCACGCACAATTCCCGGAGCCAAAAATGCACGCATAATTCCCAGAATTCAAGGAATTCCCGGTGAGTAGCCACCCGGGTATTGTATCTAAGAGGTGTCCCAATAATTTAATTGAATTGAATTGTTGTTTTAAGTCCACTTTATGCACAGAATGGCTAATCAGGACTGGATCTACAGTTTAAAGTGGGATCCGAACCACTATGTGCCTCCACCGGGTATTGAACCGGACTACAAGGCGACGACGAGGTGTCCCAATAAGATCACATGATTTAATTTTGTAACAAAATGCATAATTTGTTTAAAAAAAAATTATATGTATTATATCCAAGTAAAGTACAAACATTGCCATTAAGTATGGAATACAATATCAGACAAATGTCCTCCACAATTCTTACTCTTCTGACTAAATTTTCCATCACGTTTTTGCAAATTTGCTTTCAGCTCCGAAATTGTTTAGGTATTATTGGTCTAGACTTGCGATTTCCTGTACCCTTGCAGGAAGGAATTACATGGTATTATATTGCAAGGTTTTGTGGGCCAGTTGAGGTTGTCTTTCATGAGATCAGACGGCAAAGATATTTATGCTGCAACAGACGAGTCGATTCACATGAAGTGTGCTGAAAACACATGTCATTGAGGTCCAAACAGTCCAATAATGGTCACAAAAACTCTGTGATCATGTAATAATGTTCACCATTTACCATTACTGAATTTCCAGCCTAAATTTTTAAGATCGTGGGCTGGAAGAGTGATCGGGCCTTGATTATTAAAAAATAAGGCCGATTTCTTCCTGTGGGGGTATCTGAAATCCCAAGTCTACACCACTGATCCCTAGATAATTCTGGAGTTGAAAGCAGAGTTTCAATGCATCATTGGTGAAATCCAACTGCAAATGTGCAAAAACGTGATGAAAAAGTTTGTTAAAGAAGTAAGACTTTGCCAGAAGTCGTGCGGAGCATTTGTCCAATATTGTATCCATACTTTTTGACAATGTCTGTACTTCATCTTGAAATAAAAATCATACCACCTTTTCAATAAATTATGCATTTTATTACAAACATGTCCTCCTCTGTGGCTGTGCGGTCTAAGGTGGTGTGCTTTGGAGTCCGACTGCTGGACAGCATGGGTTCGAGCCTGGCTGGTTTCAGTCTCTGGGTTTACGGCCTGTGTATAGAACCCATGGTAAGCCACCATCGTGAGGAAATTGGAGAGCTACAAGTGAGTAGCGCAACCTAGTCTGGGAAATCTCCTATAATGGCTGAGGGTTTTGACGTGCTGACCCCACGTCACCCCATTACCGGTTGAAGATCTCCACACCTCTAGGTAGGATTGTGGGAGGGAGACTGGCAGTCGATAGATAGGCCAAGATGATAACATGCGAGTGAAATATGGTAATAGGGGAGAGCTGGGCAAAATGATCCCCCCAGGCAAATTGATCATGTTCAATTTCTGCTTGGTTAGTGGTGTCATTATGTGGTAATGTCATTAACAACCTCTTCAGGGTGGTCTCCGTGGCAGGTTGGTTAGCACAGCACACTACAATGCTAGGGGTCCTGGGTTCGAATCCTGGTCTTGGCTTGGATGTTCATTTTGTGTCCCTTCATCAATTTCATCATATCAACACTCATCCTCATATTCGCGATTAGCCAAAAGTCAAGTCAAATAAACCAAATCAATCATTCAAACCATCTCTTCAGTTGGGGAGAAGATTGTTGTGTGAGTTAGTTTCGTAGTGCATCTCTTCATTTTGGTAAGGTAAGTGATAGTTTTGGAATTATTTCCAGTGTACATGATTAGGTCTCGGCATGTGAAACATTGCTGCAAATTTAACCTGTCCTGGGGTTTAGGCGTGACTCTGTTGCTGGACAGATAACATGGCAGATGATCCAGCACCAGCAATGCATCTGGTGGCCATCAGCGTAATGCATACCGGAAGCCCACCAAACTAATAACTAAAGTTCTGATGGTGACAGTGGTCACAGAAATCATTCAAACCAAAATAAATCTTTCTGGGGATGTGTAAGTACATTTCACGTTTTGTATTAATATCTCACTGTGCCTAAAGTCCCATAATATGAACTCTCAAACAAGTTGAGACTTCAAATGCCCCCACTATGTGTAAAATAATTAACTCAGAGGGTGGGTTTCCGCATCTAAATATGATAGCAATGGTTTTACTGAGGCTAGGTTATTGCACAGTGATGTTCAAAATTAAATCTTATCATTTTGCTTCACTGAATAACACCGTAACTTCCCATAATCAATCTAAGATGTACTTTATAAGTTCTCAACGAAAACATCATAATCATTTTCGAGAAGTTATGCATTTTTTCAAACCCCTTCATGGCTTTTGACACCCTATTCAAATACCTAATTTGATTTGATAAAAAAACACACACATCGAGCAGATTACTGTATACTGTTCATGAAATGTAACAAATATGGATTTATTATTTTTAAGAGATTGCTTTGGTTAATGCAAAACAGATTATCAAAATAAAGGTTGATCAAGTGCACTAGAGTTAATGCATATTGAAACCATGACTAATTCAAAATCATCACAAGAAATGACAAAGTTAGGGAAACATCGGAAAACTGATGACAAAAAATATTGTAAAAATTTATCTGTAAGATAAAACAACAACTTATTTCCATTATCTTTAATGAACAAAAAGTAACTCCATTATGACCACTTACATTAGAAATTATGCATTACAAGAACAATAGTAGCACTCCTACCTTTGTACTGTTCAGTTAGTATGGAGAACAGCATTACAATGAAGGAGGTCGAGTATTTTCCCGCATTAGTAAGATGAGGAAAAGCTTCTCTTGTGTCACGGTACCTTCTAAGACACTGAGCGAATCTATACCAAGCAGGAAGGGTGCTCACTAGTGTTGCTGTTGTTGTAAAGCTGTCCACATATTGTCTGATATCTACAAAACAAATGTTTGAAATACATGCTTTCAAGAGTACATTTTCATAATATGTTACTTGTTTTTGCAATAGATGTAATGTTATCAACTGTTACATTTGCAGTTACTTTCAAAAATTAAATTGTCAACTTGATTTTTTGTCAAATCTAAATCTGGCAGCTCTGTTTCCAAATATGTGTTTTCTCTGGATGCTAAGGTGAAAGGCATTTCATGGGATTGCCTAAGGCAAGGAAGGTAGGCTTTGTTTCATGCTTTATGTTTTATTGCAATTTGTCACTTCTAATTGCTCTCAAAGACTTCTGTGTTTTGTTCCATCATTTGTTTGTCTGTTGTAATAATATAAATTAATGAAGATAGATAAATAATGATTGATTGTGTGTAAGTTATTTGTAAGAAAAGTTCCAGCGGAAAGTGACTGTAAAAGTAACCAAGTAACTGTAACTAGTTCCTTTTAAAATGTAACTTTCTGAACAGTGCCTGTAACCAATATTACTAGCTTGCAAATGAACCTCAATAGGTGACTTTTACTAATTGCGATACGCTGATTTTGAAAATGTATTCTATTTTGTTGTATCACGTCAAAGTAACATTTAGAAATAGCGTAGAAATTGCAAATACAAGATAACTGCAGTAAATTATAATAATAATATAGTAACATAGTACATAAAAATAAATATAGTTACATTTATTATGTAATATATGTCTAAATACATAAAATAAATTATATATTCTACATTAAATGCAAGTAATTACAGTTATAAAATGTGTTTAGAATGTCATACACAAACAAATCAAATTAAGAAACGGAAGTAGAAATTGACACAGTTTATAAAATCTGACTTACGCATGAGAATGGATATTAGATTTCTTGGATTTCCCTTTTTCTCTTACCATGGAAATAGTGTGTAAGCGATTTCATCGAGTGTCCTCTGGCAGGTTTATCATGTGTAGTAGACCAACAGAAATTTGTCCAACGTATTTCTCAAAATGTCCTTGTACAGTGGGCCCTTCCTATTACCTAGAAAGTTCCTCGCGACTTCTTCGAATGCTATCCATGCATCTTCTTCAATTCTGTCCATTGTCAAGTTGAAATCATCATGAATCGTCACCTTACGAATTTGCGGTCCATCAAATACACCTTCCCTGACTTTAGGTTGTGATAATGAAGGAAATTTCATGCATAAGTATTAGAAACATGGGCCACCTTTGTCTAGTGCATTTTCAAACTGTTTCATATTTCAAAGTTTTGTGTGTAATGGGGAAGGAGAATTTTCTGACGGTCTACAAGACTCGCTTTTGTAGTATTTCTGGATCCTGGTTTCATTTTCTCTCTTTCAGGCAAATACAGTATTCCAATGTTTGTCTCTGGCCCTACTACCTCAATCACACATAAAACAAAGATCTTGAAAAAGTCAAGAAATTATGCTTGGGGTCAAGAATTTTTGCTATTTTATTACAGCATAGTGAATTCACATTGTTTTATACCTGTACTGGGATTTGATAAAATTGAATATTTGGAAATCTAAAATTTTAATGAGTTGTGGTTAAGTTTTGTTTACTCTGTTTGTTAAGAATTACATGCTTGTATGCTTGACGTTTTGTAAAAAATTGTAAATAAAGTAATGTAGCCATTCCCCATCCAGGATGAAGTCTGAAGCATTAATTTGTACATGAATTAATAATTAGGGAAATGTCTAAATCTCTTATTAAAGTACAGCTTCAGTTTTAATCTTAACTGTCCTTATGGTAGGGCTTTCTTATTGAATAAAATTATCTATTTTCTTAATTTCCAACTATATCTAAGTAGAGGGCGATTAAATAAATGTTAAGAAAGATGAAAACAAGAGAAAGTCATGAAAAAGTCAAGAATTGTGTATCCTCCCTGTTTTCCCATAATAAGCCAATGACTTTAAGGTCACCGCATATTCCCCGCTGACGCTTCTGGTACTTTATTTTGTCCAGAACTAACTTCATTGTTTCACATGACTCAGCTAGGTATGTAGAGTGTGCAAGAGGAATGTATGCTAATTTATTGCCATTGTGTAGCAAAGTGGCTTTAAGGCTTCGTATGCAGGAGTCGATAAAAAATACCCCAGGAACTGGGATCACATGTTTCCTCTCCTAACTTGTTGCACAAGATTATGGATATCGGTACAAAATGCCAGTTGATCTTCTTCTGTGTAGTGTTTCCAAAAACGTTTGTCATGATTTCTATACCAAGAAAATGTAACCCCTGGTGCCAAGAGATTATTTTCGTGTAATCTTGAGCAGGGTTTTCTACCAAAATAACAAATCCAAAATTCTTGACTTTTTCATGACTTTCTCTTGTTTTCATCTTTCTTAACATTTATTTAATCGCCCTCTACTTAGATATAGTTGGAAATTAAGAAAATAGATAATTTTATTCAATAAGAAAGCCCTACCATAAGGACAGTTAAGATTAAAACTGAAGCTGTACTTTAATAAGAGATTTAGACATTTCCCTAATTATTAATTCATGTACAAATTAATGCTTCAGACTTCATCCTGGATGGGGAATGGCTACATTACTTTATTTACAATTTTTTACAAAACTTCAAGCATACAAGCATGTAATTCTTAACAAACAGAGTAAACAAAACTTAACCACAACTCATTAAAATTTTAGATTTCCAAATATTCAATTTTATCAAATCCCAGTACAGGTATAAAACAATGTGAATTCACTATGCTGTAATAAAATAGCAAAAATTCTTGACCCCAAGCATAATTTCTTGACTTTTTCTTGACTGGTAGACACCCTGTTGAGTCAAGTAATTCACTCTTTTCTTTTGAGAGCTCTAGGTCTCGTACCAAATCATTCAACTTAAGTCGGGTAAATAGTTTTGGTGAAGTGCCTAACTCTTCTGTTTCGGGATACATTTCATCACTGCTTGAATATGAGGAACTGATTTCAAATTCATTGTCACTTATGTTTTCTGGTAGTTTATGCACTGACAGGTCAGATCCATGCAGAATAGAATGCCCAGCTGATGGCAGATCGAGGTATTTAATTCCTTTCTTTCTTTGTTGTAACCAGTAACTTCAAACAAAGCAAAATAAGTCATCATATGATTTTTCTGTTTGCGCCACACCATAGATATTGCAAAAGGCATTGACTTCCGTTTTCCATCATACCAATAATGTAGTCCTTCGACACAAGTGTTACATGCACTATGTAGAGAGAAAGATTTATCCTGATCACTTGCCTTCGCTCTGGAATACAAGTAGTACAGTTTCTTCACAAAATAATATATTTTACGTATCTTCCCATTCAGCATATAACACCCACAAATGCTTCAACAGTGCCATTGTGCATCATATCTAATGTATTTTTCATTTAATTTTTGTTTCATTCAAGATCTTTGTTCACATTCAGTATAATGCGGAGACATGCAATAGTATTACTATGCTACACATATTATGTATCTACATATGAGGAAAACTTACATTGTACAACAAACTGGATGTGATGCACAAAAACTGTTGTTATTTTCAAATTTAGGTCATTCATAACACCATTAAGCCTTGTTTCCATGATAATCAATGAACTGGAATGGGGGACTGAAGATAAACAAAGAATGGAAGAAGGTGGAAAGGACGAGAACGAAGGAGGAGAAATGAAGGAAGTGGAATAAGAAAGTAAGGATAAGGAAAAAGTGCATGAGTGAGGAGTCCAACCACATTCCAGATGAAAGGAAATGTTGATCTTAATCGCCTGTCAGGTGAAACAACAGTTGACAGGAGAAGGTCATCCATCTACTGGAAGACCTGGAAAGGAATGTTCCAGATAAACAACTTTCTAATAATCTTATGTCTGGAGGGGAGTGACTTTTGTGTGTGTGTGTGTGTATATATATATATATAAAAATCAAAGAAGGTAAAAGGAAACACTCACCGGACAGTAGAAAAATTCAAAATATTTGCTAATTTCATAGCATCATCGGTGTGAGGAGAAATAGACGGAACCGTGAGTGTTTCCTTTTACCTTCTTTGATTTTTACTTAGCCCTTTTGGCCCTCCTTGCTTTTATCCATATATATTTATATTTTCCTGTTTTGTACCTTATTTCATTGGATTTGGTACAGAGTCTGAAGAAGACCTTGCCGGAAGGTTGAAACGTAACGTTTAGTTTATGTTTTAAAATAAAATAAATTCTGCCTTGGTCAGCATACTGAGTTTGAGGTCATTGATGTCTACTTGAATCACCTATTTTCATTTCTACGCAGAACCATTGCAGGCTAGTGTATTCTATCAATCCGATAAGATTTCAAATATTTCTAAAACTTGAATAGTACATTAAAGCTGTGCTGGACCTTTGGCCTATGTCATTTTTTGAAAATTTCGATCCTCCCAAAAACTGCTATGATGTACCAAATTCTGGAAAAATTACATCTGTTCAGAACTCCTTCTAGAGTAAGGAAATGAATCTTCGTGCTATTTCCTTTGCCTGTTTAGATATTTGTGACAATTTCCTGGCACTTTAAGCATATTGTCTATCTAAGTTATCTAGACAAGAATAAGATCAAACCACAAGAAGATTCATTTACATGTTCTAGAATGAATTTTCAAAACATGAAAGTTTTCAAAATGTGGAACACCATAGTGTTTTTTGAGAGGAGGAAAATTTTCCAAAACGACTTGGTTGACTTAAGCCAAAGGCCCAGCACTGCCTTAACCTCGTTAGATAATGTATGTAACAAGACAACTGTAATATTATTTTCCCTTTGAAAAGGAACTATGTATTTAGAGGTTTATTTCACATGTTTACATAACCACGGCATATGTGTTTACAGAAGGTTGTTTGCGATTTATGGTAACAAATTCAAATAGCTGTAACTGATGAAAAACCACGGCTCCACCAGAGGTGATGTTCGATGTGGTGGCCACAAGCACGAGCTGTTGCTCTGCATTGCAGTTTCCACTGCAGCAAGCTGGTGCAAAGTACAGTGATATCCAGTTTACACCACTCTTTCTCGCAGACTTTCCAGAGATGGTTCATGGCCGTCTGCATCCAAGGGCCCTTTTCAATAACCCAAATGCACAGAAATCCATTGGTGAGGCATCAGGTGATTTACAGGGATGTTTGATTGATTGATTGATTTGGTGTTTTAAGTCCATGTTGCAGTAATAACCGACTTACGATGTGACTCTAGTATTTGTAGAGAACTGCTTTACCTAGGCATGGTTCTACCAGATGAAAACATGGCACATCGATTTTGAATATTTATAACACTAAATGCTAATACATAATATGTAGTATTCAAAAACCATAATTACACTATCTGATATATCGTAGATAGATTATTTGTCCCATATAGTAGGAGACATGCACATAGTGTGTTGCACGGCCGAGCTCACTCAAGCAAGTCCGTCTTTTCGCTTGCGGGCATGCACTGCAGGCACCCACGCGGATTGTTTCACTTCTCGAGCAGTCCACTTTATGCACAGTAAGTCTAATCGGGACTGGACCTACAGTTTAAAGTGGAATCCGAACCATGGAGAATTAATGTTTCTCTATCCATATCCTCCAAGAATTGACAGGTTGAAGCAGATGTATGGCTTGAAGCCTTATCCTGATGCAGCCAGACCTTAGTGGAATCTGCACCAGAGAGATCTGGGATTTCTGTATGAAAAATTGGGGTCAGGATGTGAGTCTGATAATTGGCCGAGGTGACACTCACATTTGTAGCTACCCGGTGAATGGTTAACTTTCCTTCATCTCAGTGGTGAAGCATGGTCTTAAGAAGGCAAGCAATGCATTCTCCAAAAAAAAAAAAGGGGGGGGAGAGCTTTAAATAAATTATACAACACATTGCCCCAGTTAGGAAATAACGGGCATTTTAAGTAATAATAATAATACTTGTAATAATAATAAATCTCCCAATTCCTCTCTCAACGGCCATGCTTCTTAGTTCAAAATTCTTGGGTCATGTTATTGACATAATAAAATACTTGCTATTACTTACAGCTTATCGTACACAATTTGAAATATCATGTTTGTTTTGGTATATTCGGAACACACCAAACAAGAGAGAACATTCACTTCAACCACTCGTTCTTCCCACACAAATGGAAAATGTTCTGAAAAGCTCTGAAACTAACAGAAAAGTGATACCAACCTCATTGTAAAAATTATTATTCACGGGAGAGTAAAAGAACGGACTTGAAGCTTAAAATTAATTAAGCTTTGGAATAATAGGTCATTACAACAGGAAAAAATGCACCGTTATTTTAAAAAATAATATATCATATTAATAAAAATAGTATTTCGAGTTTGATAGCAATTAGGACTTAACGTTTTTATTTGAGGGTCTCAGAAGTGTGTTTCATTGGTTTCTTGACATAAGTTTTTTCGAAAAAACATCAGTTTATTGAATTTGTTTGTATGAAAACTCAGGATATATATCGTGTAAATTATTTGGTAGTTGTCAAATGAGCCACTCAACATCAAGTACATGAAATAATGTTTTAATAGTGCAAGCATTGCTTGTACTATATCTTCATCACTACTTTGTCTCCCGATACCATCTTGCGAAACCTTTTTCACCCCATGGTTGGTGATATATTACTCAGGGTTTGTTGCAGTCACTTGGATATGTTTCATCTAATGTGGCAACAAACATCCACTTTTCACCGGCCAGGTGGCGTTCAACTGTTCGTGGCACATTATGCAATGTGCTGGGCATCAGCTTATGATATTGGCATTTATGCCACTTTTGCAGATACAAATCCCGGTTGATAATGGTGTTGACAGTTGCCGAGATCCCCATTTCACTGCAATGGGTCTCTGTGTTGCTTGATTCGGGCTGGAGACTAGGGCCTTCACCTTCCGAATGATCTCTGGAATCAGTCCTCTCCTGACCCTACCTTGTTTGTGCAGCACACATGAGATGCTTATCTTGGAGATGGTGAAACCACGTCTGTTTGATAATCTCGTAATACGAGTATTTTGCATTGGAACGGACAATGATGTACCCTTCCCAGAATGGTTCCATTTTTGGCATCATTCTATGTGCACGACACTCGAGCATACTGCTGTACACTCTGTACGTATCACTCACACTGCCGCAGTTCACTTGGCTTCTGTATGTTTACATGTGATGCTACTGTGACCTTTGCAACGTATGACCATACAGCGCGAACCACATTCTGTATATTCATAAAATGTATGTATGTGATGTGTGTGTGTGTGTGTGTGTGTGTGTAATCAGATCCGTAAAATTTTCTGCTACTTTACTGATAAACTGATATGCCATTATCAACCAATAGTAATACAGTTTTGATAAATCTGTGTTTGGTTAAATATCATCTTTTTATCACAAATATTATTATTATTATTATTATTATTATTCTAAATCAAATCAATATAAGTATATATTATTACTGGTTTTCTCCACAACATTTTGAATGTTTTTCAAAATCTGGTGATTGAACAAATATCTTCCATCTCTATCCTTTCTCAATTACTGAATAATTATTGTTTGAAAAGTTGAAATACTACAGAAAAAAAGAACAGCGAGATGTGATATACATACATATGTATAGGGGTTGGGTAGCCAAGAACTCTTGTATTCTACCTCAATAGCAGACCTCACAACCCCAGCACTAACTTCCTGACCCATGTAGCCCACCTTGTCCTCACTTGTAACAATTTCACCTTTGAAAACCAAAATTTCCTACCGATCTGAGGTACAGCCATGGGTACTAGAATGGCCCCATCCTATGCAAACCTCTTTAAGGCAAACTTGAGCAAGAGTTCTTGGCTACCCAACCCCTCCTCTGGCTCCGCTTCATCGACAACATCTTCATGCTCTGGATACATGGAGAACCATCCTTATCAGCTTTCCTGGACCAACTTAATCACTTCCGTTCCCTAAAATTCACCTGGATGCACTCCCCCCAACCAGATCACCTTCCTGGATGTGCACATCGAGGGAGGACACCTGACTACCTCCATCCACATAAAACCCACCAACCACATGCAATACCTACACTTCTCAAGCTTCCACCTGTTCCACACCAAAAAAGCCATTCCATTCTTTCTGGCCCTCAGGGAACAGCACCTGAACACTTCACCCACCTCCCGCCAGAATTATAACCTCCACCTACACCAGGCCCTGGTCAACCGTGGATATCCCTCCATCCTCATCACCAAGCAAATATCGCGAGCTGCCTCACACACCACTACAACCAAGAAACCTGCTGCCACCAAGCCAACTGCACTCATCACCCAATATCATCCCCACATCAACAAAATCAGGCACACACTACACTCTCTTCTCCCCATTCTCCACAGTTATCCTGAAACTAAAAACATATTTCCCGACAAGCCCAGAGTGGTTTTCAAATGCTCCCCCCCTTCCCTTCAAAATCCAAAACATCTTGGTCCACAACACTCCTTCACCACACATCCAACACCCCCCTGCCCATAAATGCAACTGCCCCAGGTGCAAGACCTGCCCCATCCTCATTACCTCTCACACCCTCCAGGTGCACACGGCCACTGGCAAATTTACACTCCATCCCAAGGGGACCTGCCACGCCTCAAACCTAATCTACATCCTCACATGCAACATCTTTTGTAATTTTTACCTGGGGGAAACATCTACTGCCCTCAACCTCCGCATCAATAACCACCGCTCCTCCACCCACAACCTGGACTTCATTGTCGCTGTCCACACCAACCACCACAACATCCCTTTCAACGACTGCTTCCGGGTAGCGATCATCCATCTCCTACCCCAACCAGCCAACACCTCTGTTCGCAAAATATGGGAGAGGGCCTATATATCGGCCATGAGTGCAACCACTCCACCTGGCCTGAACAAGGCCAACCAGTAATGTCCCCACCTTAGCCCACCCTCCCTCCCAACCCATCCCACCCACTCACAGTTTCCGACGAGCCTGGTGACGAAACAGTGTTTTTTTCATTCTACACACCGCTTCTTCTTTGATGGGGACCTGGCAACTCTGCAGGGCCCCAACTTCCGGTTCAGTCTCTTTATTCTCCCACCGATGATGCTGCGAAGTTAGCGAAAATTTTGAATTTTTCCACTGTCCGGTAAGTGTTTCCTTTTACCTTCTTTGATTTTTACTTAGCCCTTTTGGCCCTCCTTGCTTTCATCCATATATATATATATTACAACAGGTGTAAGTTATAATCAGTTCCAAAAAATACTCCCACATACCTCCTGCTGTTTCATAGTCTCCATTATTCACAGAG